>NC_133897.1:132024124-132369124 GCF_964199755.1 Larus michahellis | reverse complement strand
TTTCATGCCCCTTCAAGCTCCTCAATACCTCCACACATCATTTGATACACGGTCATAAAAACTGGACTTAATATATTAAGTGGTTTTACCAGTGTATGTGCAAACGCAAAATAACTTCTATGCCTGTATTTGATGTATCTACTAATAGGAAAGCCCAGGACACTATTCCAATCGCCTTGAACTGATGGTTCGCCCTAAGGTGATTATCCAAAATAACCCCTAAGCTCTTTTACGTATCATTGCTTCTCAATATACAACATGCAGACTACAAAATTTTCACATGCAATGCCTAGTATAACTATCTAAATGAATTTTAATCAATTGTGACCATTTAATTCAGGAAAAAAGATAGCTTCTAGTTCTGTAACTAAAAATAATTTCCTACTGTTAGAGAAAAAAATATATTAGACTAGATCAGCATACATTAAGGGGTTTTAAAACTATCAACTACAGAATATAGAAAAAAACTCCACCAGGACAGTATTACACAGAATCACAGGGTTGGAAGGGACCTCTGGAGATCATCCAGTCCAACCCCCCTGCCAGAGCAGGGTCATCTTAGAGCAGGTTGCACAGGAATGCGTCCAGGCAGGTTTTGAATGTCTCCAGAGACGGAGACTCCACCACCTCTCTGGGCAGCCTGTGCCAGTGCTCTGCCACCCTCCAAGTAAAGAAGTTCCTCCTCATGTTTAGGTGGAACTTCCTATGCTCAAGTTTGTGTCCATTACCTTTTGTCCTGTTGCCGAGCACCACTGAAAAGAGCCTGGCCCCATCCTCCTGACACCCACCCTGTGAGTATTTATAAGCATTAATATGATCCCTCCTCAGCCGTCTTTTTTCCAGACTGAAGAGACCCAAATCCTTCAGCCTTTCTTCATAAGAGAGGTGTTCCAAACCTCTAATCATCTTTGTAGCCCTTTGCTGCACCCTCTCCAGCAGTTCCCTGTCCTTCTTGAACCAGGGAGCCCAGAACTTTGGCCTAAGGCCAAATTGTTCCTCACAGTTACAGGGATGTGCAAGGAGGGAACCAGGACTACGAAATGCCTTTCCATCCTTGCATGCCCGTGACGAACAGAGCAGGCTCTGCCCTCTGAGGGACACAAGCACCACTCTGCCTTTGTAGCCCCTACTTACACACAGTGCACCACAAACTAGGGGAGCAGGTCCACAGAACTGGCACTTCCTGAGCTCTGGAAAGCGAGGAAACCAGACAAGGATGCTTCCGACTACAGCATTGTATAAAACACCACATATATCCAGGGAACGCTGTGACGGACGCTGTAAATCACTATTTGGTTTTTTTGGGGGGGTTGTCTTCTATGATATAGACATGATGATCTATCAGCTACTGTACTAACATGGAAACCTTCAAAAAATTATTAAAGCATTTGGCTTACTATATAGCTTTTCTTTTAACTAGAATCAGCTATATAGAGTTTCAATCACTTGAAGCCACTAAAATGCTGCACTACCAACAAAATAAGGAATCCCAAGTTGTTTTGTATGTCACTCCCAACAATACCTATACTTTGGGAGAGGTATTTATTGGCACACATTAAGAAAAGGGAACTGATCCAGGTTTAAACTGGTCTTTACTTTTTTTTGCCGTGGTAATTTTGACTCAAATCAGCATATCATTCCCGGAAACTCCACAGCCACGTAAATACCTATTCATTTTAAAACTATCTGATATCCAGATTTCTTTTGTAACTACAAAGCTAACTGCTTCCTTTCATCCATCTTTCTTCCATCTCTAATCATGAGCAGCAAGTGACTGGACAAAGTATCTCAGCCCACAGGCTGGTGTAAGTCATTTCAGATATTAGAGAATGCCACCAGGTGGATTTAAAATAACAACATACAAATAGATTTTTCCCGTTTGCAAAATTGGAGAGAAAAACAAACAAACAAACAAAACAATCAAGGGGAAACCATAACTTTTCTACTTGCAAGAGTTCACACACCAGGAAGGAAAACAATGCCCATCACAATATGGGTCTGGCATCGCTAGAATGAAGCCCAGCACAGTGAAAATAGAGGCCAGCACAGTGAATATGTAAAGTCTAACGAAGACCTCCGCAACATTTGCAATGTGAATAACAGCCAAACTTTCTTTCTCCCTTGCTCCCTCTGTGAAAACAGATGGTTCATTCAACTTTATTTTAAGAATTCTATTTTCACTGAACCACAGCTGGATGCACTATTCAAAGTAGCATGTCTGGCTCACATTTCTGTGCTTTAATATAATTACCCTTTTATCTCATGAAATTGCACAACATTCATTTAATTCTGTATTGAGAAAGTCTATGAGTGTATTTGGGATACAAATTACAAGATCAGGAGAAGAATCTTTGGCAACAGAATCATTCAACTGAAAACAATTCTGTGTGTGTAGTAAACACAATAGCATCTGACATTTGAATGATCGTGGAGGAAAATCATGTAGACTGACATTAAAGAATTAAAGACTACATGACTACTGATGAATAACCTCAATGTTTTTCCTCCTACTCTGCGTATGTTTAAAATGCACACAGCTAAGTGGCACTCTTACTCCCGTTTTCTTTCCAATCAAGAGCACTGAAAACATCATGGCAAAGAACTTAAAAAGTAATTATTCAATTCATTCCTGGGCTGAAATATGAAACTATTAAAATGTATATCATCAATGATTCCATCTAAATTTACACCTTGGATCTATGCTGGAACAGTAGCTAACTTCCCCGCTGTTTCATTACTTGGTTTTAAGTGACTGTACCTATTGTAAGCCAAACATGCCTTCAAAACCAGAAGTTTCTCCAGTTCACTTATATGGTCCTGCTGGACTGTACCTTGTAAAAGGGACAGAGATGAGGACCGGCTCTGCTAAGAGAAAAATGTTGCCAATGCAAATTACCTCCAGAAATCAAACTTTCTTATTGGCTCAAAAACTGAACCACTTCTTCCAGAATGAGCTAAACACAGATAGTTGACCGAAAGTTTCAGCATAAAAATACTAATTTCATTAACTACACAATCTAGTGAAAAGAAGGCCTTAAAATTCAAAAGATTAAACTGTTGGATTCCACCAGCTCCACTTGTAATACCCAACAGATGAGCAGTCACATTTATCAACAGCTAGCTGTGACTGAGTCTTTTCTACAATTCTTAGTTGAGCACGTATTCCTACAAAATCTGTCCTTAATAGAAGGCTTAAATCCTTAAAAACAGTCTACCATTATCTGTTCCGCCAGAATGTATTTTTGCTTACAAGAGAATAGCAATATTTCTCTAGGTCCCTGTTTGCAATGTCGTGATACCAACAGCATAGACATAATCTGATTAAATCAATGGAGCCTCCTCTCCCAATAAATCTGCTCGGCATGGACAATGGCCCCATGAGGTCCCTGCAAGGATATAATGCAGATTCAACAAGCTGTCTCGCATTAACAAGACCATCTTTTGTCAAACAAAATTAAGTCCACTCTAATTACAACAATTACCTTGAAAACAAGTAAGTTAAAACTAATTATATTACCATGATGGATAATGCCATTCTCTAATAAAGCTTGCCCAAGATGAACACCTTCTTCAGATTTGTGTATCTCTCCAATTTCTAACAACCAGGACACAAATTCACTGAAATAAAAACAGACACAAAAAACAAACTTTAAATGTCATACCACCAGATCTACTACATTTCCCTCTCCATTACTAGTTTCTTACTAACCTAGTAAGTGATTCTTAAGCCTAGTGATCTTCAGAATGTCATAGCATGTTTAAAAAACCCACTTATTTCAACCTTTTTATTATTGCAACATAAAAACATATGGTTTCCCTTGAGACGTCTTTTCTGCTCGAAAGTTTTACCTGCACGAAGTTTACCTTGCACATGATGACGACTTTCCATGTTTTCTGGGATTTCCTAAACTAGCACAGCCACATTTGACCAGGCGGTCAAATATAAGGCAATCCCAGGCATACCTACTGCACCCGCCCAGGGCAGATATGCCATGAAGGCAGAACATAACCCCAGTATGACAGAACAGTAGCCCTGTTTCTTCCAAGGTGTGTCAGACACATTGACATCCTGAGCATATATATAAAGTATATACTGCACGTGCAGGAAATGCTTGGCTTGTATCACAATAAACCCAATGCAGTTCAGAGACATGGAATTTATAGCACATAAGATATTTGCACATGTATTACAAATCAAAAGAATGGTGTAGTGAGGTAGTGAGACAATGACATTCATGGGTTTCAACTGGTGACCCAGGAACCAGCAAGAGCGTACTCCTAAAGGGTCCACTTCAAAGACAGCATAGAACAGCAGCCTTTTGATGGCAGGTTGAAATGTTTCACCCATGGCTCCTCACCATCAGTGTATTCTTCACCTGCTTCCAACAACCTCACTGAGGGAACATGATTCCACCACATCTCAGTCATTAATCTTAATCCTGGTTTCAATCCTCATCATTTATGTGACTTCTGACAGTACATGAAAATCTCCCAAGTTTCATTTCCACTTTCAAATCCAGTGATGAGTATCCTCACTACAACATGCTTGTGTAAAACAGTACTGTACTTTATAAAAACACTTTCCATACTTAACTGTCTTACGGTCAAATTAATTAAGTGATAACCCCTCTAACTCCCCAAACTAATTTTTCTCTCATATGTACATTTTTAGGGTACCTATTGCTTTCTCTTTCTCTTGCATTGTCATCTTAAGCCATAGGTATACTATGGCATTATAACAGAGGTAAATTTTTAAACATGTAAAATTTATTTAGTAACTCTGTCCGGGACATTCAGGCAAGAGGAGGACAGAACAGTTTTACAGACAGAGATTTTTTTTTAAGTGGAATAAAGCAAATTTGATACTCTAAAGTAGGCATTTCAGAGACAAAATGCATTAAACAAGTTGAGAATTATTTCTTCAAAGAAACTATTTTATTTGATGCATTTTCATACTTTCAACATGCCTTTGCAGCTTTGTCCCTTTAATAAAGCTACTCTGGAATACGAGTACACATCCATATATTTCAGGCAGACCAATTTACATTTTGGCTAAATTCTGGGAGGCAAATAGACCTAACGGAGATTACAAATAAAGTGTCGTTTCCCCAGAATCCCAAATAAGATTTAAAATGTGGTTTTAGCTGGTTAAAATTCATGGTATAAAATGCATATAATACCTTCCAAGAAAGCATTTGGGGAAAGTCGTTAATTTCCTCTTCCGGTCTTTGATGAGATTCCCTTGTTTGCACATCATTTTGTACAGTCTTTCTCCTTGCTCAGAGATCATCACCCAAGTGTCCTGTTCCATGCCCAATTTTAAACCTGCCAAAAAAGCATTAAAATTTTATGAAGTGATCTTGCTGTTATATTTCAGCATCTTCCCCCAAATGGAGAAGCAATACCAATATTATACATACCAAAAAAAAGTAAAGTAACTGTTTGCCATTATTTTTCTCACAATCAAGTTAAAACATGAACATCTGATCTTCATAAAGCATAATCAAATGATATCTTAAATCTCCTCGTCGCGAAGTTAAACTGTTACTATATCGACATCACCATTGATATTGCAGTAATGAATACTAATGCTGTGATTTTCAGACCAGCGTATGAACATTTGCAAAGGAGTAGTCATGTCTTCACAAGTTTAAAAGAAAAGGGCCTTGGTTTTGCTCTTACCATGTGACAGTAAAAATGTTTTCACTTAAAGGAAACTTTTTCATATTTCCAATTAACAGTAACTACTTATCTGTTATACATTTGTTAGTTTCACATAAGATTAATTCAATCCTTTTCCACAAAAGCATATACACGACTTGTCTTACTGGTTTATTTTTTCCTGTTTCTCTTCTTGAGAAAATCATTATGGTTTTTGAGTAACGGATGATCAAAACCAGTTTTTGTTGAATTACGCATCCTCACACTCATGTGAGTGAATTATGCCACTCACAGAATACTACAGACCGCCAAGGAATACTACAGACCTTCGTGTCCCACGTGCTTTCTCAATAAACAATTATTAATTCTGAACAAAACCACACATTTCTGGAATGTCTTGTATACATGTTCTCAGTTTCTGTTCAGATTTTCATATTTTTTAAACTGTACCTGTACATATTCAATCTGAGTAATAGTCTCCCACTTCTTTAATTCTGAAAATATAGCTGGAAAAAATGTACTTGTCATGAGAAAAAGCTAACAATGGTACTGGACACAGATACAGAAGTGTCTCTCATTATCCATAAGCCAGTGGCTATCGTTGATGGTGATGATGCCACACAAATAGATAAAACCTGATGTATTCCCGGGAAAAGAAAACTTAAACAATATACTACTTTTGGAGCTTATAGGATGCTTTTATTTGTATTGACTGTTTGAATCAGGTCATCACAGCACCATCAGCCTTGAAGATCATCACCTTTTAAATAAATTTCTAACTTGCTGAATGCCTCAGGTGGTTACATGAAAGCCCCAAAAGTAACAGAAAGACTTCCTAGCAAGAAGTTTCCAATTCAGCTTGATTCCTCCTAGCAAGAAAATACAATCTATAAAGCGGTGCTAGTTGATAATTTGATTACAACCACTGAAATCTCTGCTAAAATGCTTCACTTGGGGCATTCTTCTCCCTTTTGCTCAGCTTCTGCTATACGGATTCCAAGTAATAGTATAGATTGAGTTTCCCTAAGTACATTGAATCTCTGAGTCTCCCAACATGAACAGCCCAGTAAGCCCCAGTTACATGGCGCAGTCAAGATGTATTTCTGTGCTGCACTCCTGCTCCACACGCTGTGTTTATCTAGGCTGGAGATCACTGCAATCTGCCATTCTGTGTCAGATGTGGGGTCTACAGCACCACTAGGAAGAAACGCACGGGCACACAAAGCACGATGAGGACAGAGTCACTCACATGAGCCCAAGAGAGCTGACAAGTGCGTTCATTTGATTTAGTCACTCTCAGACTTGCAAAGGAGATAAAACACTGTTCTCACATGTGCAGTCACTTAGACTTCACTGTAATTGCATATATATATATATATACACACACACATACACACACATATGAACAGCCTCCATGTCTTACTAAGTAAACATACAATTAAAGCCTCTTTATGTTCACATGAATGAGCACGTATTTATAGGTACATTTATATACAGTATTTGAATTCTAAAGAGAGAGCTGTTTGGTTCCCGACTCATTTGGCAACCTGCCTGCGATTAAGTTGATACAAAGCAGGATGCAAGAGGTGTTTATACAGATATTTTGAAAAAAATCACTGTGCTGGAGAAGATGGATAAATTTATAAGATAATAGACTAACAGAGATATTCAAGAAATACTTTTGAAGATTCTGTGTTGCAACTGAGTCTAAGGGCGTACCAAATCCTCTCCTGCTCTGTCCTCTTCCTCTTTCTTTCATGGTTGTCTCCTCGGTGGCAAAACTCACTGCAAACACCAGGAGTTGATAAATGCCCCAAAATCCTAAGTGCTAAAATCCTAGGACATGGTTTGACTTTGGGAAGGCCACCTCAGGCCACAAGCTTGGCAAGGTTTAGCTCACCTCTACTACCTGTACTACCAGCTGCACAATATCACAGTGTGAAACAGTGAGAATACATCAACATAAAATACTCCTACTTACTCTTTCTATTTCTTACCTAAAGGTATCAAAAGTCTAAGGGAGGCCAGAAACTTATCAACAGTGAAGTGGGATTTGTTAAAAATCTTTTTAGCCATTTTCAGATACAGAAGCAAAAAAAATGTGGGTTTTTTTTTTCTATTTAACACCATCTCCACCACACTGATTTTTCATTTGTTATTTTAAAATGTTGAGGTTTTAGACCTCTAAGGCATCTTTTTAGCTCTTCTACTATCAGTTCCTGATGGCACTATTAATTAGCCAGTGCTCAGACACCTTAGTTGAAACTCTGGCCCTACAGCAGATGTTCTACAAATATCCAGTATTCAATTTTAAAAGACCAAAGAAAGTATTGTTAGTCTCCATTTACAAAACAACAGCTACTGCAACAGGCAACAAAAAAAATCTACGCAGACCAGGAAAAGAATCCCAGATCTAACTACAAGGTCATATTTTCTTTCAATACCAAGGCTCCAAACACCGTTACTGATTACGATGTTTTAGCTTGCAAATGAAATTAGCTCCAGAAGATGATGATGCATCATCTTTCCCTGGTTCTACTTTGTGCTGGGTTCACCTTGAATACATGAGGTTATTTGTGGTCACATCTGAGATCAGGATGATATTTCATCCAAGTATTCTTCCATCTTAATTCAGTTATTCAGAAAGATAGTGGCTTGCCAATGGTGATTTCTTACTTTCTTGGGTAGAGGAGAATACATCAAAAAATGGGGTTGTGGGTATATTCTGAGCCATTTCATGTTGGATCATCTGCATGAAGATCCGACACAGAAAACCTGGCTCATTTCGGTTATTCAAATGGCCAGTCACAAAATGGAATCAATGCATACAAATCCCACAAGGCATTTAGGATGGAACCTCATATATCACAAACCATAATAGTACACAGGCCTCAGTGAAATTATGACTATTTATACTGATTGAGGATAAACTGTAAAATCACGGATTAAATCATCTCCCCATTTCCAAAGCAGCATTCACTACCAGCATACACGGTTCAAGCCGTTATGCCCTTCCCAGTACAAGTCTGATTTATTTTTTCCAAGCTGGTATTCATAAACCTTCAGCTGAACTTGACACCGTGAGTTTGCCAAGCAGCTGGTTTTGCTTTATATCTCAACATAAAAATACAGTATGGCTTTCTGGCAAAGCAACTCAAGGAAGTTTATTAACCTACCTTTTCTTCTCTCTCGCTCTTTCAAAATAGCTTCCAGCCATTCTTGCTTCTCTTCAGGGGTTTTTGCCATGCACACAAACCATTTGTTCTTTGCTGTGTTGTGGATCTTCCAGCCATTAATAACAGTGTGGCCGCTGCTGTGATAGTCAGCTGGGAATAGATAAAACGGCTTAAAGAGCACCAATTCTTAAAAAGTAATAGTAGCTATAATTATTAAGAACTCTCATCATTACACATAAAGCTCAGGAAATACAGAAGAATAAAAATGAATTTAAAGTTTTCCGTGCCACTTGTGAACTATGTTATACCGTAATAAGCTTTACTTTTAACTTTTAGTAAATAATGTCCCTTTTGAAATGTAGCAGAGAATTGCCTAGCATACAGAAGAAAATATAAACTTGACACTAAAACAGGCAGGATCCTATTAAAAGAAGAGATCACAGTACCTGAAGTACTTTTGTTCATATTAAACTGTAATAAATAATTCCTTTAAAAAGCAGCATGGTGGTTTTGCCCCTTAGATTACTCAGAGCGGGTGTGCTGATTGAATGATTTACTACTAAATTTTAAAAAGGACTAAGTATATAGGGGGAAAAATACAATTTCCATTTGACAAGTAAGTAAATCATACAGATTTGATGTATCTTTGCTGGTTACCTGAATAAAGAAATGTCTACACTTAACTTGTTTAAACAAACTGAAATATAATATAAGACTTACTCTGATTTCCAAAAAAATGCATTAACCAAATGCATAATTTTCAAAATATGTTCCTAGCAACCCTGTGTTCAGTGTGCACATTATAGGAGAGAGGTAATAATTGCTGATGTTCTTAGATATCTTGAACTTCTGACTCTTAACATGGAAACCACTATGTTACAAAAATCAGACAATTTAATATTTATTACTCTTTCCTTACTTCTGTAAGATTTGATTTTAACATGCTAGTTAAATCTTATTCAAAAATCAGCTAAACAGACTTCCTCTCCAAAATTAACACACTTGAATATCCTTCACTAGGATTATATGCATTTCCTGGGGGAAAATTTGCAAGGCATAAACGCCTTATGATAACAAATATATTTTTGTGCATAAAATACAGATTAAAACTAGAACTAGCAGCTACTGCACAAAATATTAAGAAAATCAAAGGTCAACATTTTCTCACCACAAACTTTCATTAAGAGGTAAGAAAGTCCTATGGCCAGCCTTGAACTACTGTAATAACTATAGAGCTTTTTACTTTGTAAATACTTTTTCATAATTCAGCCCTGTTTTGTATAATGAGATGGGATTTTCCGAAATGGAAACCCTTGCTGAAATGCTTGCTAAGATTTATCATAAATCTCAGTAGACACGCTAGTATCCTTTCAATAACTCTGCATTTTAATTAGATGGAAAGCAGCCAAGCTTTGCATACTGGACTGGGAAATGTCAGGAACGACTAGAAAATCATGAGACCGACGGCTAATTTCTAAACGAACAAAACTTTGTAGTAATCAAAGTGTATAAGAAAGTGCAAGCAAGTCTACGACAGGATAAAAAATGAAGTTATTTTTGCAACATCATGTTTATACCACTTACCTATTTATCATCTTTTTATTCACGTAAGCTGTGCATAATATCTTTTGTCCCTTTAGAAACCCTGTTACTTGAAAACTAGCCATCATATCATTCATGCACTGTCAGAAAATCAGACTCGAAAGACAGGGAAAAGAAAGAAGCCTCGGACAGAAGCTCTCAGCTGAGAGACTGAAGCCCTTTGGAGATCAGAGGCAGGAGCACCACTGGAGGATGGAAGGTTAAGGGCCCTTTGTATTATTTAAGCATATACTTATAAAACTTGCAATATGGCACTAGCTGCAGCTTTTTGTTTATTTATTGAGTTAGCTGTTAATACATATAAACCTACAGGGTGATATTTTTCCTGTGGTCTTTGTTACCATATATCATCACAACACCCATGTTATGTAGGGAAATATGATCTCTTATGCAGTGAACTGTAGCAGTTAAAATTGTGGCAAAAAATTGCAAAATGATGGACTTAGATCCTCCCATTTGACTCTGGACAGAAATTTGGTGTCAGCTTAGTACTTTAATTCAGAAAAAATGGCTCATCCAGCCACCTGAATATCTCAATGCAGGAGATGACATTTTAAACATGCAACTTCCTTGGCATCTGAAGTTCTGCAACCGCAGGGCCAAGAGTGCTGCAAGAGTACCAAATGCCACAACAAACTCACCGAATTCTGTGAAAAGCCCAATCACCTAGCTAGGTACTAAGACTGCCTAATGTACACAGACGGCAATGAGTTCAGGTGGAGGAAAATTGGTAGCAATCACCCAATTTTGCAATAGTAACCCATTCCCATGATGACCTACTTGACTCAAACCTCTACCTTTCACCGCTTTTTCTTTTGCTCCCCATGTTCCCCATGACTACAATCCCCCAAGGCTCCTATGAGCAGTTTGTTCTCCCTAATACATCCATGCCCATAGTCTCCTGAAGAGCATTCCAGCATAACGCTATCATCCCATATAAACTCGTACCTTTTTTTGGACTAGCTATTGGACAAAATCTGGTCAAGAGCTGCGGAAGCACTGGCCGGCCAGCCAGAGGGTATGTATGTTCTGACCGGCCAGCTGCACAGGACATATGCACACTCTTCACATCAAGGCAATCACAGCCACCAGTCAGGCTAAGCAAACGATTTGCAAACCTGACATAACAGTTACAGAAGAAAGAAGTGCATGAGACTTCAAGTTGCTCCACACAAAGTCTGAACAAGTACGCTTAACAAATTATTAAGCCTCCAGCTTCCCAAGAAAAGGTGATGAAAGATGACATCATCTTCTAATGATACTTGGTAATATATTAAAGCTTGTAATTTGAACTGTACTACATTGTTCAAAATTCAAGACTCAAACCTTTGAGAGATGCACAATAAGCAATTCGTTACAGCCATATACAACAGAATTTATTTCTTCCCCCCAAAAAAACAAACTACAAGTCTCTGTATTGAAATACTTCTAAGTTTCTCAGACTTTAAGTTCTTAGGAGTATCAATGCTCAGAAATACCTAGGAAATAATTACTGCATAATCTCAATTCACTTCCTTTTCTGCATATTTTTTGACGCAGTCTCTGGTTACTATTATCATGTAGTGTTTTTTCTATTTCATGCCTCATTTCAAGACAACAGGGGACAGAACTAAGATAGTATAAGCAACCATAAAACTGGTATTTCCTAAGTTCCAAGTGCTTGTCTTCATAAATTAAGTAACATTCATTTAATGGCTGGTGAATGTCTTTAGAAATGTACTTTTCTCTCAAAACTGCATTTTAAAAACTGAATAGAGAAAAACAATACCATCAGAATATGGTAATATATTAATACTTGCAAGTGGTTGTGTAGCCACACTGTTTTAAGAACACAAATAGTCTGCCCTGATAAGTCATATGCATTCCACTCTAATCAGAGCAAACAAAAAAAGGCATAGTGCTTCATGATGCTTAAAATAAAAAAGAAAGCTTCCACCAACAATACTGCTCAGCCAAGGCCTAATTTAATCAAAGAAAAATTGCTTTTCAGAAAAAGCTTTGTTAATTTCTGTAGGCATGTCATTAGCATGACAATAAACCACACTGGGAATCTGTTTTCCCATTTCTATGCCTCTACTTATGAGCAATGAAGACTACATTCCTGTATCTATCAATGCCGAGAGCAAACACTCTCAGTTACCCCATTCCCTGGAGCACTATGGTCTCTCACACCAAGTGAACAGAGGATGCCAACATCTACAGTAAAGAACTGTGGAAGTATCATCCAGACTCAGAAGTCTTTAATGTCTTACAAATAGACCCATGAAGAGTCATGAGAAAGAGTCATGTCTAGGTATGAAAATATAAACACTCTGCACTCTAAATTAAGAATTATAGAAAGTGACAGGTAACACATGATTAAGAAGAAGAAAATAATACAATACACAAAAAAAGCACATGCAAAGCCAATGTGAATAAGGCTTAGACGACCAAATTACTACACTTGGGAACGAGATGAGACAAAAAGAACAGTGCAGAATAGTAGCGGGTTACAGTTCAAATGCGGATGACTACGGGGGATGAAAAACAAGACATCTGGGTGCAACAAATGAGAGCGGTACAGAAAGCAAGACAGCAGAAGGTTAAAGGGCATCATGATCTGAGTGAAAGAAAAAGTATCAGTGTGAGGAGAGGGAATATGCTTCTGACTACTAGGAATAAGAACAGGTTTTTTAGGGAAAAAAGAAAAGGGTGGAAGGGGTGGCAAGAAAAGGGCAGAAAGGTGCCACAGACCAGGGAAATAACACAGACATTTCCATATTTCAAAGAGAACCATAGAAAAGAGTGAAAAAATAGCAGCAATTACAAGCAAGAACTATTTTACGATATTGGACAAACTCAAATGGAGAAGGTGGAAAATGTGGGGATATGGAAAAAAAAAGCAGGTAAGAATAATCTAGAAGTCCAAATAACCAAACCATTAACTGATGTCTCAGAAGGGTGGAAAGGAGAATGGATTTTAGAAATGTTGCGTATATAAAAGTGACAAGATTTTATATGGCTCAGGAGAGCAAATGGGAAGGAAGCACGACAGCCTCCAGGACTGTGTGCAAGGCTATAGGAAATGGGGACAGTAGCAAAATTTCCTGTGGCTGGAGGAAATTAGACTACTGGCGTATGGGGTAGAGAAAAAGACGATTTGTGCTTAGCCAAATTATATTTGAAGATTCATTGAGGAAGAAAACAAACGGGCAGGAAAGAAAACGGACAGTGTGAAAGAGATCAAGGACCAGATAGCCGGAACAAGCAAATGAAGAAAGGTAGGACAGATTTGAGAAATATAGGATAGTCATGGAAGGAGGAAAGAAGAAATACTTGCTAAACACTAAAAGCGTGGCAATATGTGGGACTGGAACCAATGAAAGCAAAAAGTTGCATCAAAGTTACAGAATTTTGGAATATTCATCAGGAGGACGATGGTGGGTCCATGTGTCCACAGTAACCACAAGAGTTGTAAGTAAAGAGATGCCATCTTAAAAAGTGACATAATGGAAACAGGAAAACTGTCTTTTATTTCTAAAGCACATATAAGGAAGACAAAGAAAAATAAATGAAAGGTAGTCAAATAATACATGACATAAAAGACTGAAACTCTCAACACTTTTTTGCATAAACAAAGTGCTAACTGAGATTTCATACATATAAAGCTAACAACTGGACAGGAATACAGGCCAGAAAAGGGAAATAGCAGGATATAGAATAGTGGATAAATTATATTTAAGTCAATGAGGCTTGATGAAATTCACTGTAGTGTACCCATAGATATCTCTAAATCACTAACTAAATTGGTGGGCTGGGTGAAGGACATAGCCCAAAACAGATGTCAAGGAGTTCTCACAAAAAATGTCTAGTAAACAAAGAGAATGAATCAAGTGTGACACCACAGTGCTCTACCTTATGTTCAGCACTTTCCAATAATTTTATCAAGAGCTTAAATGGTTCAGTAGTAACATTGTTTGTTCATGGAACCAGGGCAAGAAGCACTGCAAGAGCTTTGGGGAACAAGACATGAATTCTGAATGCTTAATGAATTGTGGAAATAGTAAGATAAAATTCAGTACAGAAAAGAAAGTAATTGTTAGGACCTACTGTCAGACATTCACACAGTATAAGATATAAAGGGAAAGGCATCAGTACTGCACAAAAGGATCTGGTGTGGTATTCTGGAACACCAACTAAAAAATTGAAAAATAATGCTCTCAGAAAAGCCAAACAATCCTGGGATTAACAATAGACATCCCACATGTAGCACTATAGTGATTATTCTGTTCTGCTTGGCACCAGCGAAGTTTCAGCTCTGGGCACCTCGTAATACAAAAGATGCAAACAAACTGGAAAAAAAACAACCCTGAAACTCCAAAGGACACAAAAAGTAATAAAAACTTAGAAAACACAACCTATGACAAATGTTGAAAGACTTAAAAAGAAGAGACGAAACAGAGATACAAGAGGCTTCAAATAAACTAGTCTGTTGCAATAATAACTGCTATTATAGTGAAAACTGTTATATATACTGGTATAATAGTCAAACTGTTCTCCAAGTCTAGCCAGTAGAACAAGAAGCAAGCAAACCAGCAGAAGTGACCGGCAGAAGTAGGGAGGTGATTGTCCCCCTGTACTCAGCACTGGTGAGGCCACACCTTGAGTATTGTGTCCAGTTCTGGGCACCTCAATATGAGAGAGATATCGAGGTGCTGGAGCGAGTGCAGAGGAGGGCAACGAAGCTGGTGAAGGGCCTGGAGAATAAATCTTATGAGGAGCGATTGAAGGAGCTGGGACTGTTTAGTTTGAGGAAGAGGAGGCTGAGGGGAGACCTCATCACTCTCCACGACTACTTGAAAGGCCATTGTAGAGAGGTTGGTGCTGGTCCCTTCTCACAGGTAATTAGCGATAGAACAAGAGGGAATGGCTTCAAGCTGCAACAGGGTAGGTTTAGGCTGGACTTTAGGAAAAAATTCTTCACGGAAAGAGTGGTCAGACACTGGAAAAGGCTGCCCAGGGAGGTGGTGGAGTCACCATCCCTGAATGTGTTTACGAGTCGTTTAGGTGTGGTGTTAGGGGATATGGTGTAGGGGAGAACTTTGTAGAGTGGGGTTGATGGTTGGACTCAATGATCCCAAGGGTCTTTTCCAACCTAAATGATTCTATGATTCAAACTATTTTGAAAACAACAAACTCAAGATTAGGGAAAAAAAATAAAATCTTAAGTTCTTAAGAAATATTTAACTTCTATGAAGCTTACTTAAGCTGTACAATCCTTGTAATTAATGCTCAGTTTTAGAAAGAAATTAGATTAAGAAATGCTTGGAATCCATAGTAGATGTAGGGCAAACCTAATGCTATTTTAAAATCTGGAGAAATAATATATAACTCACAGAAAATTCCCCAGACCTACATATTTGCAACACCATTGCAAGTTTCCGGTATTTATTTTTTTTTTTCAGTTTTACATTAGAAAGCCCAAAATGTTTCATGTTTTCTTTATTAATTGTAAGGCAATGATAATTGCTAAGCTCAAAGGTTAAACTCAAGTTTCTAAAACAAAAATTTGTGGGAATACTTTGGGTTTTCATTTTTTTTACTGTATGTTGGGAAAACTCCAAGCAACCATATGGATTATATCCATAAAGATATTAAAAAAAACCTTCCTTTTTTCTTAAACCCTTATGTTACAATATCAGCATTTTTAGCACTTGAAGTTTCATTCCAACAGAGGTAAATATGCCATTTGCTTTTACAAATATATCACATACCTAGGAATAATCTATTTAGGAGTGCTGCAATGCTGTAAAGTGAAGTTAAATACACAATTTCAGTTGAGCAATAAATTTCACCATATTTTATTACTCTGTTCCTGTTAGCGTAAAACAGTCATCTACGACCACCCAGCTAATAATGCATGAAAGCAATGATGTGTCACAGAAGCAGAGTTTTGATATGAGCAGAGAGTGCTTTTAAAGTGACATCTTAACTAAGTACAAGGAGCACCCTCCATTCTCAAAGAAATCACGAAGCTGCATTTGATTTCGGCGTCTCGACAGGCTGCCCTGTAAAATATACTCACCTGTTCCGTCATCTACATTCTCTACTTCCATCACTTCTGTGTTTATTCTGCCCCGAAAAAGGTAGCGGTGGCCATCTGTAGATGCTTTGCTGTTCTTCAATCGCCTGATAAAAGAAAGAGCAGATGAGCACATCATCCACCACGTTTTTCTGTGTTTCTGCACCGCTACCTGTACACGTAGCATTTAAAGACTACTGTAAGAATCACAACACATTTATACATGTGCAATTGAACTGTGAATGGGAACTGAATTGCTGAATGGGACACTGCTGATGCTCATGCAAAGATGCTACCTCTATTAAGAGTAAGCTGCAAATCGCTGGCTCACGTGAGAGCTTATCAGGAAAGTCTCACTCTGTAAAAGCTCTGTTCCAACACTTTGGTACCTATATGCCATTGCCTATCATCAAAGACAAAATACTGCATTGGGAGGATCTTTCCTCCTAACTGGTGTAGCCTCCCCTGTGCTAGTCAAGAAATTCAACACAAGGGTAGCATGACTGAAAAAATGAAATAAGAACACCTTTGGATATAAATCTTGACCTACACACATTAGCCTCATAAATCGGATTTATGCACAGAAGAACAAAGACGACACTTTTCCTTCCTCTCATAAGGGCTAACCAGGAACTATAATTAAGAATTGCTGAAACTATGTGGCAGTTTCACAATGATATACTCCAAAGCTATAACTCTTCCATTGTTATAACTCTGTTCCCTGTGAAGTCAAGGCCTTTTGAGAATCCCAGTTCTAGGCAGCTTTTCCCACCTCAGGTAAGCCAGGGATGATTTTCTGTCCATTTTTGCCTATAATGATAATTAATACTTTATATCAAGCAAAGGTCAGTTCCAGTGAATTAAAGATCATCTGAATTCTGACCTTCACTCACTCCAGAGAGGTACCGATCTTCAAAAAGTGACCTGCCTCTCAATCATTACTGTCTAGTGAGTAGCTCTACTATACTATAAGTTTCTTATTCAAAAACTGAATATATTAAAAAAAAAAAAAACAACTACAAAACAGCGGCAAGCATAAAGGTTCAGTATATTTTTTCTCTCCAAAGTGAGGGAAATCCAATAATTCTAGTGGCCTTTATACCTATGAACCCAAATTTAGTAATCCACATTTCTATAATTCCGCAGTAAAAGGATGCTTAAAAATTACGTACAATACCTCAAACCAAAAAAATAGGATGATTTCTGTAAAATTTCCAAAATAAAAACCTCCTGTGAGCAACACCAAAAATTCAGTCTGTTCACCCTTCCTAAAAGTGCTGTTGTGGGAGACTGACAAAACAGATTCTTTCTCCTTGTGCTGCACCATTTGGATTCTGCATTCGTACAAAGTTCTTCCAACGTTTGAATTAAATACACTTCTCTCTGGATGATAGGTCTCCCTCTAAAAAATGCTGACTTTTATATTGCAATTAACTTCAGTAAACACTTTGGTGTTGTTCAAATATTCTTATGAAACAGCATACAGAGCTCTACTGTGAGAAAAAGACATTATTTTTGAAAGTATAAATTAATCATTTACCTGTGCTTTTTTTTGCAGTAGACCAAAAGGTTATCAAAAAGAAAAAATATCCTTTCTTGGATATTTCCTGCTGAAATTTTCAGTAGTAGTCCACTTCGCAACATCTCTGTGCATGTGTCTGTGATGTTGGACCCCTAAAATCAATTGGAAAGAGATTATTTTTTGTTCTGTGAGAACTGACGGACTCGGCACCAACTAAGGAAAAGTTTCTTATACAAACTCACAACCATAATGATTCTCTGGAAACACCAAGAATAAAACTCATGGTAATTTCTTACATTGTAATTAAATAATAATTTCTAATGATAACTAGCACCAGCTTTGTATTCGTCTAGTATTGCCATTAACTGGGGGGGAGGATTTTTGCCTTTTTGAATGGATAAAGTTTAATCACTAAAGCTCCCAAATCATATTACATCTGTGCTTGAGACTTTTCCTGAAAAAATCAGGCCAATTTTATACAATAACTCTTATCCTCAGTAACTTTACTATTTAGTCAGAAATGTCTGAAAATGGGGCTTTACGAGACATAATCTATGCCAACATGAACTTGGAAGCTGAAGCGACCCGGAAATTGAACATCATTAAGGGTATATACTTATACACTAAATTAAGCTAAACACAAAATCAAAAACCAGCAAGACTTAAAACTCAGGTAAAGCTAACAGTGGCACATACAACTAAGACCGTCTAGTATACTTCCTCCTAACATACTCCGAAGACATCACAAGTTTGCTTTCAATACTTGGGGTGAAACTTCCCATGCCTCATTTTTGCTTCAGGCAGATCATTCTTTCATGTGAAAAGAAGGCAGGCATTTTCATAAAGGTTAATGAAAAAGAAGCAACTTTTAACAAAGGATAACATTTTCCCAAAAATATTTCTGTGAAAAAGTCATGGCATTTCTATGCCTTATTAAGTGAACTTACCCCTCGAGGAAGCCTGCTTTGAATTCAGAGGTTTATTTTGCTATTCTGAAAACCCATGTTCCTGTGGGACAGAGCTCCTGTCCGTGTGCTATATGCATCCAGCCACGCCATCCTATTGATAACGATGCGTGCTGGCTGCACCAAGCACTCACCCATGGCTCGAGGACTTTCCTAACTTGGGGCAGTCAACAGTCAGCTTGGAAAACCTGCAAAAGCCAGGACTTTCCTTTCATCTACACATGTTCTGAATGACTCGTGCCTGCAATAGCTGCAGTTACTTCCTAATTCTTGATCTAACCACAGCAGCCCAAAGAAAAATGCATCCAATTAAGAGCCAAGAAACACTCGTGGCTTCTGCTCTCAGCTCTTCATCTCACCGTTCATCCTCTGGAGGTCACACCATTGAATATTGAGCAATAGCCCAGACTCTGTTCTAAGGAGAATGCAGTCTGTTTACAGAGACGATAACAGAGATTGCACAACCATCCCACTGGAACAGAATTCAGGTCTCCAAATAAAGCAGCTTCAGTATCAGTATTAACTAATCACTCTTTATTTCCATTTAGGATCAAATGAGCTAAAAATGAATGCCAACTATTGCCACTAGGCCATACTTCCCTTCTTAAGACAGAAGAAGCACCAAAAGCTGCCATACTAATTTTACGGTTTTATTTTAAACCAAACACTGAAATACCCTAAAAGCACACTCAGTAATATAAATTAAGCATAAATTAGGGCTGCAGTTAATGTTTGGTGCCCACAACTGCAGAAAAGCAGGTCACTTTCTTTCCATTCTATTTCATTGCTTTTGTGTATTGAAGAAAGTAACCAATACCTTATGCTGCTTTTAAAATTTGCTGGAACAGTACCTACTAATAATTTACATTTTTAAAGGCTGGATATTTTTTAAAGGTTTTTGGGTTGTTTTTAGAGAAAACTTCAGCGTTGCTGGAAAATTGTGATTTTTTGTAAGGAAGCCAATAAAATTTCAGCTTAAGGCTTCAAAACAGTTTCATCAGTTTCAGTTTTCTACAAATGAGTTTATTTTTTTCACAGAAAGGGTTTTATGAAAACATTTTGTCTCTTTTATTGAAAAAATTTCATTTTCACTGTAGAAAAATACAACCTTTTCCCATCAGTCCCAGCAGGATCTGCTACTGTGACAGCATCATATCATAAAATACCATATTTTATACATATTTTAAATGTATGTAATTCAGGCTACCTGAATTATCAGGATTTGCCTCATCCATGATTCAAGTTCAATGTTGCAATATGACAGCGGGTATTATCTGTATCACATTACTACCCTTTGCTATTGTTTTCCTCTTCATTTTCTTCCTTTCCTAATATAAACTGCTAGATGATGGAAAAAAAAAACCCAAACAAATATTCTAGACCTATTTTTTTCCCTTGGAGACATCCCGTCCAAATACTGAGCTGTGTTAACTTCACTTACCGGATACCTTTTGACAAGATCACAACCCATGCTGGTGAGGCCGCAGGTCAGTGAATTTTGTTATTGCTGTTTCATTTGATGAAGTCCAAGGGAATAAGCTAGCAGGATGAGAAGTCACATCTGTCTGTCCTACATAACACTGCCACTGCAGAAAAATCCCCCACCACCCCCTTGCCTATGTAACATTGTTAGGGTCAGCCTGTTCCTAGACTCTGGGTGGGCATGGAGCTGAAAGGGGGAAAAGAGGGAGGGCATATTACGGAAAAGCACTGCCGTCTCTACACCTGGGGTGAGCACTCCTCTCCATCACATCCCTTAGGGATGAAAAACATGCCCGAAGAAGGATAAAGCAGAGAGTACTCAAGCACTGCCATATCCACCATGCAATTCAAAGGAGGACTGACAACTAGAAGAACATTTTTGTGAAGGATGTAGCTACACCTTGAACCTCCACATGGCTTGGGTTTACAGCAGGGACACCAAGCTACAGTTGATATCCAGCACAGTTGGATAATTCATTGATCCATCTCCGAGCTGTCCCTCTCATGGGGGAAGGCTCAAGGCTGCAGTGGCAGATGAGAGGTCACCCTTGTCCCAGAAGCAGGAGAGGCTATCTACTGCACAGCTAAAACTGAACTACGCTACCTACAAGTAACACTTACAGAACAAATATTACCAAAACCTTCTAACACAAACATGCTTTCATGAAATGTTTGAATTGAAACTACAAGGGAAATCTCAAATATGAGCAATTTTAATCCAAAAAGCAATTTGCTATTTTTAAGTTTTCAGGGATACATACATTTATACCCACTGTTTGCAAGGGAAGATCATCTAGTTGTTCAACCTAAGCATAAAATAACTACTGCTATGCTACAATTCATATTTCTATGCATTTAAAGCACCTGCAATTGGAGCTGACGGGGTATTTTCAGTGAAACCAGCATTTGCGTAACATGTCAATTTCAAAATGCCATGTAGTGTAGAAACAAACCTGTTCTAATCATCTTCCCACAAAACGTATAAAGGATTCAATTGGAAAAAAATGCGAAACAAGTTTTTGCCTTCCAAAGCAGGCTTACACTGTGAAGCTAAACTAGTTTTTCCTCCCTCTTTCCTACTAAGCCATTGAAGACTCCAAACATCTAACTGAAGAGCAATTCTCTTCTGTGGGTCGCTCTGGGGCTGAGGATTGTGTAGTTTTTCAGGCCAGCTAGCGTGGAAATTAAAAACCCGTAAGATCTCAGAGCTTCCAGGCTATTCAGATAAAACCGGCTCCGAACAGCCCTGGGCTACCAGTCAGTCGCCTGTCAGTGGACTAAGGCCATAGTCAAGCAAGAGCTCTGAAATGTGGGCTACCATGAACCTATCACAAAATACATACATTTAAAATGCACTGGAAGGAGGAGAGAGTATATGCAAGAAATGTAAAACAATATCCCCTTCATCCTTAAGTCATTAAATACCCATCTTTGACATTAAAAAAAAAGTCCTTTGTTACCTTGAGATCAAAAGCAGCATTTGTTGGTTTTATTTGTTACAAAAGCTACTTATCCATATATTCTGGGCAACTTTGAGTCAAATACGGAGATCTGACTGTACTGATTCAGTGGCCACCACGCCAGCAGTGATAAAGGTCAGAAATAGCAGCTATCAACTTAATCTTCAGTACTCGCTCATCGGCATAGAAAACAGAAATAAAACAGGGGAAAGGGCTAAAAATTCAGTAGTTCAAAACAGACATCTGTATTAAAATACTACTTGATGACATGGTGGAACGGAAACGAACAGAATACCCCTTGCTATTGTCACTAAGTTGGCCTGTGACTCAGACTGGGTTGTTCAGTTTCCAGCTTACAACAAATGCAACAATTTTATTTTTTCTTCTCTCACTGAAACAACCACGCAAATTTTACTGACAGACTCCTTCAGCTGCTGAGCCATTCTCCAGCTGAGAAAGCCACCTACACAAGTTCTGAATTCAGGCCAATAAATTTAACCACTTAGGAAATTAAGTGAGAAAGTCATTATACTCAAAATTTTTTCTTGAAACAGATGTTTCATTTTTCCATGAATCTGTATTTTTATCATAATAAACACAAGCTTCATTTTATGACACTTATGTATAGGAATTCAAGTCATGCTTTGATCAGATTCTAAAAATAGTCTTTATTTTTTTCCCTTTCCTTCTAGTTGGGGCCAAGCAATGTGCTAAGCATTTCCTTCTGGAAGGAAATCTCCAACAAGTTTGCCTCTTTATTTTTAGGCAATGCAGAAAACCAGATGTTTATTTAATTAAATCCACTCTCATACATCGCATTCAGAGATTTTTTGTAGTTGTTGTTGGGAATCATTCAAAATACTGTTAGCTCTTATACACGCTCTGGAATTCTTACCATTTCAAGGACTAACCGTATATTACTTTTGAAAAGGATGCGCATATTAAGATCAGGGCAATTTTGCCAGATTGGGCACCCTGTGGTTGCCATATGATAACATCAAACCTCATCAGCTAAACTACAATAAACACCACATAACTCTACTGAAAACATACTATTTTAAGACAATGGCACTATTTCAGAGTTCAAGCACAAGTGAAATCCTAAAATTAACCTGGGGGGGGGAAAAAAAAACAACCCAAAAAAAAAATCCGAGGTTGGAAGGAAATTACTATGTTACCGTTCTCAGAATAAGTCTATGTTTCCCGTGATTCTGTCCATATTCTTACCTTTCTTTATTGCTACCTTTGCTCACTAATATATTTCCAAGAGCAAATATATTTACTACGGTAGTCTTACTAAGCATTCAGAAGAAACTCGACGCAGGAAAGTGGATTCCCTTTCCAGGGTTAGAGCTTTGAGAACAGTCAGTTCTTAAGCAACTTATATGACTAATCATGCATTGAGTTAATAATACTGTAACTTTATACTTGAGTGTGTTCATTAAGATGGATTTGACAAGTATCTGTAAGACTCAGGCACTGAAAGCAAGTAGAAGAATTTTAATCACTATAGTGCAGTAGAAAACTTAATTGAAAAGTTGAAAATAATAGAGGGAGTAAAGTCAGTGATAGGCAATAAGGATTATTTAACAAATCTTCTTGCCATAAAATATTCAGCAACGTAAGCACTTGCTATTGCCTCTATCATGAAGTTATTGCACAAGCATGTCTAATGTATTTTAATATTCACATACGCTAATCTTTCCAAGTTATTGCTGATGACAGCAAGTTCAAGCTAATTACAAAAGGAAATTTATTTTCACCAAGTCTGAAGAACACCCCTTCTTTTGGAAAGTGTTAGATCAACTAGACCTCCTCTTAATTACAACATTTAGAGGTTTACTTTACCTAAGCAGTTTTTTCTTTTTCAAAATCCTACAAACAATATCATGGCATGAGTACACATTCTCTGTCATTTGTCTTTAATAGCTTTTTTTTTAAAATATTTATTTATTTGAGATTGTGGATTACGACTAAATGCAGAAAGGTTTGTCTGAATACAGACCAGCAGTTATACGGCTTTTATACTTGCTAAAATTCCTTCTCTTCAGGCATAGTAAATTTCTGTCAAATGTGTTCTAGTGACGGTCCTGTATCAGAAGACTACAGTGCCCTGAACTCTGGCATAAGAGGATTTCTCTGCTCTAAATTATATGTACCCCAATTACAGGCATGGAAGAACAATTCTTGAAAATGCTGCGACACAGGAAAAGGAAAAAGACCTGAAGTGATACATTTGAAATCCCACAATGCACTGAAGAAACACGAAGAATTTTGATTAAAGTAAAATTAGTTGCTTAATCCATGTTTAGAATGAAGCAAATCTTCCCACACTACTCAATTAACAACAAACCAAAGGTTTGCGTAAGTCCACAGATCAGGAGATTTCACGTGGAGCAGACAGGAAATAATTCTGCAGTGCCATGGGCAGTATTTAGGGGGTTCTTTGTTCAGTGTAATTTTTATGCTCCTTTCAGTGGCTTGTTCTGCTGAACCCTTCTGGGAGGCAGGGGGAGACTGAATCCACTGCTGCAGAAGCGGAGTGCATCCTTAGGCACAGCAAGTTCAAGGAACAGCAGGTGTGGTAACAGCAGGAGATGTAGGGAGGGAATAGAGCTGTATAGAAACTATTTTATTTGTTTCTGCTGTTTTGTCTATTACTATGAATACCTCCTTCAAAGTTGACTGTTCTGGTCAATATTGTAATTTTTAGTTGTCAGACTTCTTGGGGAACTCTGTCAGTTAAAGTTCAGGCAGGTCCATCTCAAAGCTTTCTCTGATTCACTGTTCCATCAGTGTCCCTAACCTAATGTACAAAGGCCATTTCCCACTATATAGCTGAAAGATCATCTCAATCTATCAGAACGTGCAAAAAACACATTTTCCTTGCTACCTTTCCCAGCCAGCAGGCCTTCCACAAAGCTTAAAGGGATAAAAATCTCTTCCTCTAGTTCTTAAGCAGCCCTCTCAGGAGAGAAGTAGCACAACTGAGTAAAGTGCCCAAAAAAAGTGAAGAACTACTTCCATGTTGAAATTCGTGTCTTAAAAAAACCACAATTGTGTATCATATTCAAACGCAGTTTTAAAAAAAAAAAGAAGTTTATATTACTTGCTTTGCATTTCTTTTTCTGGGACTTCACTTGCGTTTCCCTCCCACCTCAGTTCAAGCAGCTCAGACATTTCGATATGAAACACCCAAGGCAATTTAAAGGTACATCTGTTCTTTCTGTTTAAAAGAATTATAGTGCTCACAATAATATAAAAGGAAGATTTTGGTGCTACAGCTACTTGATCTTGTTATCTAGGGAAAAGGGTGGCTCTTCTGGTTATTATTGAAAACTCTATGGTTTCTTCACAAAACTACAGCATTAAAGCCCTACATTTGCAAACTATAAAGACAACAAAAAGTCTTACACGGATTCTACTGAAGACATTCATGTTAGTTTAGCTCAGCCAACAGTAAGGGATGACCAACAAACTGACAAAAACTGATGGACTTAGTGCTTAATCAATAATAAATAATCAAAATCTTTTTCAACCAGAAAAATGCTGTGAGGCAGGCACTGACAGCAGTAAAATCAGAGCAGCAGTTATCATAAATGGGTATGTGTGCACACATACATGTTGATGTAAACGTTCAATATTCTAAGTCAAACACTAAATATTTGTCCTCTTTCCTGGCAGTCTGCTTTTTTTATACAGCGGTGCTCAGTCATTTAATTTACACTTAATTTACAGAACAGATTCCAAATAAAAGCTGTGATTTCACAGAACTGAGGAGCTGACGGTACCTCAGGATCACAAAACCAGTACAATACGTGCTTGTTGACAACTGTTACTCCCTCCTCAATACAAAAAGCAACAAATCTTATGACAGTACCTCCCATCCTTCAACATGAGACTGCCATTCTTCCAAAAACTCTAATTTTTCCATTTGTCTCTTGGCCTCATTTATGTTGGAACAGACAGCTTTCATGGCCTGGAGGGCTTCCATTAGTGCCGCATAGTCACTGTGCTTCCTTGGAGTCCGCTTCAGTAACTCCTATTTAAACATTAAAAAAAAAAAGAAAAAGAAAAAAGAAACCTGTCTTTGATCTCTAAATGTACATTACAGGAGGCTTAAATTGACTAAGATACAAAATCAAAAAGTAGACAGACTTCTCTTTTACTAGGTGGAAAAGTGGAAAAGTAATAAACCCTCCAGCACTGTGTCCTAGTAGGACACTAAAACTCAGAGGAATAAATTACTAACAATAAAAATAATCACTACTTAGGAAAAAGTTTGCATTTCAGCTACTTTCTCCCCCCAGCAATGTTTCTTCATGTTGAGCTTTGGGTGGGGTTTTTTTTTGGTTTGGTTTTGTTTTGTTTTCATATTGCACAGGATGGAACTGTTCAATAGCAAGGATAACAATTCTGCTTAAAAATGTTAGCTTACTGACGTCAAAATTAACACCTGCCTTTCCTGCAACTCAGGACAAAACGCATGTTCCTTTAGCTCACAGTATTGTTTAATCTAGTGCAGTACACCAGGGCACTGAACAATAGCTTAAGTGACTCACTGATTTCAGATGGTTACTGGTAATGGCAGCCATACTAAAAAACAAAAGGTGAGGTGCCAGCATTCATGTGAGATTTCCCATCTCAAACTACCAACTACCCATTTACAGCTGGAGCGCCTATGGACAGCCTTTAGCGCGTACCCTGACAGGCGCGGGTACATTCCTCCTGGAGCCCTAACACCGCTGTCACCACACCCTGTATTTAAACTTTACATAAATATATTAATTTCAATGTTTTCCTGAAGTAACTCATGATCCATTTTTCCTTGTTTTGTCTGTAGATCCTTCATTCAAAAATTAGAAGACAAAAATAATTTTAAAAGAGGCCAGGGGAACTGTTAAACCACAGATATCTGGGATGATTCAAACCTCACTGCAATTATTATATTCTTTAACTTGTTTTAAAACCCTTTATTTTATCATGTTTACTCTTCAGTTTTTATGTCAATGCAATGAAATGCATATGCCTCATAATCGGTAATGTTTCAAATCTGAACTCACACATGCATTGGGAAAATACTGCCCGATAATCAGGTTTCAACCAGCTCCTACAGCAGAATCTGCTCTGACTTATCTCTCAAGGTTTGAAACAATAAACAATATTAAACCCTAGTTTGTTAAGCAGAAATTTGTTTTAAATATTTATTTTCCTAACATGCGAAAAATTTCAGTAACGCAGAGGTCTGAATATCTAATGTTTATTAGCACATTTAACATTTTCCATTAAGTTTTAAGAGTAAGATAAGAACAAACACAGAAATGGCCATAGAACCACCTACAGCATCCTACTGTTACTCTGCAGTGTTACTCTACAGTTTTTCTTACAAATCATTTTCATAAACATTTTTCATTTGCAGTTTGGTGATGGTAAATCAGAATCATCAAAGCATGTCACTAACAAACTCTGCTATTCTACGAATTTTAAGCGAGGACATGGTCAAACCCAGCTGAAATCAGTCTCATTAAACTCCCTTAAAATGGCTCACTTCCGATCAACAATGGAGAGGCAACCTTACGACTAGACGCAGAAGGGAGCTAATCATCTTGACCCAGCCAAACTCCTCAGTCCTTTTAATACTGATGTCAGAAGACTTGCCACTGGCTTTAATGAGAGCAAGTCTGGGTCCAATATCTAATAAAGAGATTATTCACTGTGTGGAGAGATTGTTTCTGCAGTTTGGAAATATGCTTAGCAACCAGTTTTATGTAGAAGTATAAAGTCCTAGATAAAAATCTTTTAAGTACCTTCAAAAGAAGGGGATACTTGCATATTCTCTGTATCGGCGTTACTAGATATCCCTCCAATGGTACATCTGTGTTTTTGCGTCCTCCAAGGAGCATGCAATTCTAGAATGTGAACAGTTTCAGAAATTATCAAAAAATCCCAGGAAAATGATGAGAAATAAAGACAAGGGCACATGCACACAGCAATACTGGCTAAGCTATATACAAATATGTTAAATATGTCATGAGGGAGGTTTGCAAGAGTGTCGAAAGAACAGGTTTGAACACATGCATAAGCAGGTCCATTGACTATCATACATGACAAGGAAGCTGCTAATGGTGTTATGCAGGCATCTCCCAAGGTATCCTCTTCATCCCAGCTGATTAAGAGTGGCCTTTTTTTAAAGTTTAAAAATAAAATACAATTAATACAATGTTAAAAATATGCTTTCACATTTCAATTAACAAAAATAAAATTAATTCAGGGTGACTACTGTAGGGCCTGTTGGTCTCCAAAGGTGCATTCGCAACAGTGAGTAGCATAAAGAAGCTTTGAAAAGTTTGAATACGGCCATCCTAATACATACACACACAAAAAAAGTCTTCTGTTTACATGTTTCTATATTTAAACACAATGTGCAATGAATAAAATATCCTTAGTCATGGGCTAAAGAATACGCGAGTTTTGAGAAGATATCCAACTATGGAAGCAGAGAATACATGAGACATTGGGTGGAACCATCCATGAAAAAGCAGCTGAGAGAGAGAGAGAGAGAGAGAGAGAGAGAGAGAGAAGAATAAGGGCTATTTGAGATAACGAAGTATGCAAGGGACATCACAGCAAATATTTGAAATTGTTGGAATTAAAGTATAAGTACATAAAGACCTAAAGTAACGACGGAAATTATTTTATGGAGAGATCAGAAGGAATTGTGATGCAATGGTATGAGATAATCTACAGCTTCAAAGAGCAAGATGTCTAAACTGAGAACGCTATACAAAAGTAGTTTAACACAGCCAGATGGTATGTTGACGCAGGCCACAAATCTGGAGGCAGACACATTGTTGATGGAACAGAGGCTACGCAACCGGGTGGCCGCTCCGCTCAGCACATAACTCACAACACACACACCCCATAAACCAGTGCTCCTAGGAGGATCTCTACACCCACCCTTCAGTCTCTGCTTTGTACTCACGCTTAACCATCTTTTGTCTTATCCTAAAGGATCCTTTATCCTAAAGGATCTCACTTAACCTGCCAACGAAAAAGCTTTACTGATAAAGATTGAGCAAGATAATGGCAATGAGGACTATAGGTTTATATAATGACTGTCTCTATACTTAAAGGCTCAAAAGTTTGGTTCCAGATCCTGATTATTTATAGATAATCTCATCTCTAATGACCTGAACTGTTCTGTCTGACTAGAAGGCTTCAACTGTTCTTTCAAATCCAAGAGTCAGACTGCCTGTCCTCTAGGTTAGACTACTGTCACTTACTCTACAGACATGTCCTGAATCCATGAGAAACCCAAAGCAGATGTGGACGCCCTGGGCATGTGCCCAGGAGAACATGATACTGATACATCATGAACTGCCACAACTGCACACTTAGCTTTCTTTCTCACAAAACAAGCTCTTTGCAATCTTTCACTGGAATATTTTGGGGGTTGCCTCTAGTTAGCATTCCCCCCTTCTTCTTGAGTTCAGCCACGATGCTCCCAATACAAGAACCATGTGTGTACAGCTCCTCAAGTCCGGGGCAAGGTGAGGGATACTGTGTCAACCGCTGAGGAAAAACAGGGCAAATTTGAAGCTGTTTTTAACTATGAATGGAACACTGCTGAAGAGTAAGAGACTCTTAACCAAAAGGCTTCGTGTCATCCAGTACCCCCTGTAATAAGGAAATTCCCATATTGCTCATTAACTTTGCTGTAAGTGAATGCAGCTGGGAAGGGAGTCAGACCCAGAATCTTTCAAAAATTTAATGAGCTGCAATAGGACAACTTAACCAAGAACTCTGCCAACAGAAGCACTGAAAAGCCTACCGCGTGCTAAAAATAATTAATAAAATTAAATAAAACTTGTGATACTGCCAGCATTGGCATCATCTCATTTTTTAACCGTGTCTGTGATGCTTTGCTGATCGCGTCATTTGCTCTCCACTTCTAAAATGCAATAATCGGATCTGATCACTCTGAAATTTGATATCATATCTGAGGGCACCTTCTCAGGCATTTAAGATCCAATATAGTAGGCCCCACATTTCAAAACTGACCTTGCTATCACAGGACATCATGAAGGAAAACACAAAAATCACTCCATACTGAAACTGAATTCTTCTTTTAGCAACTAGTATCAACTATTAGGAAACTCAGTGTTCACACAGATACTGGTTTTGCTGTGGGAAAATCATGAGGCCCATCATACTTAACATTTTAAAACCCCTCCTTATTTGTCTGGAAAAGTGAAAGACTAATTGTGTAGCTGTTTCTTTTGACCTCGGACTAAGTCAGCATCTAAGTTCAGGATGGCTACTCCATGATCCATAACAAAACATTTTTCTGTCTGGCACAACCATGGCTACAATACCAGAACACGGACCTTCAGAAGTTCTGATGAGTCCTCCAGTTTCCTTTCTCTGATTTCTTTCCCAACCCCTCCTCGTATATCATCCTATTTTTCCTTTCTACAGGCATGGCTGGATTTACACTCTTGTCTCTTGGCCTGCAAGTTCAAGGCATACTGCCTAATGCTGTATTATGCACAGATCTAAGTGTGGCAGTGAAAACATGATGTACACAACCCCCTCCTCTGGAAACACCACCCCCACCTAAAACTGCCTGCTAACCGCTTGCAGGTGTGCTTGTAGTTGTTACATGGTGGAGGTGACATTGCTAACAATTCCCTGCCCAGTCAAAAAATATTAAGCTAGAACACCAGTTTAAAGTTTATTTACCAAAAGAAACGTCCGCACTGTTCTTATTTTGTTAAGGTCAAGCAGAACTTTCTGTGCCTTCTCGTGGTTACTGCAGTATTCATCATAGATACGGAATTTCTCTTTCTGCAGAAACAAAGAAATACATTGTTTTTCACTTGCCATTTTGATTTTTTTTTTTAATTAATAAAACATGGAACAAACACTTTTCAAAGCCGAAGAGTCTTCATTTTGGAAGGTCAGCTCTTCCTCCTACTTTTATTATTTGAGGTCCAGCATCAAATTAGAATTATGAACAGTCTGGAAGCATCACTTAGGAATTTTAATCGTAGAATCACAGGATACCAGGTTGGAAGGGAATTCAAGGATCATCTGGTCCAACCCTTCTTGGCAAAAGCACGGTCTAGACACGACGGCCCAGCACCCTGTCCAGCTGAATCTTAAAAGTGCCCAATGATTGGGAATCCACCACCTCCCTTTGGAAGATTATTCCAATGGCTGATTATTCTCATTGTGAAAAATTTTCCTCTTGTGTCCAATTGGACTCTCCCCAGCAGTAACTTGTACCCATTGACCCTCATCTTTTCCATGTGACTCCTTGTAAAAAGGGAGCCTCCGTCTTCTTTGCAGACACTCTTTAAATACTGGAGCATGGTGATAAGGTCTCCCCCGACTCTTCTTTTCTCAAGGCTGAACGAACCCAGTTGTCCCAGCCTTTCCTCATAGGGCAGGCTTCCCAGTCATCTTTGTGACCCTTCTCTGGACCCTCCCCAGCCCGCCCACATCTTTTTGCATAGCAGGGACCAAAACTGAACACAGTATTCCAGGTGTGGCCTGACAAGCGCTGAGTAGGGTGGGATAATGACTTCCTTATCTCTGCTGGTGATGCCCTTGTTGATGCAACCCAGCATCCTGTTGGCTTTCATTGCCGCAGCAGCTCACTGTTCACTCATATTGAGCTGCTTGTCCCCAACTAGGGACCCCCAGGTCCTATTCCACAGAGCTTCTCCCCAGCCAGGTAGATCCTAGCATGTGCTGCACTCCTGGGTTGTGTTTTTCCAGGTGCAAGACCTTACATTTGTCTTTGTTAAACTTGATAAGGTTGTGCTGAAAAATTTCAGAGGCTGCACTGTCACAAAAAAACCACAGGATTAAAAAAACCAGGAAGAAAATGCACGACATTTGCTGACATCATTACCTATTTTGTCTGCAAACACTCATTTGCAAATATGATCCATACTTCTGCAGAGTCAAAAACTGATGCTACTCAACTTCTGTAAAGTATTTCCATAAACTATTAATAATTTTCTCCTCCCACAATGAATAAACAAAGACTTAACAAACAAATGGGACTCTAACCAGAGATAGCAATGAAACCTAGACTTTTCTAGGCCTACAACTGAAAGCAAACTAACTTATCATGATTTTGCAGAGTTCTGTAACACTGCCATCCTTGTTTTGCTCCAACAGGAAAAATAACACTCCTAGAAAACAATTACTACAAGACATACAAATATACTTGTGGAGGTACTGCAGTTGTGAGAAGCAAAATATCTTCACAGTCCAGAACCATGGAGATATTTTACCCAGCATATGCAATTCTTTGTTAAATATTCACATTTTCGCCTAGCATCAAAGTGGAATAAAAACAAAGCATACTATTGCTGTCACTGTTTCATGAAATCCTGATCCTTGTACCCCCATCTCACATAAGGGCACAAGCCTTGCTTGGGCTGAAGGGCTCCATTTGTCAGCCTGGGCTAATTTGGTGAATGTAAAAATGATGAAACAACGAAAGTTTGCCCATTTGATATGTTCTTTCTTCATTCTCCTCCCTTTTCTTTTTTTTTTTTTTTTTGAAATGACAGTAACCAAGAGATGACCTCAAAGTACTCTACATTATGCAATCAAGTCATATTTTGTCCTCCTGACTACGTACATTCATCATCATGACAGTAACTAATAAATACAATTAATAAAGGAAAAAAGTGAAATAAGGCCGTAATAAAAATAGCATACATAATGAAGAAAGCAGGTTCCAACTTCATGCTGCGCATTAGGTTCTGGCTGTAAGCACTCCTCCACCAGGGACAGGAAGTTTTTGTGAACTGCAAGAATATCTTCAATATTTGAAAACAACATCTGCGAAAGAATAAAACATACATAAATAAAACATCAGATACAAAATAGAAAAATATGCAATTAGGAGACTAACCTTAACCGTCTCTTCTGTGACATTTTTATCCACTTTGGCTGTAGCACATTGGATCATTCGGTGAAGGAAAGCCTGCATGAAACAAGACAAATAAGGAAAAAGATATTTAAGGAAGTCTTGAACAATGTTTGGCATTTTATGCTTATAACTTGTTTCCCAAATTTCTTATGCTTTGGATACAGAGCCACATCAAAATATTATTTGGAATCTAAGCCAAATATTTTATTTACAAAGCATTTAGTAGTCCTGTTATCCTAACATGATATAAAACCTTATCTACGCAGTGTTAAAAAGGGTTAAATAGTGAAATATTAATGAAGCTCAGAAATTGAACATTCTCGGAAGTACCACTTCCACCCTGCACTCATATTACAATCAAGAGCAAAATGAGTAATTTTCAGAATCTTGCTCTAGCACATTAGAAACTGACTACAAGACAAAGCCAAAATAAGTCACTAATTTCTAAATTAAATCTAGTCAGGAGATACTATTATGAAATGTAACTTTCACCATAGTAACCACAAGTAAGATTTCTGATGTATTAATAATCAAACCTATTGTAAAGTAAACTTGCGTAAATAATAGCCAGCTGCACCTGGTTTTGCTTAATGAAAACGTTCACTCTTGCCTCTACAGGACCTCATCCTTGGGGATCAAATGAGAAGTTAGTAATACCACTAATAAAATACAAAAAAAGTAAGTTGTCTTATATTTCACATTCAAGAATTGGAAACAACAAGAAGAGATGTGCAGTTAAGTCATTCCAAAAGAAATAAATCACATTTCACGTACAAAGGACATAATTAATTTTTATGAATTCGTTCCATTACAAAGACTTGGGTACGTTCTGAAAATATCTACACACTGTAGACTAAAATCTTGCATTGACAATTCTTCACACAGACATGCATATTCTTTAGTCATTAAAAACTGGCACCACAAGTGCACAAACGTCATGTCTTTCATAACCATTTAGCTCCAAGTCACTGTGCATTGTACACTGTACATGAACTCATCTAAATTCTGGCGTGGTGCAAATTCCATAAAAGAGGCAATAAATAACCCCTGTGTGGAAGGAGGGCAGTCACAGCATCCCTTTTTTTCTCTCTGCTGGGACTTAAACATTTTCATTCCCAAGCAGGGATCCTTTCTCTGCTGAAGAGGACTATGTAACTGGCATTGCACATTTTTATTACTGAAGAGACAAATCTAGTTATCCAGGACATAAACAGAATTAAGTTTGGAGTACTGCCAGCACACTGTATGTTTCATATCACTCTCTACAGTGATGTAGATTTTCTACTTCGTTAAACCCCTCTTTTTCCTGACTATGCATGCTTGCTTTCTAATGTTTTATTGATGGTAAAAAATGCCATTAATTCATTTGCAGCAGTTAACTGTTGGGGGACGACAGGCCTTTGTGTCTCTCCTTGCTATGAATATCCACGGGGGTTATGGCAAATTTACTGTGCGCATCCCCTGTACAGTGCACAACCGATCCCACAGAGAGGGAGAAAGCCTGTTTAACTGTATGACTCTAAATTCATTTTTGAAAGTTTTCACTAAACCAGCCAACAGTATTAAACATACTTTAGAATTGAGAGGGGAAAAAAAATAATTCACGAGAACTACCTCTGAAACTCACGTCTATTTTTACTGTCCGTAATCTCTCTCTGCTCACATTATTTCCCCGTAGACCAAACATACTGCTCACCCACACTTATGTTATCCCAGAAGATCTTCATTTCCTGTAACTGTGAAGGAAGGTGAACATTCAGTTGGCTGAAGGCGAAACAGAAAATGATCTGGGAGCTGGGGCATTAGTTATTCTCGAGTGATTCAAGACGCTGGCTGAGAGTCAGGAGGTCAAGAAAAGTATACATCAGCTGCAATAAACAGAGCCCTCCAAGCCACGCTGTCCCAGACCCCACATCTGCAGAGGTTATCAGAAACTGAATACAGGAAAATCCAAACTCCCGCAGAACCCAGACACATCGCTAAGTAACAGAGGCCTAGGACGACTTCGGCCCCTTCCAGCAACTTGGCATAAGGCCGTATGTTATGCTGCTGTGCTTATACTGCAGGAGTAGCGTAGTCACGGTGCTAGTATTTCCTAAAGATTTGCCACCTGTTGTTCCCATCAAAGCAGGTTTGCTTCCTGAAAAAATCATAACACTGTGTCTCACAGATCTATGGATGTCACCATTTGAACCTTTCAGGGCACTGACATGCACTACGAGGTCACACGTATCTTGAAGTAACCAGAAAAATCTCATGTTTTCTAGAAGAGTGGGGTAAAAGAATTCAGGGGAGTGCAAGTAGGCATGGAGGTGTCTACCTCCATCCACCTGCCACCAAGACACATCCTTGGTGGTCTTCAACTACTGTGGAGTAAGTACTGCAAAGCAATGGTGAAAGACAGGTTTCCACAATGCCAAATACCCCTACCAACTCCCTTCCTGGAATGCAGACACACCACTAACTCCATACACACAACACCTCTGCTGTGGGACTCTGTCATCAGGCAGGAGGATAGAGAAGTAATTGCTTTGGTTACAGTGTAAAATAACCTGTGACTATGAAAAGATAGATATCTCTGAACTTGTATTAACACACATAAGGTCTGAGGGAGAGATGACTACTCAAAAGACTCCAGAATTATTTGAATATCAACTACGGACAACCAAGAACAGTTCTTCAAAAATTAGTAAACAAAGAAAAATCCAGTAATTTGTAGACACAGCCTTAAGGAGGAGCCCAACATAGGAATTACAGACCTTAAAAGGAAAATATATATGGATGCCCAGAAACTACTGAGGTGTTGACAGCTGCTGAGCTGAAAGTTTATAGACGCTTTTGAACATAAACTACATAAACTATTACTAAGCATTGAAAAACACACCTGTGAAAAAAAAGAAAAAAGAAAAAAACAAAGAAAAGTAAAATGGACATCTCAGCCAATTTATGATTCTCTAAAGAATCAGACACACAAATAAAGTCAGAAACTCCTCTGAAAAAGCAGTGAGTGGTTTCTAAAAATTCTACCATAACTTCAAGTCTGCTGCTCAAAGTCCAGACTCATTGACAACCACATTACATGACGGAGCAAAGCATTACAAATTGCAAGGACACAGCTAAATAGCCCCTGCTACTGGTCTGAGCAAACAACTGTAGCAATCAATTGGTACACAATTCCCATGCTCATAAGGAAAAAAAATACCAACCCACCCACCCAAAGCGAAAAATCAGCTCAAACTTAATGCAATTTCATTTATCACGCACACACGTCAGTAAATCATGACTCATTGTTGTTTCTCGGAGCATACTGCATGTCTTGCTGACGTTACTTCATCTGTGTTAGTGTAGATGTGCCTTAACACCACAACAAGCGCAGGGAATAACACGTATCCCTACGCACGCCGGGATTCCAGACCTTTGTCACCTAGACAGTGATCCTCAGCTCTTCTAAAGTTTTTCTAGTTTCCATTAACTTACCTTCAATTCCTAGTTTTCTCAGGGAACAGTAAAGACATATGGTTTAAATATAACAGAATTTTCCATTTTCCTCTTGTGCTACCAGCATTCTAGCTACAGTGTTACAGTACAGGGATTCACCCTTGCAGCACCGCAAATGGAGACCTGCTGCCCCTGGCACTCTCTGGCAGCCAGACTCTTGCCGATTTCCTGAACTCGGAGTTAAGAGACCTCCATGAAACTTTCCAGAGGAGCAAGCTGGCTGGGTACCATAAAGAGCAGTCTAAATTTAAAATATCAGATGAAGAGGAAAGATAAAAGAGAGGATGTTTGCTATTTACATTTTTAAAATAAATAAATAATCCAGTTTCGTTTGTCAGCTTTTAGAACTGTCTATGGAAAACTTTGTCATTCTAGGAATATCCTTGAGTGACTTGGATTCCAACAACCCTTGCCCCCGCAAAGTTTGAGATTCAAATTACAAACCTAAACTTCCTCAAGCATCCTTCTGGAAACTTCATTAGCACAAAATGGCACCTGAGTGATCGGTGAATAGCTGCTTTGGAGAAGAAATGCCCAAAAATGCTGTGGAAATTCTAGATACGAAGAGGTACAACTTTAGAAATTTGACAATCTTCAGAAGTTTGATGAACTTGCAGACGGAAACATGGGGTACCAACTGAGCCTTTTGGAGTAGGGGAGCAGCTACACACAAAATATATTAGATAACAGTTTGGGGTTAAGGTTCTCTAACTCCACTGGGGACATAAAAATTCTATTTCTATGACTCAGTGTCTCTGTGTGACATTGGTAAGGAGGACGGTAATTCACCTCTACCTTAGAGAAGTGTGGCAAAGAATTACCCAGAACATTTGGAGAAGATTCAATACTAATAATATCAATGAAGACAACTAAAACCTTTTTTGATGGTTGTGCATTTATTACTTCCCACATATTTTGACACACTTTCTGTACTAGTCTGTGTTCTGACTCTTTTACCCTTTGCCTGACACTGCTGTAACACACTATAGGAAACACTGGGACTGAAAATTCAGACATAAAGACTGAAAATCCAAATTCAAAGAATTATAAAAGAATCTGTTCTCTATGCCAAATAAACACTAATGCATTTGCCTGTCTGTTGATCTGCTGCCATTTTGCGAGGCAGTGTGTTTCACAGAGAAGGCACAGCACACTGAGCTCCTGTTACGGGGATTTTACTTTTGGTCTTATGAAAATAAGAGTAGTGTTGTTAGGTTGTTTGGTGGGGTTTGTTTTTTTTCTCTATAGTTGCTCTGTGTGTTATTCAGGGGAAAGAAAAAAGAAAAAAAAAAAAAGAAAACCACCATCACTACAGATAGCACAAGAAGCTGCCAACAGCACAAATGACTTCTCTGACATCTGGAATGAAATCAGGGAAGACAAAGAAGTCTGCCTGCAGAAGATTCCCAGGGCACAAAGAGTTTTCGCTTTCTCGACAGATAAGAAATTAAGTCCTGAAATTATGTCAGAGCACCTGGATCACAAAATATATAACTATTTTTCTGAAAGCAATCATCCTACTTTTGTGAGCCTAGAAAGAAATATTCTTTTTTGTTTGCAAAAAGAATTAAAGAAAAAGTTACTTATTTTTTCCCCCAATAGACTTATTTTAACATTGTTTCTACCCTTAAATCTACACTGTCATAAACAAAAACAAGGTGGTCTGCAAAAACATATGTATTTTTAATAAGGTATCCTGTATTTCATATATCCTGCATATTTTCACATTAGGAAAACCAGTTCAAATTAAGCACCAAATATATTATATTGAAGCATACTGAATAAAGCTAGCAAGATGTTTTGTACATTAAAACTTAATAAATTTTATTTTGCACACTGTCAAAAGACAGAGTCCTAAAAGAAACCCACAACAAGGAAAATGTTCATATATGACAATTTTTGTGTCTATTATAGTAGGCTTATCTTCACAAATTTAGAAAAAAAAGATTAAACACTCGTGGGTTTTATGTTTTCTCTTTACATTCTCAGTGTATCTACAGGCATCTGGAAGGCGGAAAATATTTCGCTCTTTTTGCAATACTCAAAATGATCCTAGAGAGAACACAGAGACCTATACTTGGGAAGAAATCCGCCCAAGATCATCGCGGCCACACCAAATGTGTTTTCTTACCATGGCTAATTCAGTTCACAAACATCAAGGTAGTATTTTGCACATCAGTCTGAGTTTCTATGCACTCTAATTAATGCACATCAGATTCCAGGTCCCAGAAGAACACCGTGCCGGTTCTGTTGATGCACTTCTGCTTGATTTTGCCACAAAAAAAAAAACCCGCCCCAATTTCAATTGAGAAGACTCCATCAGCAACAGCAGCTGTGGGAAGCACTGTGCGCTTACCCCCCCCTTCCCATTAACCTGTGCCAGCAGCAGTGGCAGTGGCTGTTCAGGCTGGCTTCTGCTTCTGAACAAAAGACTCTTCTCTCTCCAGTAACTCACCAGCTGAGGCACCACCTGTTTCTCCCATCTTGCCTGCAGGACTGGATGAATCACAAGCAGCAGAGAGAGCATTGGCCAAGGTCGGATACGTTCTTTCTCCCTACTGTACCTAGAGCCACTTTCAAAGCTGGCTCCAGCTCCTGCTGCCTATAAGGACAGGGGAATAGATGGACCACATCTGCAATACCTCCCATTCTAGCACTGATTTCCTTTCCCCTACTGACCGAACTATTTCCTTCTCCATTCCTCCAACCCAAAGGGGCATCAATCTGCCTGAAAATGCAGCCCTGGCTTCTTTCTTTAAAGTAAACATGAACTCAGAAGTCAACACACACCCCCACACAACAATGATTGCATTGAAGAAATGTGGATCTTCATAACCTGCTCATAAATGATGAATACACTACTGCCACATATTGGGATAATCGTAACCCTTTCTCCATTATGTATATTTTTTTATTTTCTGCTAAAGTTGTTCGCTAACATATCAGGAAACTTCTTTCCAAGCGAATAACAAGAAAACCATTTCTCACCTCATCCTGTGTCTTGATCACCTGTTCTGCATTTCCCTAGTCACTGACAATATTTCTCAACTTCTTCTGGCACACCTTGTTCATCCTTTCATGCCCACTGAGACTCCTAACTCACCTTCCTCCTTTGACGAGGAAATGCCCTCTAAACTGATCTCCCCCACCTCTACAGTCCCCTCTCTGAGCTCTGTGCTTTCACTTTTGATCCCCTCTTTCCTTTCAGCTCCGTCGCAGATAAAAGCAAGAGATTTATAGTCAAAGTCCAGTTCCCCTCAGCCAGGCGGGAAGTCAGATGTCTCCACCCTCTTCCTTGTACTGAAGCCATTCTCAGAAAGATTTAGTACAACCTTTTCCTGGCCTGAATCAGAAGATATCTGTTCCCTTTGCTTCCCAGGTATCAAAAATCCTGTCACTCACACCTAACAGCTGCATTTTGGGACGCTGGTTTTCTGATATCTGACGCGGGTCAATACAAGTTTGGCTGATGAATAATGATGGAGTTATTCCCACGCTTGCGGTTCAGATCATGCCTAGAGTGAATTGCCAAATCAGAGGCTGGAGTCAGGCTGGAGCACACAGGCTGCTGCAATCTGAAGCCAAGTGCTAGAAGAAGCTGCTGCTAGAAGACCATCTAAATTTCTTCTTGATTAAAATACAGCTTAACTAGAGCTTTAGAGAAAGGCCATACACTGGCGTAAGGGATGAGCACCCATCTGCAAGCTAAGCAGAAGGCAGAGTCTGTCTAATATTTTTGGCAAATATTTAATTCATACAAGTTGCTGTGAACTGGGCCTTTATCCCATTAAAAACACAAACAGGTGGCGGTCTCACCACCACCAATGGAGATCTTCTGGAAGGGTTAAGTGGAAAGGAGGAATTTGCCAGGCCCACATGAACTTCTGAACAGACTGCTGGGATTACAACCGATAAACCAACCAATCAAGAGGCATGCATGTCAATAACTGAAATGTTTCCAGCATGTTTGTGAAGAAGTACAAGATAAATCTTTATTGTCTTTTGAAGACTCCCCAATGAAGAAGATGATACTCTGGATTGAAAAATGTCCACATGTATGTGGAATGCCCTCTGGTAATACATCACATGGTCCTGTTGGTGCATTTTACAAAGTGAATAACATACTGCTAATCATACAACTGATCTAATATCACTCAAGTGGGAATGGAAAAGAAATGACGTCTACAAACAAAGTTTACCTCTCATAAATGTTAGCAGTTTCCTGAATTTACAGAACACTAGGTTCCTACTGGGAAATTTCAGTGAATTCAGCTGCATTCACTACCAGCAAATCAAAACAAAAAACTAGGAAATCTCAGAGCAATTGCAGATCTGGAAGTAACAGTTTGTTCCTATTAAATTGCAATCATAATTAGAAAAGAATTCATACGTTTGAAAGCTTTATACTTCATAGTATAGTTTCTACTTCTTTTATGCAGACATGTCTGCTTATTCTAATCAATAAAAACAGGGGTTTTTTTCTTGGATTTGCATTCAATTTTTACTCCAAAAATTAGGATTTTTCTAAACATTTTTTTTTTCAGTAGGAGAACACCAGTTTGAAAGAATTCAACATTTCCAAATTATTTTGGAGACAACTTTAAAATCTACACATCAAATTTTATTTCTTTTTAGCTTAAAGCATCTCATGAGCTTCAGAAAGTGTAAAATGGTCAAGATGAGAAATACATTTGTCACAAATTACCCCTTTGAAAGAATCTTTTAGATATTCTGATTCAATTTGAGATATAGTAGTTAGAAACCTTGAAAATACTACAAGAAAGTAATTTTCTGCTAATCTCCCTTCTTTATCTTTCCAAAGTTCATTAACATGCTTGAAAACAAGTCCGAGTCTTTTCTGATTCAAAAACATCCATCAGAATTAAGACATAATCTTTATCACCAATTACGAGAAACTCATCACAGCTTCACTTTCAGAATTACAACTTAAAGCTTAATTCTGACTGCATCTAAATAAGGGGGTGAAAGCCGACTCAGCACCAATGAAAATGAATTATTAAGTCCTTAATGACTAAGGCAAACAGCTAATTAAAAAAACAAACTGTTTTACCTATAAACCGAGAAAACTTGAAACTACTGACAGGCAATCATACTTGAAGCCCACCAAACACTTTTTCCATGATCAGTTTTCAACACATAACACATTTTTTTTCTAATATTGGATTGCACAGTCCTTAATTGTGAGTTTATTTAATGTTTAATGTGGTTAGATGCTAATTAGGAATTAGGAGTGTTTGAGAATTCTACGTTTTTTATTGCCAGAGTTGTATAAATAAAGTGTACTTCTCAAACATGATTCAGTGCCAATTCTGGCTGCCATTTGTATTTGCACACTTATGCCAAGAAAAACACGAAGCAGGGAAGAGTATGAAACAGCAGTTTTCTATCCCAATCTCAATTCTTCACAAAGCCTAAAGGGAATCTAGTAGTGAATCTAGTACTTCTAAGGAGTGCCCTCCTGACCACAGGAAAAAAAAGCAGAAACATCCCACTTAAGCTTTTCTTCCCCTCAGTAGAAACCAGAACACTTCCCTGCATAAGGAAACCTCTCTTATGTCTGGAATACGTATCCTCAATTCCTCACTTGTCATTTAGATAGGTCCTGGGATGATCAAATGGTACAATGTTAATAGGCTCATATGCAATAATGCATCATTTCATGCAACAATTGTGTCACGTTTCTGAGTCTCAATAAGACAATAGTCGTATTTTGGAAAAAATCCCAGACAATGACATGTACTCTGGCTTCTCCTACAAATAGACCAAACTGAGAATCTGCATAATCAAAAGACATGCAGGTCTATACCATGATGTTGCTATTTAAATGCATTGTGAAACAACTTTTATCTTCAAGGCAAAAGAAGGTCTTAAGAAAATCGTATTACTTTAAATTACTTATTTCACAGAAAATTAAGATGGTGTTGGCTTCTGAACTTAAATATAAAGAATAACTCAGTAAATGAGGAAACTTCTGAAGGTTAGATGCTAACGTTAGTTGTTGTAACTCCATTCCAACAAGAATACAACAGTATCAAAATCTAAATTATTTTATTTTACACACAGCTTCATACAAACAAAAGATTGTTACGTGCCCCTGTTGCCTACCATGAATTGTGAATTTTCATCTGCCTATATGGTTTTGAGCCAATTTCCATCGAAATACAATCATTAATAATATTTTTTCTGGCTTATATTTGATTCATGAGACACTTCAACTGTGCAAATGCAAAGAATAGTTCATCTTTTATTTCTTTATTGGCTTGATAATTATCAGAAAGAGTATATGATAAAAAAATTTTAGCTCTGACTTTTTTTCTTTATGCTACTGTCTAAACATCTGCTGAATATTAATTATATTACAAGATATTTACATGGTAATCTCAGTTTACATCCATCAAAGAAGTCTCATTTCTTGAAGGATACAATGATTACCAAGGACATGATGTTAGAATAATAAATGGAGCATATTCACATCCAGAACAGAGCTGCAGGAACAAAGTCATGCCATTTGAATTCATCCACATTAGCTAGATTGCCTTGCTGTCAAATAAATTCGTAATTTCAAGAAATCCGGACCTAGATTCTACGTGCACGCTGGGGAGAAATAACCCCACACACACACTCACGGGCTTTCCTTCTCTCACCGGTCATTTCTTTTCTCCTTTCCCTATTCAAGCACAGAATCTTTTTTTGTAGGTCTTATGTAGGTCTATGGCCTGTCTTTGGCTTTGATGAGTTCCCGGCATAATTGCACAATTTCACTGAACCATCTGTGAAGCATGTGTTCCTCAGCAACACAAAGATTGCATGGCTATTCTTGCTCCTTTCGTTCATTTTTATAAGGGAACAGAACACAAAGCTTGATTACAGCAGAATTTTCATTGCCTTCTTAAGGAAATTTTTTGTTTGAATGCTGGGACCTTAAGACAAGAGAGCTTATTGTTACCTTTTCCTGAAATGAGAGCCTCTTTCTTTTAGGTTATAATCAAAAGCTTTAAACTGTCCTCCAGTTGAGCAGAGAGGATTGGGGATTTTTTTAGATATTAAATCTGTAAAAAAATAGTACAAGAAAAACTGACACTCCCAATCAGTCCGCAGGGACAGTTTGTAAGAGCACTACTTAAATTAAAAAAAGGAGAATATTCAGCTCTCACAGCGTCACACAAATCACCCTCCTTTTACCAAACCACCTGCACCACAACTGCAGACAAATACCAGCAGAGCACGTTGGTGGCAACTGCCATCTGCTAATACTCAACTGGATTTTGACAGCGATAAATACTGCTCGTACCAGGACATACTGCTGCTTACCGAGACACCCACGTTGATTACACAAACTCAAGTTGCACAGAGTCTTTTCCACATAAGGTTACACGAGGATATGGAACTTTTTTTTTTTAATTTCATTCATGAATTTGCTGTGAGGAACGTACTTTCTGTTCCTGTTCTCCAAAGAAAAAAAATAATTGTCTAAACCATTCAAAACCCCAGATACCAGACTTCTAAGAACAACACAAGGGAACAATGGTGTTAGTGGGACCAGGAAATCAAGAAACCATAAATAAATATCAAGTATTGTTTTCCAGCATCTTCAATAGTTTTGTATCCTGCAGTCCTTCCTCTGGGTGAGGAAATGACGCCTCCACAAGTTTTCCTCATGTCCACAACAGACCACAATAGTTTGCCTTACCTGAGCAAACTGGAGGCATCGAACTTGCAGTCGGTGAGCCATGCACAAGCCCAGCTGCTGGGCAATAAAAGCCACTGTGACCACAGATTCGTTTCTTGCCTACAAGGTGCTGATCCTCCACTACAAAGCCGGATTTTCCGGAGTAGGGCTGTCTCAGAGATGACCCATCCATCTGTGACATGGCACTGCATGAATATACTGGTAGAAATAGCTTGAAAATACAGGCAAAATAGCTTCGGGGCAATACAGTGACTAGGGAGCAGCTTTAGGAGGAGAGCTGACACCAAGATCAAGTCTGACGGTCTTCAGGTCTATACATGATTCTGGTAGAAACCTCTTCATCTTCCTCCTTCCCTAAGGGATCCTTCCCATAGGAAGGACATGTGGCAGGGAGGCAAGTGAGGCAGTGAGGCCAGGGCAAGATGTTCTCCACTAATGTCATTCTAGACATGCAGTATTCACAATTATATCAAAAATGAAGGGAAAAAGAAGCAAAACTTATGGGAAGAGATGTTCACTTTAAATTAGGAAGCGCAAGCTCAGAGGAGGAATTAATACTTCACACACAAATGAAGCGGACGCTACACTAACAAGCTGAAATCCTGTCAGAAGGAAGCAAAAAGAAAAGTAGATTGCTTGGTCTTTCAAGCTTAATCTTACTTTCCCCAAACTGCCTGTTAAAAAGTTACTAATTGCTACACTTTGATTTTCCAGTGGCATGTGAAAGAAACTGGGATAAGTACAGAGGAAAAGCTGCCAAATCCACAGAGTTAGAAACTTTCCACAAGCTTTTTTTTTTTTTTTTCTTCCCCAAAAGAGACGGAGTTTCATTTCAAAATATTTTTCTAGCCTCTTCTACTGTGAAGACTGCAGTGCAATGATTTACAGAATGGATAGAATGGATGCTATCTCTACAGACAAACAAAACCATCATCCCCAAGAGATTTGACCTTCACCTTCCATCCTAAAATAGTATGGCCAATTACATAGCAGCAGCAGCCCACATCCTTAAAACATGTTTGACTGAATTATGGAACTAAGTGCTAGTCTTGACTTCTCAAGTTTGCGAGGGACTGAAACCAAATAGATAGAATAAAATACACAACTAAAACAAACAGTTATGTTAGAAAATAAATTTCAGCAACTAAATGGCGATGCAGCAGTAGGTACCGTTGAATTTTTTTTTCTAGTTACAAAGAGGAGCTAAAAAAATGCACAAACCGACTCATCATCACATCAACTTGAGCAGTAAACTACAAGCTTGCAGGAAGTTTATCATCCTGTTTGATGGCTATAATTTGGCTTGTTGTGTTTTGATACCATGTTCCTGTTCCTTCAACTCACATCCTCCAAACAGGGCAAGCATTGGCGTCTCACTGCCTGTAGTCCAAACGCTTGCTCAGCCCATACGCTTTCTCATCCCACAGATGCTGTAAAGGGAGTTGCAGGGCAGAAACGGCTTCACATCTTCCCTCCAAGCTGAGGGAAAGAGCAGACCTGTGCCATTTGGCTAGAGAAGGGTAACAAGAACACACCTGTGTGAAAAGCATCCTAAATATGCAGGACATTCACTGACCAAACATAGTGCAAATATATAGGTAACGGGATGTTCATCTGATCTGTTGGCATTTAAAGAGAGAACCACTGCAGGTCCAACAAACAAAAAAATTTGAAGTTCACACACAGGCCCTTAGTTGTTGGGTGGTGTGTTACATTTTAATCCTATTTTTAACACTAGTTTTATGGAATTTCCTTTCCATTAACACAGTACTTCACCAGAATTACCAGCAACAAACTTGCAGAAAAAAAAATCACAGATACACAACACAGCCCTAATATTGCCACTATCACTTCTGCCACAAGAGCAAGGATAACTCTTTGATGACCAACATGGGACACGCTCACTGCATAATTGACATTTTCCTATCGTTTAAATAGTTTTCTGCAAATTCTGTTCTAAATCCAGGATAATGGGATTAACTCTAACCCACGAGAACTAAGGGAAAAAAATAAAATACTTATCAATGATTCTGTAAGCCCTCTCTTGATGACCAACTCAAAAGCAGCAACTTTTGAAATTATAATAGTCATAGAAAACTGAGCTCCCTTATTAATCAGATAAATCAGTGGAACAACATGAGTTCAAAGATTGGCATGAGAGAAAAAGTAATTTGGTATTAGGGAATATTTCCCTCTCTCCTTTGTAGTCTCTGCCATTATCTACGAAGCACAATAAGCACATGTGACATATACTCTGTATAAAGAAACTCAGCATCCAGGACTAAGAACACTGAACAGAAATCACAGAATCACAGAATGGTAGGGGTTGGAAGGGACCTCTGGAGATCATCCAGTCCAACCCCCCTGCCAGAGCAGGGTCACCTACAGCAGGTTACACAGGAACGTGTCCAGGCGGGGTTTGAATGTCTCCAGAGTTGGAGACTCCACCACCTCTCTGCGCAGCCTGTTCCAGCGCTCTGCCACCCTCAAAGTAAAGAAGTTACTCCTCATGTTTAGGTGGAACTTCCTATGCTCAAGTTTGTGACCATTACCTCTTGTCCCGTCCCCGGGCACCACTGAAAAGAGCCTGGCCCCATCCTCCTGACACCCACCCTTTAAGTATTTAGAAGTGTTGATAAGGTCCCCCCTCAGCCGTCTTTCTTGCAGACTGAAGAGACCCAAATCCTTCAGCCTTTCTTCATAAGAGAGGTGTTCCAGTCCCCTAATCATCTTGGTAGCCCTTTGCTGCACCCTCTCCAGCAGTTCCCTGTCCTTCTTCAACCGGAATAAAATGAACCTTGGAATAAAATTCCAAGGATAACATAGCAAATACTGCACACTTTCCTTCTGAACCCTGAGTGGACAGGTATCCTGGTCATATATAATAGAGAAATACAACATTTCCTGTAACGGAAAAGCCTTCTGGAGATGGCTTCATTTAGTGCAAAAGACAACCTGGCAAGGCTTTAGCGCACAGAGCTTCATAGATGAGGGTGGAAATTTCCAGATCCAGAGAGTTGCAGGGAGCTCATAGACACAGGATCCCTTCTGGAAGCACCAGGAGGCTTGTCTCATTTTCCAAAGGGATGGATGACATCCAGATATTGTTTGACATCTATCTTTTTAGACAAGGACAATTCTTTCTCATTGTCATCCAAAGAAACGGACCAAAGGAAAAGAGCATAATTTCCTGCCTATTTTGAAAAATCAGAGTTCACCTAAGGAACAGAGAGTGGAGACCCCAACACTACAGAGTCCTCCTGAACCAGAGTAAGTGCTTGGAAATAGGCAACACTCGTAACACATTGAGTTAGAGCAACCACATCATGCTCAAATAAACAAGCCTGACAGACAAATATAAAAAAAAAAAGAAGTCTCCCTGTGCAGAAAAGATGGGCCAAACTGAAGGCAAATCCCCAGTGAAGACAGAGCTGCTCTTGGCTGAGCTGACCCCAAGCAGCTCAATACCTCAGCAAGTTTTGCAAGGCAAATGCACAGAGGATTTAATGGCCAACATAGCTTTCCTGGTCATGTGATATGATCTAGCATTGGACTGTGCATTTCAGACAGAAAGAAGCCTTAGCCATGGGCATTTTATTCAGGCGCCTTTTATTCAGGGGCAGGAAAAGGACTAGATTAGCAGCTAGATCGGACTGAGAAGTCAACCAAAAGTACATACCCTGTCTGTCACACAGCTGGTTTGTAAATAAGTAACAGTTATTAGCATGGCTTTACAAAAGTATCTACCTAAGCGATTAATTATGTTCAAGAAAGCAGGACTAAATCATTCTGTAAATACCCCAGAATACTCTATTTTTATTTTCTCTTCCAAAACTGGACATCGATTTGGAAAGATTTCATAACGTGCTCCCATTCAGCAAATGGGCAAGAATATTATATTTGCACAGCCTGCTTCTCCCACAATACCTATTTTTGTCAAATTTCTTCTGCACATGAAAAATTCCAGAAGCAAAGTTCTGGATTACAGCACACTGTGAAACCAGAAGGGTTTCTGAATGCACCTTCCACAGGTCTCTGTGCAGTGCTGTCAGTCTGGCATCCATCCCAATAGCTACTCCACTTTCTTCACTTGAGCAGCATGAAAAAGCCTGGAAATTTCCCAAACTACAGAACAAGTAAAGTTGTCAATAGACACGAGCCTCCTGCTCCTACATAATCAGATTCTGACGTGGTTCTCCCAGACTACCGTATCAGGGAATCCTCTGAGAAAACACAACAAAACAGATCTCTCTTCTTCCCTGAAATGGTCAGCATTTATCAGAACTGAATGCATGTTTCCCCACCCCCCACTATAAGGGAGAAAAAAGGATCTGCTTGCTTATTTTATTTGCCCTGTTTTGTTCATGTCCTAGATAATGGAGAAACTGAGTCAAAGTTCTGCTCTTCTGAAAGAGCACTTTTTCCAGTTTTCTCTATAAACTCCATTATCTACATCAAACTCTTGAAGTTCACATCTTGTGTCTGGAAGCCTTAGGAACCAACTGGATCACTGGTTTACCACTGGATCACAAAATATAGCGTAGGACAGGCAGATGGAGGCTTCTTAAAATACAAAACCTCCTCTGCATCTGGTGTGAAGTCAGTGCATAGTGCTGTTTTTGAGAGAGGTGCTCACGGTAATTTGTAGATAGCCAGGTTGCTGAGCTGTGGGCTATTTAAAACTTTTTTAGATTAGGTAGTAGAATTTGTACAATTCAGATAAAGTAATGAAGTCTGAATGAGTCTGGCTCACAGTACTGGACCAGTGGGTGCAACGTTCATGTGAAAACTCCCATGATCACCAGAAGAAAACCACCAGCAGTTCCTTTAGGCTATTTGTTCTCAACTTGCAGTGCTGTGAAAATCTGTGTGAAGGTCTGATGTGTCTAGTTTCTGAGATTCCTGAGCACTGCAGACAAGCCAAGTAGACACGATCCTCCCAGCTCCTGTGTTTAGACTATGTATGTGCTTTGCAATCCCCATGAATACCAATGGATTAATTTTCGACCACAGGAAAACATCCTCGGCTTTACTGTTTGCCTCTGGTTGGAGCGAGTGCAAAACTGCAACAACTTTGATAGGAAAGAGGACCTACACTCATCTGCCATTGCCTCACTTCCATGAACCAAGTCTCGCTCTCAGAAAAGTACTACATGCCTAGTCACTGATATTGGTGAAAAAAAAAAAAAAAAAGACTTTGAAAAGATTAACGTTTTGTCATAAGTTTGCAACGCTTATCCTAAGTTGACAAATTTAGTTTATTGACCACTTTACAAATAACTTGAATCAGATTTTGCTAAAAGCTGGCTCTTCAGTGTGCCTCAGAGTATGCATACAGGACTATCACTCCAAAATGCTTTGCTAGCAGTGTTCACAATCACAAAAAATGATACAAAGTCAAATATATCGATTATTACCAGATTTACTACCATGGTAATAAAATCAAAACATTCTAAGGACAAAATAACAATGGGTTTTCCAGCAATTTAAAAGTGACCTGGGACATGCCAGAAAGACAAATATCTAGGTGACAATTACTAAGGCTTCAGCAGCCCACAGCAGATCTCCTGCCTGGTTGGTTATTTAAATCAAGAAATAATAATCATTAAGCACTTTCTTTAGAATTCCTTTATCTCTATATAACAGATAAAGACTTCCTCATCAATCAGTTTGAATGAGCTTTCCAAAGAAGTGAATAGTACAGATGGGGGCAGAGCAAAGGCTAATAGATGGGACATAAGGATCTTAGTATAAAGCCGCTGTTACGTAGCACGAAATACCAAATTTTTTTACAAAGTGGAGTAACTTCTTACTGGATAAACCCACCGTACGTGGAGGCTCAACCATCAGATTATACAGATTTACAAATGCACTGTCTCATATGAGGAGGCCCTACAGGTGAAACCAGTCAGGATATGATTAAAATGATGCATCACTGAGAGGATATTCTCTTCTGGGTTCTTGGGGTTTGGTTTTGTGGTACTGTTGCCATTGTAGATAGCAGGTCTGTTCCCTTGTTTGGCCTTCCTAATGAATGACATATTCTACCTGTATGGTCTAGTCCTATTCCTCTAGTTCTCATGCTATAAGATGAGCCTCAGGGGAAAAATAACTGAATTCAGACACATATTTTCGATAAATATGTCACATTACCCATTTAAAGTATGCTATCTGTATGATGTTAACTAGGCTATTCTAAGTAAAAAATTAAGTGAAATGTCAGTGATGGGTTTTGTGAGGATATTGTCCCCTGCAGTACTCCATCATGCATGAACAGAATGGTAATGCTTTTTTAGAATTTGGTTTAGATGGCTACAGTAATTTTATAACATGTTTTAAATTCTGCTTACACGATTCCAAGTATCTGGCTGGGTTTATACTGGTTTGGAACTTCAGGATCAAGCTATTTTGCTAATTGTGTATACTGACATTCATTTTTAGAAAGGATAGACACTCTTATTGAAATATATTCTTCAAACATGAGCTTTCGGTCAAAGCCTATGCAAGGCAAATTCCAGCATCAACATGTTCCTCCATCTTTTTGCTTATCCATAGGACTGTATGCTAAACATATCAGATTAGAGTCTCAAAAACTATTAGAAGTGCTGGTTAATTCAATATTTGGGATAGAAAAATAACTGCTTTTCCACAACATGTAATGTAGTATTTTGGAAAAAGAGTAATCCTTGATAATTTAATTTAATTAAATTCAACTTACAATGACTGACATGCTCCTGCGTCTTTTTTTCCCCCCACTACAACGCAGTCAGATTGTAGGAACTTTCAAGGTCCAAAATTTTCTTCTAAGCTCTATGAAAACAAAGCCCCAAAGATCATTTCACACAAACTCACTCACAGAAAAAAAAAAAAAAGCTGGAGAAAGCAGTCAGAACAATAAGGATGTGCTGATGCAAGCAGAAATCCACTTTTTTTTTCATGCTAGAGGAACATCTCTCAAAGAGGCATTAGGTCAGAGACCTCAGAGGATAAGAGGCTGGTAGCCAACTCCAGGCTGAAACAATGTCAAGGACAGTCTCTCCTTACTGCGCCACACTAGAGCACACCCAACGCTAGTGATGCAACACCAGAGAATTAGTACTTTTATCTCCTTTCATGCATTAGTCAATTATGTTTCTAGTGTAGAGTTCTGGATTACGTCTTACAAAACATGCCAGTTACATCTTAAAAGGAAAATACCAATTCCCATTAAAAAAAAAAAAAAAAGAATCCTTAAATCATTTAAGACTACAAGCTGTGCTTTCAGAAGCTTGTCCACAGCCCAAGAGGACAGAACCTGAGGTTCTGCTGTTCCTGGGTTCTACTACACCAGCCAGCTGTCCAGGCAGTGCGAATGGGGCAAGGCTGCCTTGGGGAGATCTTCTAAACCGTCCTCAAAGACAGAAAAAAGGTCTTTGCTTTCTATTCTGAATGGGCCCCAGCAAGCATTTAGTCAGATATATATCTCTCTCCACACACTGTTCTCACTCGGTGTTTACTGCAGGCTTTTTTCTCCTCCCTCTCTTTTTTTCTTTTCGCTGTTTTATTCGTTTGGAGGTTTTTTTAAGATTATTGGCAACACAAGCGCAAAAAACATCAGCTTCTCAATATTTGGAGAACAATAATTATGTGTCTGTACCGAGGCACAATCATCCAGGGGTATGGAAGCATTTCACAAACACCACACTGAGCTTCCACAACATAGCCCAGAGAAGGTGTGGATGCCCCATCCCTGGAAGTGTTCAAGGCCAGGCTGGATGGGGCTTTGAGCAGCCTGGTCTAGTGGGAGGTGTCCCTGCCCATGGCAGGGGGGTTGGAACTAGATGATCTTTAAGGTCCCTTCAAATTCTACCCATTCTATGATTCTATGAACGTACTTGCAACATTACATAAAACTTTTTCTGCACATCATAGCTCTAGAAGCCAAAAATGAAAAAGGGATGCTACCACACATTTGCAACAAAGCACGACAAAATCAACTGGCATGTTTTGCAAAGAAAAGTGAGTTCTGAAAAGATGCTATTAAAAGGCTTAATTTCCATGAAGGACAATCAAAACTGAGAGGAGTAAAGCCACGTAATTCATTAAATCCACTTATATTCAGCTGGAATACTTATTAAGGCTTGTATTCCCATAACAGATCTACGTAACTGTAAATGTACCCTGGCAGGAAGCCTTCAGTGCCTAATAACTCCAAATAGTGCAGAACACAGGCACAACTCTGCAGCAAAATAAACTGAAAACATCACGCCTATTCACCTTCTCTATGGAATTTTGATACGGCTTCAAGGAAACGCACAGACAGGGCCTCGACGATGCAACACATTGTCAAACTTCAGCATAACGGTTATGACGGACTTTTCTGCTCCCTAGGCTCCATGCAGCTCTTGCAAGTAATCATCTAATTAATTCATATAAAAAGAAGAAACTTGGAGCATAGTCAGTGGTTGTACAAGAAACATTTCCTGATGTTCTTACAGGAAATAAGGCACATCGCTGTCTCGGTCACCTTCCGCTTTAAGTACGGAACGCATTCCTTTGATTTTGTCTTCCCTTAATAAAAACATAGCAACAAGAGTATTTAAACAAAAATCATGACCCTCCTCAAACAAAACACTCAATTGCACATGCTTCCCCCCCGCCCCCACAGAAAACATGAAAAAGCAAAGGCCACATGACAAATGTTAGCCACATCACTCACTATATAAATGGAAGACTCTCATCACAGTGTCCAAAATACAGGAATTTACATAGGGCTAAAAGCTTGAGAGCGCTCTTACTGTCCTAGATGGGTATTTTTTAGCAAATAGTTTTATAACTGATCTGCACGTTCAATTTCCATTGGTGACCAGGTTTTTCAGAAGCAAATAACTTTGAAACCTTTTAAAACTTGCGTTTAAGTGTGCACGCATTAAGTCCTGGAAGAAGGCCAGCTTGGAATCCCTTAATTCTTGCATCAGAATTAAATTGTTTGTATCTGTTTTCTATGTATGTGTTTTTTACAAAATTTGCAGCAAGTCTGAAATGCAAAACTTGCCGGTCCACTTCTTACCAATTGCTAACTTCTTCCTTTAAACTGCGTAAAAGACACAAAAATGAAATATCTCAGATTTCAAACACATACTTCTGTGAGGTTTTAAAGTGGATTTTTATATGAAGTTTTTTTGCTTTACAAATGAAGAGATTTTTAAGCAAGGTTTTGAGCTATGGCAATTCTTATGTCATTAGCTTGGAGAGACCACTGTCTTTCTTTTTTTAAAAAAAATAATTACTAAGAAGTTACAATAAAAAGCCACAGTTAAAAAAAAAGTCACAGAGACATGAACCTTAACCACACTACCAGTTGATGGCTTCCATGGAACTGTGGGAGCACTGGGCAGAATGGTGGGCCCTTCCTGAATTTGCAGATCACAGTCCTATAGACACCAGACCACTGTGGATTACATTTAACGCACGGATATAGCGGAGATGCTCTGTAAATCTAAAAAGAAGATAACCACGGTAATAATTTTCTCCCATATATAATCTATTTGAGGTAACAAGATATATTAACTTCCTTCCTTTCCTTTTTCTCCATCCATTCCTAATCTCAAGACCATAAGGCTGTGAAAGACACTGAGTGAGTTAAAAATCTAAAGCAAAACGAAGTACATCTATTCACCCTTCAGACAACACCCCAGGGAAGAACGTGAGGGAAACAGCTGCCTTTGCAGCAGGGAGATCCGCCATTTGCCTTCTCCACACAATGCAGAAATTCAGTGGCCTGAGAGAAAAGTACAGATAGTTTAGGCTTGAACTTTATCAGCAACCACTCACAGCAACGCTGAGATCAGAGCCAGGCACCAGTTCAGTCCCACCCTTTATATAAAAATCAGGGGAAGTCTACAGTAGATTATTATAGTTTATTTTTTAGTTTCACTCCCAAAGCATCAGTGTGAATGGAATGGGATTCCATCAAAAGTAAGGACTTGCTTTCAATGGCCACCTTAACTTGCGCAAAGCTGTACTTCTAAGAGAAATGTTAAATGATGACTAATATTATCATCTGCCCTATCAAGACTCAGTATTTGAGAATTCTGTCAATCTGCTTCACAAAAGTAATATTTCTGACCCACATAAACCGATCCCTTCAATAGGGATCAAAGAACTGGCTAAAATGGTTGTTAGCGTACCACAGGTGACCTTTAAGGTTTGAAGTTAACAGCAGCTGCTTTGGGTTTTCCCAAGAGCAGTACAGCCAGCACCCATCTTTGACTTTTTATACCATTTATTAACAAATTCTCAAATACAAATACTTCCAGCTTCCTTCTGATAACAACATGATCTTTTGCTACACGGTATTATGTCCGATATACTCCTCTGCAGCAGAGCCCACTGGCCGACAGAGGAAGGCAGCGCTGCCAAGACATCTCTGTGAAGGGGCTATGACTGCTGCCTCCCACTTCTTTTGGTAGCAAGTGGGGAGGTGGGTATAATAAAAGAAGGAGCTGAAGGTATATTACTGTTTTAATTACGTCTTTTCTTATTAAACTGTCATTTCCATACTGCCTCACAAGCTAAAGAAACAAACAAAAAAAAAATCATTACCACCTCAGAACTCAGGGAATTTGTAACAGTTAACAGCAGATTTGTTTAAAAACTGTTTGAAGATTATTTTAATCAACATCTACTATGTAAATGTCTTGTTTCCTAAAACCACCATCATCTGCTGTATCTACAGTTAACTGTTAATTAGTGAGCACATATAAGCCAAAAATTGCAGAGTTAAAAAAGCACCGTGCATGCCTGCAACAGGCTGCAACAGTAAGCGAATCACTCAATTTAAGGAACTATGTGGAGGAATTTACCCTCTGAGCAATACATTTAAGAGCACTTTTAGTCAAAAAAACTGTAAGAGAAGTTACAGAAAGATTAGGACAGGAAATAAATACTTACAAATGTTAATATTCTGCCTACGGACCAAATTCCAAAGATTATTGAGTTTAAGCATAAATTTGGACTTCCTTCATTTACCGTAGCATGAACTGATCCATGAAATAAAAATATAAATTCCTTTCTTTGAGTTCTTTTTCAATTAACTAAATTGATTAGAGTATATCATTGCGGAAATACTTTTCCTCACATGCATTGCTTTAAATCCTCAGAATGCGAAGATTCAAAACTTCTCCCAGTTTTCATCTCTGACTGGATTTTCATCTGATGCAAAAAACATTGATGTAGAACAGCAACATAAACCCAATGAATGTACTCCAACTACTGCCAAACTTTGCTTGGTAACAATCTTATGACAAGTATCCGAGGCTTTTGTTGTTTAAAATCAACTTAAAGCACTGAGAATGCAATAATTAGTCATGATCATCCTATCCTTGTACTGGACGGTACAGGATAAACTTAAGGGCATCTGCGTATCATCACCACATCTTAACACAGATTTCTACAATTTAATTACTTTTTACTATAATATTTGAAGTGTAACTTCCATTTGATATTTTTTTTTTTAGTAATTACTTGTGGAAGCAAAATTAGATTTCAGCATGTCGAAGCATTACAATATTCTTAGTCTCTCCTATATTTTCATAGGTATTTACAGTGGAGTAGGATGAAAGAGAAACACTTGAGAGTTTTGGTGGCTTGGTTTGTCTGGAAATACTGTGACGACAAAGCCTGTATCTCAGACCACTGAGGTTCCGTGTTTGCAAAGAGCAGGAAGATGAGGAACACGCTGCCTAACTGCTAATTACACCAACTGCAGAGCATGGCACCTCTGTACCAGTGTCGTTTGTTAACAACTTCGTTTAGATAAGATACATATGCCTCAAAGTCTTCCTGTTAGAAATGGCAGACACCTAATTGGATCTTATCTCTGATTCATATTGAACTTCAATGGGATACAGCCTTCAGATTCTCTTGACCATCTCTGAAAAACCCTAGGCTTTATTCAGAAGCAGTGGAACTATATTTAGGGAATTACAGTATTCCTTTCATAAAATAAGAAATACACTGTCACCTTCAAGAATAATCAATATAGTCTCTTCCTCAAATTCTTGGGTGTCCCACTGAATAAATATTTCAGGGGTTGAAAATTCTTACAAATATTGAAAAGAGACAATTTTGTTCCACAATCTATAGGTAAGAAGCCAGGAAATCTGTGCAGCACAGGAAGAATGAGTTACATCTTTTTGAACCATCACTAGGAAAAAAAGATGTTGCATCAGAATCTGTTTTCTTTTACTTCACATTTATAGCTGTCATACTATACAGAAATTAAACAAAGGAAATAATTTTCCAAGTGCAATGAAGGAATGGAAAAAATCCTCAAACAATTCTGGGTTTATGAAGCCTAATTTTTTGAAAATGAAAAAAATGGTGAAATTCTGCAACTGCCTGTTGGATTTTGTAGGGATAAAGAATTCAAGTAATTTTACTAACACATTGAGCTTCATAAGTCAATGCATACAGTTGCTGAAATCTCTGACTTTCAATTCAAGACTCATGGAATGTGAGGTATAACGCATTGCCTTTCAAAAATATGAATATGTTGGAGACATCTTTAACACATCCTTTCTGGAAAAAAAAAACAAAACCAACAACAAACAAACAGAACAAAACACCAAAAGACTCCTAATCAATTCATATCCTAAACTTCAAGGGAGAGAATGGAGAAGCATTGCAGCCCAAATTGTAACAGAAAGGAAAATGCCACAGCATAATTATTTTTAATTGGGTCCCACTAACAATGAGAACACTTCTTACCACTCGAAAAATATGGCAGAAATATTAGTCTAATCATCATCATCAACAGCACTGTTGTAACCACTGTTTTGTTTTCATACCCTTTTGGGGGTCCTTTTTCCTGAATATCTTTTCTATTGTGTGCAAATAATTTAAATACTACCTCTAAATTCTGCTTTAGTACAGTCGAGTATGTTTCAAGGACTAAAAACAGCTACACAAATATTTCAATTTTGAAGACTTATTTCCATATTTAACCATCACAAGAAACTGCAGACAGCTTAGTGCAATAGAGGGGAAGAAGAATGTCTTCAGACAGCAATAATAAACAAACACCCTTTTATTCTGGCCAGACCTAGTGACGATTGGGCACGACAATACTTAGCTCATCCTTTGAATTTAGATCACTAAGATCTTTTATTCTGATTCATCACCATCTTTAATTCCTTGAAATATTTATTTTTTCTCATGCACTGAACCCATAACCGTATCACTACTTGCATGTTTCTGACTGTGTGGTTTGGAAGAAGTTTTAGGAGCCTTTACCTACTAGCCAGTAGGACGGTCCAGGCGCATTCCATACACAAAAATGAGTCTATTGTGGCTTGAATTTCATTTTCTAAAAGAACTGAGACCTAAATTAACCCAAAACCTGACAGTACACATCACATTCATCATGCAAAACAAGCCAAAAAAACTAGGAAAAGACAGTGGTTCAAAAGAGTGCCTGCTACTTGGGTATCTGAGTAACAATAGGGAAAAATTCTGCTTACATTTCTAGCTCTGCAGACCTATTCAAACTCAGCAAAGCTATGACTGTACAGTAGAAGATTATTTGCTCCACGTATTTCAAGACCTGGTAAGCAAATTAATTTTCTAAGTCATACAGACTACCTTCATCTTTAAAGAATTAACACCTAATAAGGGGGAATGCTTTTTGCAATTTTTTTCAGCTACCCACAGAATTCTTTGTCCTTACTGGAAACAGTTTTACTTTCCAATTAATGGTTTTCATTCATTCACATAACTTGGAGTGAAAAAAAACAACCAACCAACCCACAAATCAAAAATTATACACTTCTCATTACAGATGTACACAAAAACCTTACACGTGGAAACAGGTATGGATAGTTTTCGAGGTTAAAAAAAACCTTGACAAAAAGCTGATTAACAGTCACAGCGATCATTACAACTTTATACTAAATTCGTGATAGTTTTTTTCTTTACAAAACCAACAACAGCAACAGCAGCAGCAGCATCACCGCCCATCCTCCAAACTGAAATCACATTAATTAGCTAGGGCAGCAAAGTTTCAAAGCGTACCAAATGCTTACTAGAGCTCACTCTGCTATTGTGTTTAACTTTGAAAACAAGTCATGATGAGGGAAATCTACATGGTAAGCATACTTCAGCTACAGAAAAAAGGTTTTAATCTGCCTAGAAATTGGCAACCGCTCGCCGTGTTTTCTATACTTTATGTTATGTTTCTCTGCTCGCTGGAACGAATTGGCTGCTATGAATGAAAAGAAATTTTGCATCTAATCAGTGGCATGAATTTAGACTGAAAGCTGCTGTGCCGGACTTCTGTGAAGAGTCTGGGCCCTCTGCCATCCTTGCGCTTGTGAATGAAACGGCGTGAGCCACATGCCCTCCTCCTCCTCCTCCTCCCTCCCCCCAAGCTGGGGCTGGAGAACCAGCCCTTTGCTGGTGAGACGACCATGACCCAGAAAGGCATCCAGTGCCATCAGTGCACTCGCCTGAGAGATCTCAGCTGCGCTTTCCATCGGCCGGCTTTCGCTCCTGGTTTCTAAATCAACTTGCGAACCAATGGCAAGGCAGCCCTCCCGACTCATTCCCGTGATAAATAGGCCCCTAAACTGATCTCTGACCTCTCTGCATACTTTTCCTAAGTTACTGCCGGCCCCAGAGACTCTGCGCCCTGCTGCCCCTGCAGGTTTGGCTTTGTGTATCGGGACATACTGATCAAGAAGAAAAAAACAAACAAACCAAAAAACAAATTTTATTACCATACAATTACTCGAACTGCAAAGTCCCTATTCTTCTATTCACTCGTAAGAACTACCATATGTTTCTGATTAAAGTACTACAGCCAGGGAGTTTTCAGGAGACACAAAAATAATGCAAAATCTATTTAGGCTAATGGAATTTCACATTTCTTTCAAAATCAGTGATAGATGTCCTACTTAAGCAAAGAATTCATAACAAGCTAAATTTTAAATATAAAATATTGCTGAACCTGGATGAAGAACCAGCTGCTGTCAAGTAATTCTTTTAATTAATTTAACAGCTGAGTCAGACTTAGACAACAGGCTATGAACAATTTCAAAGAACAAACACAAAGTCTGTTTGAGATGTGTATTTGTTTAGCTCTCTTCTGTAGTCATTAACTATGTTCAAAATACTACTTAGAACAACTTCAATAACGCACTTCTCAAAACAATTTTAAGTATATATTTTTTAAAATAGTATACTTAAATATATGCCTGGTCTAGTGAGAGGTGTCCCTGCCCATGGCAGGGGGGTTGGAACTAGATGATCTTTAAGGTCCCTTCTAACCCGAACCATTCCATGATTCTATGATATATACTTAAAACAGTAAAACTGTAAGATACCAACATTTTCCAGACAATACTACATTAATGGTTTTCTGTCATTTAAAAGATGACTTTAATAAAATTCCTAGCGTGTTATTCAAGTTTACCACTTAAGTTTTCAGAAACTTCTTGATGTAATATCCAAGTTTTCCTACTCTGGGAGAAAATTTCTTTTTATATTTCTACCCTAGAATTTATGCAGATATGTTTCCATTCAAATAGTAAATATTACTAAGCCCTTGAGCTTTTGCATTTTTCATTAAATAACACTTCTTCTAAAACTACTTTAAAAAAAATCCCATTTTACTAAAAAAAACCAAACATACTATAGTGCATCTCAAGTAACCTAAGGTAATATACGAAGACCACAACAGATCAACTCCAAATTGTCAAGGAAGCTCCTGGCTTCCAGCACGAGGAATGTTACTGATCTCCACCACACACGAGAAACCTTTTCCAAGCACAGGACTAGTATGACTCCAGAGGCAGCATCCCTCATCACCTCCCTTCATCCAACACACATGGCATCTTTGTCCCATGGTCAAAGACATATCAGGCAGCAAAACTTCAGATGAAGTGTGAGGTGCTTTGTCAAAAGTTGAGAGGCAGGACTCATTCTGTGTCACATGACGGATCCTCAACAAAACATATTCTCTGGCTGTTGCAAAAAAAAATAAATAAAAGAAATAAAAGGGGGGGGTATGTTGGTAAAGCAAAGAGATGATCATGGTAGGAAGCAGAGTCAAGATTAATATTTTGGCTAACTGAAAGAGCAGGGACTGGCCCAGTTGCCCCTGATGTCATAACACTGTTGCACAAATTATGTCTTTATCTACAACACCAAGTAGATCCTATACAAAAAAAAAATTTGTTCTTACAGTGACAGTGAAAACTTTTCACTGGAGGAGGAGTAACAGGATGAGCAGAACTTCAACAGACAGCAGTCACCGGCACTGCAATGAAGATTGATCTAGCCCTGCCCCTCTCTGTCCAACTCACTTAACATGAGCAGTGAAGTACGCTAACCTCTAGTAATTGTTTCAGTATTTTTTTTAAGCTGAAAAACATACATTCTGCCATGTAAACTGATACTCACCTCTGCATAACTCATTAGCCTTTACGTTCAGAGCAGAAATCTCTACTGCTTCAGTACTCTGACTGGTAATAATAATAAATTAAGTAATCCTCAGAGTTTACCAGAGCAAGAAATCACACTTTTCTAGTGTTTCACAACTATTTCTAAATAGCCAAGGAACAAATAGGAAGACCTAGGAAACCAGGATTTCAATTCAAGGCTTTTTATGCAGAGTGCACTCAAGTGTTCTTATGTATTGATTTCTGCTTACAATTTATTGGCTTTTCCTGCCTGTTCTCCCTCACTCACCATTTCCACTCCCAACATCCACTTCTGGCTCATAATTGTGTTTTTCTGCTTTTATGCTTCTTTTCCCTGGTCCTGCATTTATCAACACATTCATCAAGTGGGAGAAGAGGCACAAAACCTTTCCCAACCCAGCTTTAAGGTTTGGTACCAAAAGGATCCAGTCTATCAGAGATGTAACTACTTGGAAAATCCCACTCAGGCCAGTGGCTCTGGACTGGAATAAGCTCAGCAGCAGCAGAGACGGCAGATGAAGAGTGAAATCAGTGCAGCGGTGTGAAGGGTGCCAAGAACACTGAGTGCAAACAGATTCTGTGGGCAGCGACGGTGGAGGCTCCTAATTAGCCTCCACCGAGCGCTTCCGAGCTTTTCATTTGGTTGAACTGACTGGATTCGCACACAAGAGTAAAAGCCAATTCTCCAACATTAGGAAAAAAACCCCACCACATCCTCCACTTTGCCTCCCTCTCCCTCATGTTTAATAAAGTTCTATGAAATATAAAGGTGCCGGTTTCCTGAGCAAACACACACAGAACTCTATTCTTGCATCTTATCTGTTTATTAAAAGCAAATGTAGTGTGCTTTACTGATTTGGCCATAAATCAATAAAGATAAGCTTTTCTTTTGTGCTGCGTGCTTAAATACATGCAGAATGAAGTTACCACTCAGTGTGCTATACAAAGCCAACATCTTCGTATTTCTCTATACTATAAAATTATTAAAATATAAAAGCTTTAAATACCTCTTTTCACCTTAAAAACTTTAAATACAACATCATGAAATCGAATGAGAGGGGTTTTTTTAAGTTAAAATGAATAGAGCACTATCTAGCTACCTTTTGTTAATATAGAGCACATACGTATCACTGAAAAGCACCAGTTTATATTTAAACTACTGTTAACACCCGAAGCACTGTGTTTTCTCTTATCCCATTGCTATGTTTTCCCTACAGTACCTTCAAATTAACCAGCCCTCTCTTTTTATCTGTTTCCAGTTATCTCAGCCAGGTTCCCAAAGCCTGCTGCTCTTTCACCCAGCAGTATCGATGGCTACTCCCTCATACCAGTGATCCTGTTCAACGGGACAGCGGATCAGCTTTTCACATCATGTTTTATTGCACTATGGCAGGCCAGTTTCCTTAGACAGAAGTAGCCAGAGGTTCAGTATTTGAGACACATCACTAGGAGGCAGCTAAATTTACCTTTCCTGCTATTTCCCTACCCAAACCCAGGAGACCCATAGAAAGCTTCTGCCATTCATAGGTACACATCCAAACCTAAAGTTATTATTATTGTTAAAATTTTCAAATTTAATAATTATTAAATGTATTTAATATTTATATTAAATTAGATTTATTATTAAAATAATGATTAAAATGCTTGAGCTAAGAAAATAAAGTTCCAGACTTCTGCACTTTGTTACTGGCAGGGCTGGCAGTTGCCAGAGCATTCATCAGTCTGTCTCTGGTCCTCCCCGTACCTCATTCAGCTCCAGATGCCACTCGTCAGAACCTCCACCCGCAGCAAGAAGTGGCACCGCTGACAGGAACAGCGTGGTTCGACTTCCAGTTGTTCCAAATAATGAAAGCCTGAATGTACCGTAAATAACATGCAAATCTCAGAATAACTGTGGCATTCTGAGAACGCTTATCCATTATGTGTTATCCAGCGCCATTATCAGAATACACAATCTACAATACACAGTAACAGTCTTTTTGGCTAATGTAAATTTGGACTTTCAAAGTAAATATTTATTTAAACTAAGACAAAGCACTTCCATTACAACGCGAGAGCTGCAGGATAATGTTAACTTCTTAGTGCTTTTTTGAGCTAGAAGTACATACAGTAGCTCATCTAAAAGCCTTTAGAAACACAGACACCAAGTACGCTTCTGGAAACTTAAATATTTTTTTCATGGTCACTTAATGAATTCATTCTTGCGGTTACCAAAGAGAGGTGATAAAATCTGTCTTCTTTTATCCATACTAGGGACAGACAGAAAAGACTGAAAGTAAAAAATGCACTATGAATATAGGAATTCTTTACAGTGTAAGAACAGTTTTCAAGGGAAATCTAAAGCTAAAAAAAATTATAGACAAATCTGATGGAAATCTTGTCTGCTGAAATAACAGCAGTAAAGAAAAATGGATCATGCAAAGGGAAATAAAAATAAATCTATCAGTCAACGTTGAGGAAGGGTATTTAACTTCATACGGTAACTGAGTGAAAAAAAGAGAGAGCCTCCTAACCAAGGTTCTCTGAATTAGTCCTTGAAGCAATTTCTCTTCCTCCATTAACTACCTAGATAAACAACTCCTAAAATAGGCATATCGAGTAGATGTCTCAGTTTAGGACAGAGCTCCCTATTCATATCTGCACAAACACATATTACACAACCCTAGTTCTTTTATTATTCTGACATAGCATTGCTTTGTCTGCCTCTATCTTTTTAGAACCTGGAAATAAAACTGATATGAGACAGAGCGGGATCAGCAGCCCATTCCCGACACCAGCCCAGAATCTAAGCTAAGTTTGTTTTCCTGCAATTTCCAATTAACAGGACATTCATAAGTATGAGCATACAAATTTAGAAGCTTATTGTGCAAAAGTTTGTTTACAGAAAGTTAGGGGCAATCTAAACGTATTTTCATTCTTGCATTATCAAAGTACTTTGCCACTGAAACCATTTTTTCCTCATTAAGGGAAAAACTGGACATAGACTTATTAATTAAAACAATCAGAGCCTCTGTGGGGGAAGAGGAGTATCTAATTCCCCAAGGCCAGGTGGCAAAGTCCTGAATAATAGTCATTAATAGAGCATTAAAAAAAAAAAAAAAAAAAGAGAGAGAGAAAATTATCAAGTGTGAGTACACACAGAGGTGGAGAAGTGCCTTGCCTAAGTCCTGTCCCTGTATGAAGAGCTGGGAGCAGCACGGGCGCTGGCAGACGAACTGCTTTCACCTGGCACCAGAAGCGCTGGAGATCTGCAGAGAATCTGAAATTTAATCAGCAGCCTGGTTCCTCAGGTCTTTGTCTTGGCCTAGGCATAGCATCAGGCCGCACCATGATTTATGCTAATTACCCATTTTTACCAGGATATTAATCATCCCCTAGAAGCAGCAGATTCACACAGACAGTTGACTTTTCCTTCTCCGCACCCCTGACGCAGCCTGTGCACACGCAGTGACAAAAAGCCAGAGGTGTAAGAACCATCAGTGACAGGCTGATGCCTGCCGTGGATGCACCCATCAGTTAGGCATTTCACAAGGATTCTGAAATCTCTTTACACCATTTATCAGGGAATATTTTTCCAGACCTGCCTGTAGCCCTTAAATATTTTGAAGCACTGTCTTTAGCTCTGAAGCTCAAATAGATTACTTACCATTGGTCTATAGTGCTTTTTGAACAGTTTTATTGGACACTTTTAATCAAAAAGAGAACAATTGTCATACAATATACCTTTCCCACAGGTATAAAATATGGGACCTGAATTCAAATATCAATGAGATGTAATTAAACTTCACAGACCAAGGTTTTTTTGGGGAAAAAAAAGACAAAACCAAAAAAAAAACCACACAAACCAAAACCAAAACATAAACCACCACACACACACGCACACAAACAAAACCCCCACAAAAACAGAAAGATAAAAAGGACAAGCTTCCAGAGAAACAAATATGCATACAATATACAACAGACATAAAATCAATGGAGAAAATGAAAGGTTTAGAATCTGTTTTAGCGATATGTTTATGTAACAATTGAAGTGTGATAAACAACTACACTCACGTGAGGTCTGGTCATGACTCCTCATGATTTTACAATACACAGGATAATTTGGTACGCATGTAAATTAGAATTAGAGACATACTAAGAACAGTGGGCTAGATATATCTGTATATGACAGCCTACTGAAGTAGAAACCAATTTATAAAGTGATACGAAAAGCCTTTACATAGAAGGTTGAGATTTGATAGCACCTGTGGTAGCCGCTTCTCCTAACTGTGAAAATTCAGGAGTACAGTAGGCCCTAAAATCTTGGGGGTTATTGTATTAGTAGAGGCTTTTTGGAGATCAAAACCATTATTCTAAGATCCACTGTGCACCAGTTATGCTTCATTTTCTTTCAAAACCTTAGAAATGAGCTGAGTTTAAAATGTGGTTGCGTGTGGCAAATCTGCAGTTTACATTTTTCATTAACCAGAAAAAAACCTCAGATCTTTCACTGTACAAAACTACATATCACAATAGGAATATTCAATATGCAAATATTGGCTTCCCATCCACAGTGCACACTAAAGCTATAACTGCCCTACTGCCACTGAACGTTGTGCTTACCCCATTAAGTCCAGTTACTTACCAAGAACACCACTGTCTCTTGCAAGACAAAAGTAACTAACTGAAATTTGAATAAATGGGAGAAATACAGGGTCAGTAACTATAATTGCTGTGATAAACCAGTAAATTCCTTTTGGGATTCCCTGGGATAACTACAGTGAATGCTTCTTCCATTACCACCGGCCAGCATATGAGAAATGTTTACTCTGTGAAATCAAAAAGTTTAGAAATAAATGCGAAAGTCAGAGTCTGATGCACTGTATTAGCCCAGAGCTGTTTGGTGGCTGCAAAACAACAGGAATCGGAATGGAATAGCCATTACAGCCTTTATTGCCATGGCACATTAAGGCAGACAACAGCATACAAACAACAAACAGTTGAGACACAAAATAACATTTTGCCAAAATCCTGTTTTACACGTAACAGTTCTTGCAGTCAAAAGCCAAATTATACTTGGCAAGTGAGTATGGGGAATTTTCCAGTCCAAAGATGCGTAATATGCAAATGTATAATAGCAGTCATGGTGACCATATTTTATTTTTTTTTAAATCATAATACCATTTGGTCCAAATGTAGCTATTAATGTTTTTTATTAGTAAAAGCTACAAGTGCAAAAATTCATTGTTACTTTCTGTGCTGGAAACTGCTGTAATACAGATCAAAACTAATTAATCCAGTATATATCCAGCACACATTTCTCACAAGATGCCCAAATTAACTTCATTTTTCATGATACAGCAATTTTCAGCAGAAAGCAACACATATCCCGTACAGTAACCTACATAAAATCAGTTTAAATATCAGAAGAACAGAGTATTTTATGCAATGCTGCCATTGATAACTGTTGTAAAGTGGCGTTTGTATACAAAATAGATTTGACAGAGAAATAGGAAAAGCTTCAGAAGATAAAAGGCAATTCCTTTTTACCAATTCACCTGAAAATTTTGACTCAGACACAAGAAAGTGTCTGAAAGGATCCCATTATCAAGAACATTTCTCGGTTAAGAATTTGGAAAATGTATGTTTTACTGGATGGCATGTGTTGAAAACTGCATTACAAAAATCTAAGTTAAGAACTTAGCAAGACTGAGTACTAACTAGTCAACTTACTGATTTAAAAAATCGACAGTGTAGCATATGATAAAGTACTATAACTACAAAATAGAATTCTACTTTAAAAAAAAAAAAACAAACTTGGCCAAAGTTTCTTCACGTGGTCTACTGAATGAAATAATGAATTAGATGTACCAGTACTATAGCTCCTGTTACACTTTTACTTTCATGTATTCCAACTAAAATCGTGGCTGAAAGTCATCTCCACCATCTCATGGGAGTGTTCTGTAATATATGTATATGAAATTTAAAGACAAGCAATCTTACAAGCTCATCAGGCTGAATCTTGACTTAAAGGGTTTTTGCAGTGTTGTTTGGGGGAGGGTCAGATCCTTTGTCTTTCCCTTCCTATGGAAAACCTCCGCTTATATTGCAGCAATATCAGTGCAATTTACCCTCAGCTTCCCATGAAAATTTCATCACTGTATTTGCTGAGACGCTGATTTACCAGCTTTCCCCAATTTCGTCCTGGCACAGTAGACCAAAAAACACAAAAACAAAGCACAATTCTTTTTTGCAGTTCAAATCCTTATTATTCTGAAAAGCTTCCGAGTCTGCTACATTCATATTCTCCTCTGCTTCCCTTTAGAGGCTGTCAGTCAGGCGCACAGTAGGTACACAAATGTGAGGATTATTTAATACAATTTTATTTCATCACCTATCCAAAAGCATTCTAATCAGAGCGCAATATATTCAAGCGTTTATAAAGAGGGAACTTTAAGCCTTCCCTACTTTAATTTACTACTAAATGCAAATACTGAAATGTAATCAAGACAGGTAGAACGGACAGTAAATTGCCTGTAAAACGTGTCAGAATGAACGGCTGCTTTTCAACAGAGATGACCGCAACTTCATACACTAATGAAAACCATTTCTTTGTGCACTCGCACTCAGACTGAAGAAAGCTTTACCTTCCTTGGGGCCAAAGACCTCTTCGATATCTGCAGAAAACAGGAAACTTTCCTTCCCATTGTTTCTGTCCAGTCTGACTATTGTAACAGTTCAGTATAACTAAACATGGGAAAAAGTCGCTTTATTTCCTGTGAGGACAACCTCCTAGCATATGGGAAGAAATTAACACACTCATACAGAATATAACTGCCAACTTCCAGGCATTATTCTTAACAAACAGGATCTCGCGCGGTGTCAAAGAGATAAATGAATGAGGAGTAAACTTAAAGTAAACGAAAATAAAATTTATTGCCATCAGGTCTTCACTCTCCTGCCCCTGCCCACAGAAAGAATGCTTCCAGGTATATTGCAACGTGTTTAAATGTGGTAACCAGATCCAATTAATTTTGACATTTCCAGTCATTAATTCCAATATTATTATTAATGGTAGTTAGGTGTTGGTTTGTGTAACCGAACTACAGAAGCAATGTCTTAGTAGAAAATGAACCTTTCTACTGAGAGAAAACAGCAGATACGATCCTGCTATTTAAGAGGTCTCATCTGTAATTCTAACCTGCAGAAAGCTCTCAGCTCTGCCAAAAATATTCCCAACGTTATGAAGCAATCTACCACTTGTCCCCTTCACAACATGAAATCAGTCACATCATCTTGAAAACCTGGAGGTCTCTTTTACTGGTAAGCTTGATATCAGCCAAAGACAACTTATGTTTTGCTCTCTTTAATTACAAAATTCTCAATTGTCTCTTGATAATTATTGAAACTTCATATTTTATCATAAAATAAATGAAAATAAGCAGACAGTAACCAAATGCAAAGGGAATGGTATTTTCACACCTCAAGCTGACTGTATTTGAAGATACCTAAGAAACTGCATTTCTACATTACTGCTAGCTACACCCACTTCAACCACCCAACAACACAGTTTATTTCTGGGACCACGGGTAGCCCCTAATTTAACACTGCAAAAGCCGGTGATGCCTGTCCTATTACCACAAATACAACAATATGAGGAAATCTCATCACATACTTGACATGTTTCAAATGGGGTTTTTGCGTGCCTTCTCATTTTCAGAAGAACCAGTAACAATTCCCTCTTCCTTTTCTACCTTGTTCAAGCACGTTTTTCTTCATTTCCAGTACTCGCCCCCTCCTATTCCCAGGGCACAATTTCTTCTATAATCTCACACCTCTCATTCTTCATATTTGTTAGTGTTGTTGACTACTTTTGTCCTCCACTGAGCCCTCTTTCGACACCTTTTCCCAATACAGTTTCACACTGCAAAACAGAATGGTGAGAAGGACAGCAAACAGCAGCTACAACTCACACTTCAGGCATCTTCCCCAACCTCTAAAAACATCACTTTCAATATTTAAAGGCAAATGAAGAAAGCGAGGCTTAAGTAAGGTGCTAACTACACTTTGGAAAAGAATAAGCAGAATTCTTTAATATCTTTCGATACAAGAAAAATCATAATTCAGTACCTCAAACATCTATTACACACATTTGGCGGTTTTAATTTTTACACACTGAAAACTGTTGTGCAGAAGGTTAAGAACAAAACCAGGGTGAAGATCAATGATACTGACACCAGAGGAATTCACCCCAAAGGAGTCTGAAAGATGATCAGAAGTATGAAAAGGCTTTCATAACTGGAATAATTAGACTTGGACTTCTAACAAGAAAAATAGTGTCACAAGTACTTAGTGAATTTTTCAGGCAGGACATTTAAAACGAGCAAAAGGAATTATTTTGTGAGAAACACTTTCAGAAGTTACTAGTGCCAAAAAAAAATAAACTGTATAAAAATAAATCAGGCAAACTCAGACACTGCTTAGTTTGCATCCAGGCCCTACATCCACAATCTCCAGTACCGAGATCCTCCAAACCACTGGTGCCTGCAGTTAGGAAGGATACACTCTCCTTAAGTAATGCTACTAACCACCATTATGAAAAAAAATTACTGTGATAGACCAACTATTAAATCTATCACAGCAATTCACAGGTTCCTTTCAACACCTCTCATTTTAGGTCTTTATCTTATACTGCAAGTTAATTTTTAAGTGGTATTTTATAAGCTATCAGGAACAAAAATCAGCAGGCACTGGAAGGAAGGAAGCAGCTATCATTATAAATTTAGGGTGGCCATTTTTACAAAGGCATTCTGTGAATCAGGAGGTATTTGCTGTCTTCCTGCTTTATATGATTCTGCAAAATAACTCCCCTCCACAGACAACAACAGGATAATAGGAACTAATCAGCAATGAACATTTTACAAGTGACAAAACACAAACTCAGCAGGTATGGTCCACTCTTTCCCTTCCCTCTACCTTGTAAGGCTGTAGTATCTTTTTAATGAAAGCACTGCTTATACACTGCAGAGCTTCAGTTGCTTCCACGTCTGTTTAAGTCTCAAATGCCTCTGCGACTCTTAAAGCACAGTCCCTTTACCACACTTACACTATAGAATCTGAGGATGTTGTCTCAAAGCATCCTGTCGTATGCTATTTCTTCTAGGCATCTGGATACACCATATGCTTAAATTCCTTGGGTAAGGTAACTTAGCACATACTGAGCCATAAAATGAAGTGATTTTTCCAGTCTTGTTACACAAATTCATTGCATCCCAGAGATCAATCACTTTGTTATACAGTACATCATTTCAACTTTGTAGCTTTGTGCTTTTAGTGTACAATTTTTTTTTCAAAACATCACAGCAGGGAGTAAGAAGTAAAAAACATGGCCAATTAAGCCTACGGAAGAACCTGAGAACATCCTGAAAGTGTATTAAAGGCTGGGGAAGAGAAACCTTGCTTACCATTCTTTCAATTCGTACCTAGTACTTTCTAGCTTATTTCAATAACATAAAATGGGAATTTGATGAGTTAAAGAAATTTGATTTGCCAAAGAAAATACAAACTAGTGAACTATTTCAGGGATTGCTCCACTTTTGTGCTGTTACCTAGTAATCAGTATTTAACCTAATTCCCAATCTGGAAATTTTAGCTGACTAATAACGTAAAACCAGCTTTGGTTTAGATACACATTCATCATGTTTTGATCTGTCATGCTTTTGGGGGCAAGAGGCAGTGAGGACAGAAATATGGGTGATTCAGGGTTTGCTACTGGATGTGTCTCAAAATGTCTCACCTACTTCACCAGTTTGTGCCTATTACAAGGTAGTCTTTCCCATACAGATGCTTGGCTACCAAACTTGCCCTTCACCGCTTGCCAGAAAACTCTTCCTAAACAAGCCCCAAAATACAGGTCTCTGAAGGCTTTCTGTAAGCACAACTTCATGAAGTTAGTAAGGCAAAGACATTAGGTTTTTCAAAAAAATGGACATTTACAACAAGTACTAACACAGTTGCAGCCCAAGTGAGAAAACTCTTGTAGTTTAGCCTTTCTGACTTACAGTTCCTGAAATATGCCCGGCTATTTCATCTGGGGACTCAAAGATCACAGCCACACATATATTCCAAGTGTCACCTTCAGAACTGTTTCTCAGACTGCTGAGTACATGAGACTGGTCATTGTCCCTCAGCCAGACAGACCTGGCCAGCCTTTAAGCTCTGACTAGCCATTACCCAATTATATTTTCCCGATTGCTTCTTGTGATGCAAATAAAAGCATCTTTATTATCTACCAAGAGGCTGAAGTCCCAAGTACAGAGAATTTCCCGTCGCCCAGCTCACACCTAACCAGCTACAATAAGAATTAACTGCATGAATCTCATGGATGACTCTTCCTGGCCTAGATATTCTCCATGTTTGCAGCCTCTTTCTCCTTTTCCATTCAGCCTGGCAGCTGATTAGTCTTGCCTAATCCACGCTATTCAAATCAATTTATACCCCTGATGAGCTCTTAACACCTCATCTTTAAACATTACAGAAGACACGAAGCATACACCTCAAGCAACTCAGCTCTCCAATACATTACCACATTCCTGCTGAGGTTGCCTGTAACACGTTACTAACGTGGATACCAGGTAGGGCAACACGTTATTTTCCAAGACTTGTCTGAGAGCGCCCTGTCTCCACTGATGCTCCTCTCTCACATCACGTTTGATTTTGGCATAAGGAAGCTGGGATTGTTGAGTTAACATGTAGGAACACATCCATCCATCCATCCCTCTAGGAATGAATCCATTTAAACAGTTTGAGAAATTAACCGCATATTTCACAGGGCAAAATATAAAAAAGTATTTAATACAAAGTCACTTACCAGTTGATACTGGTCACTTGCTATAGCTGTTATAATAGGCAAAACTGTATTTAAAAAGCAAACGTACGAATACATATAATGTACTTAAACTTCAGGAGTAAATAGCAGCAGCTACAGCCAAATTTCATTTTGAAGTGGCCTAGGAAGGTCAAGGAGTGCATTATTTACTCTGTTCCACTCAGCAAGATATTACCAATTTTCAGGGAGCCTGCATCACACAAATAACATTGAAATAAAGCAAGCCACCCTCCTACATCTTATTACTGTTCTCTCCATTGCTCTTCAGTTCTAGCTGCTTCTCCTACCCATTCCCCTACAGTAAATTCATGCTGTTCAGCCTTGAACTTGAAAGCTCATGAGGTATGCCAGATGACCTGGCAGACGGGCTGCCATAAGCAAAAAAGAGAATCTCAGGGACGTCTCATGGGACCTAAAGTAAGTGTCAACCCCTAATATCTCTGTTCTGTCCCTACAACGGGATAACTTCAGCTGTGAACAGCCTATGAGAGAATGACAGGAGCAATAAAGCTTGCGCAAAATGAAGCTGGCTTTGAAGAATTATCCTTGCAGTTTCTCAGACATTTTAAGTAGACAGCCATTCTTCTATCATCAATTACATATAAAGGGAAAGGACTGTTTTGCTGTCAGAGTACTGAACTGGGAATCAAGACATCAGATTATATTTTTGGCTCTGCCACAGACTTCCACGGGGACCCAAAAATCAAGATCTGTCTCTAAGTTTCCCGTTTGTAGAACTACTCAGATTTGATTTATTAATTACAGCAGTGCACTGAGAGATCTCTAAATAGAAAATATTACAGAAGGGACAGGTTATCTATTTCCTGATCAAATATAATATAGTGGAAAAAATATCTGTGTATCTGAGTTTCCTCTTGGATTTTGAATATTTGTTTGCTGAACAGTACAGCCTGGCCATTTGCATTGCAATTTCAGAGGACAGAGGAAACCAAGTAGAGGTGCAACCCTGAAAAAATTTGCTCTCCTGAAGAGTTGAAACTTCAAGACAGCCTGCCTTTTTCCCCATCATATCAATAAATTGCAAAACTGATGAGTCATATAGGTTGCAAGGGACCTTCAGAGGTCATTTAGCCCAACTGCTTGAGCAAACCAGTGTCAACTAGAACAGGTTGTCCAGTTGAAGTCGAGCTTTGAATAAAATATAGGTATTCTACAGCCTCTGGGCAACCTGTTCCAATTTTCAACCATCCTCATAGCAAACAATATTTTTTTTCTCTCACATTGAATTGGAATTTCCCATTTTCGATTTCCTCTCCTTCTTCCACTGTGCACCTTCGTGAGGACTGTGGCTTCTTCTTCTCCATAACCACCCATCAGGGAGATGCAGACAACAATAAAAATTTCACTAAGACTTCTTTTCTTGAGGTCAAAGAAACCTTGTTCTCTCAGCCTCTTTTTGCAAGTAATATGCTCTATGCACCTCATCACCTTCCTGGTCCTCCACTGGACTTGCTCTAGTACACAAATTTATTTCTTGAACTAGGAAGCCCAAAGTTAGGGCCACAAAGGCCCCACAGCTCTAGAGTAGAGAGTGAAGAATCACTTCCCTTAACTTCCTGGTGACACCGTTGCTAAAATAGCCCAGGATGCTGACTGTTTTCTGCACCGCAAGGGTGCAATGCTGACTCGTGTTCCAGTCCTTGTCCACAAGCACTGCCAGAGCCCTCTCCGTAAAGCTGCTTCATGGGCCCCAGCCCATACTGGTGCGTAGCATTATTCCATCCCAGGTGCAGGACTCTGCGTTTGCCTTCACTGAACTTCATGAGGCTCCTGCCAGTACTCAGTACTCCACCCTCTTGAGACCCCTCTGCTGAAATTGCACCTTCCTATCCCACCATTCAGTACATTACTGAAGACATTGGTTTCTGAGGGACACTGCTCATAACTGGCCACCAGTTACGTAGTTTGTGCTGTTGACAACTGTCCCTTGAGCCTAACAGATCCATCAGTTTCCCACCCACCTTATTGTCTATTTATCCAGTTCAAATTGATGAGATCTGGATGTCAGGATACTATGTCAGACCATGCCAAAGACTCTGGTTGAATCAAGGTAGACAATATCCATAGCTCTCGCCAAGTTCCCTGAACCAGTCATCTTCTCATAGAAGGCAATCAGGTTGGTCAGGCATGATTCACCCTTGGTAAACCCCCAGAGGCTGCTTCCAATCACTTTCTTTTCCATCAGCTGCATGGAAATGGTTTTGAAGATGATTCACTGCATCACCTCCCCACGAACTGAGGTGAGGCTGATGAGCTCGCACTTCCCCAGATCCTCTTCCTTGACCTTCCTGAAGCTAGGTTAGACATTTGTGTTTTCAAAGTCATACCTCAGCCTTTTCCACAACCCCTTTTCACAAGGCACCCTGCCCCACTGAGCTGTAGGCACACATTTTCCTTTTGCTACCAATGTACTTATGGAAGTCCTTTGTGCTGCCCTTCACATTCCTAATTTCAATGCCAGCTGAGCTTTACCTTTGCTATCTCCAGTCTTGCATGTCTTTTTACTTCTCCTGAGTAGCATGTCCCTAAGCTCTCGAGCCCCACACCAACACACACAATCTATTCACCAAAGACAGGGACAATCCTGCTCAGTCTAAAACAGAAAACTGAACCAATATGCATGCACTTTAGAATTAAACCAAAAATAGTTAAACAAAATTACTGGAAAAAAAAATGCATTAATACGTAAGTACGCAAAATTATTCAAGATACTTAAATAAAAAGGTAGAACCTAAATTATCCTAATTATTCAAGTCTGTACACGATTCATGGGTAACCCAGTTCCTTTCCAAACAGCAACATATACTTAACATAGACACATGGTTATAGCCTTCTACAGACTGGCAAGTTGCCCCCATCGGTATCTTGGGTCAACTATAGCCAGTTTGGATTTGTTTTTTTTGGCCAAAATACAGTTCCTTTTGGTTTCCACGTGAAGAACTTCTCAGTTCCTCCTATAGTGTAACACTGTTACTAAGCTTGAATTCCTCTGCTTTGACAAAATTGTTCTTCACTACAACTCTACCAAAAAAATACAAACCAAGCTTGTAATGCGTAGTTTCAAAGCACTTGGTGTTTTAGAATGGTGACAAAAATTACTACTGAAGAGGGTTGAAAAATATGTCTCCATAAATATTTGAAATCACTGCAAACAGCATACTATTCAAGAGCATTAGGCTGCATAGAGCAACTTAAGTCTGGACATACTGACTGACAGTCCCCTCCAAATAGTCTCTTCTAAATGGGCAGCTCACATTGCAAACTTGTGAAACATATGCGGCAGGAGAGTTAAGACTGAGCTATAAGGCAGAGCAAAGGAATAACTGGAACACTGCAAATACAATGATATTTATAAATACAGATAAATCAAGAACTTGTACAACACCCCTAAGCATATCATGGTCTTCGGCATGATACATCTTAGTCTACAGTAAGTCTTATGAACAGAAAAGTTTCCTAAATGCTATGAAACAGAGAGTCTCCTTTCCATATTTTAGACTTTTCACTGAACAGCTAAACAAAACACCTTTTTTTTTCTTAAAGAGCATCTTTTCAAAATATAGTCTAAGTACATCTGAGAGCAATAAGAGGAAATCCATTGAAAAGTATGAAACATCTCCCTAGAGTATAGTGCAGTACAATTCCTTTACGCTTCCAAACAAGATAAGATATGGCTTGAAAATCTTTCCAAAAAACTCTGCTTTTTGCCATTGTCATACCTTGCATGAACTCTGTGCTCAGCTAGTAGAGATGGGCATTATCTTTCTTGTGAATGCACTCCATAAAGCAAGCATTCAACCTTGGGGGTGCAGGTTACAAAGAAATAAACAGCTTTAAACAGTTACCCTCACTCTGATAAAGATCACAGGTGGCGCTATTGATATAGCCAAGTGAAGTCAAATAAGAATAGAATACCACATCCAGATTTTTTGTAACGCTTAAGCAAGTTAAAAACAGCAGAAATTGGAAGTGAATGGAAAAGATATTGACTTTCTATGGTAATTGTGTTTGCACTTCCTTTTGACTTTTTATGATGAAGTAGCCATAGAATGTTGTTTTTCTTTTCCTGAAGAGAAAGGAAATCACATAACCTTATCAAAAAATGCAGCCAGCTAAAACCCTTCCCTTCCATTCATTTAAATCCCTTTTATAAAATATAAATGTAATTATGCAAACCATTATGAAGTCACTAATCATTACTGTAATTGAGATATACATACAACATACTTAGGGTGTCAGACTTGATGATCATTATGGGTCCATTCCAAGTTGAGATATTCTATGATAGGTACACATACACACAAAACCAACACACACACAGTGTTACTGTATCAAACTACAGCCATAAAAGATAATTTAAAAACAGTTCTTTTGTGGAAGGCCCAACATCGAATTTCATCATCTAGTATAACCATTTCAGGAGTTTCAATCCAGGACACGAATCCTCTATTGCTGGTCAGGGTTAGTAACACCAAATTTGACTACAGTTTTCCTGGAGTCTCAATTACTATTAATCACTGTCCAACTAATTAGTCTTCTCAACAATCAGAGAAATACCTATTGAGTCAAAAGAAAGGAAAGGCTCAGCGTGGCAGGGAAATGCAGATCCTGAGGAGTCACACAGCCACTGAGAAGGCCGGGCAATAAACTTTAACAAAAATCTCTTTATGCCCGTTGAAAAGCAAGGATTCGGCTTCTCTTAACAGGGCACACATTTAAAGAAAATGAACCCTTTTTTCACTTTAGTGCAAGCAGAAGAGAAGGGAGAAGACAGTACAGTAGGATCTAATGGAATCAAACTGAGATATGACAGTTAACTGGCAGAAATGTATATATATTCACAGAAGAGACTCTGTAAACCATGCTGTAGTCTACATAATAAACTAGCTTTGTTTTTTCCCCCAGCTGCTTCAGGATCTAACTAGTCACCCCAGCTGAGGCCGCCGGGTTTTGGAAGGCCTACACAAGTGCCAACATCTGCTTCTATTCCCATCAACGTCAAATTTGTCAGAACATGAAACTGCACCAGAAAAACAATCCCTGTCATAGAAAAATAAACTCTACTTCCATGGATATCCCCTGAAGTACCAAGTGTAGCAGATCTATTACATATCCAATTCCTATTCCAAAGTAAAATTTATTTCCCAAAAATATATATACACATTTATATTTTTATTTATATATACACCTATATATATTTTTTTTTAATACATCTATATTTATTATATATATATTTACCTACTCTTGTATGTAGCCTATTTCCCTGCAGCGTACCTGCATCCTAAAGTTCTTCATGGTTTCGTTTGCCTTTACTGGCCAAACAGTCAGTGTAAAGCACAATCATAAAAACTAAGCCTTACACCAAGTTACGCCAGCCACTTTATGGCAACTATTTACTATTAAATACTTATTAATTTCTCAGCAACTTCTATCCACAGTTTTACTGGTCTCTTTACCACTGCTATGTTGAAAGTTCGGGTGAGTACCCTGATATATACAGTAAATGAAACCTTACCTGAAAACATTACATGAATTTAAAAAAAAAGAAACTTATTTTTTAAAACATTCATTAAAAAGTCAAATATATTCCCCAGCATAAAATCATGGGCCAGTCAGAATCTTGGAAAAGTTTATGTAGTTTTACTCTAGCTAGCTAATTGTGCTTATAGAGCAAAATAGGAAATTTTCAATATGTTTACACAGAGCACAGTAAATATACACGCTTTCTCATTTGCTGTAAAAAATGAAGTAGATAAGGTACCTGTTGATAAAGTCACAAATTTTTCTTAAAACACCTTTACCATGAACACTCAAAGTAATACTAATTGAGTTACACAGTTGGATAACACGTAATTATTTTAGACGGATTGAATATTCACCAATTGTTGTTTTCTCTCCCCTCCAGAAAGTACATTTTGGTAAAAAAAAAAAAAAAAAAAAAAAAAAAAAAATTCTCCTCTATCCTTGCAAGTACAGCTTCTCTTTTGTTGGAAAACAAAGACTTCACCATAGGAAGATGATATGATCCCCAGAGAGATCACCCAGCAGCAGAAAAATCCCAATTGCTAATTTAGCCAGTATCAATAGTTTGTAACAGAAACCTCATATACATAAAATAAAATTTAAAAAAAAATGAAAAAAAAACAAACAAAATCCACCTCCATCTCTAGATACAGTTTTGAAAGAACAAAAACTCTGGTATTGCAATGACACTCCAAATGTTATAATGAAATGTCTGAAGGAGAAGTTTAAGCCTTTCTTCATAATTTCCTGTGCATGCCTCCTCCCTCCGACATTGCTGGGACTACTGGTGGACTTCAGTTTATCCACCTCACGTATGTTTACATACCTCACTCAAATGGGCCCAAAATTGTTATTGCTCAGTATTACTCATGTCTCAACATACTATGCTACTATAGTTTATTAGTGGAAGATTCAGGAGATCCAAAAGAATAATATTGACACAACCAGACCTTTCCACTCAGATTTGGTCTGTGATGAGTGCAGATTAAAAGCAATATACTGTATTTACACAGCATAAAGCCAAAAAGAAGAGGTGAATGAAGTCACATGGGAATGACTACTTGGCTACATCTATCTAATAAAATAATTAATATATTAAACCTTCTGCTTTGTACTTAATAACCTTGTATAAACCTGTATTTAAAACCTTGTCTAAACTTTTGGCAGAATACACAAACCAAGCTGCTTCTCACTACACTGATGGTCAGTGGAGGATGAAGAATCACAGAGGAGTAGGGGAACACAAATACTGTAAATAACCAACCAGAAATTTGTCCTCAGTGAGAAGCTCTTTAATTCCAGTATAATCTGAAGAATCTAAATAAATCTAACATGTAATGAACATATTTCCAGTGTAGGAGCAAAGCAAAGCTTCCAGTAGAAGCAAAGCACTTCCCATGTTGACACACAGCAGCAAAGTCACTTCCTCCTTATAATCTCTTCATTCTCCAGGCAGCCACAAGCTGGCTACCAGGCAAAGCCCCATCTCCCCAGCATGACTGCATCAGCCACAGCAGTCTCCTCCTCCCACTACTCACATAAATCAGGCTCAGGCTTCGCTTCCACCCCTGTCTGTATTACATACTGCCCATTGTGACAGTGTAATTTTGCCTCAGCCGAAGGGGTCGCGCACATTACCAATTCACTTCACAAGATCTCATGAAGCACTCAGGAAAATGAGTTAGGTGCGGTGTGATGTAGGTTATGCTTCCACACAAATCCCACTTACATTCTGCCCCTTTCCCACAAAAGAATAATCAACTGAAGAAAATTAATTTTTTTCTGTTCCTTAATTTAATTGCCTCCTCAACGGGGCATATACACAAAACAGCAACTGCAGTCCAAATGGGTCCTCTCTTGCCCGCCACTGCTACAACAAGGGCTAATGTACTTTTCCATACACATCATAAAAGATTACATTCTGTAACCCCACAGAAGAAATAGGCTCTAACCTTGAAACAACAGGGTTATTTTTTCATTTATCTAAGCGAATACTCTGTTCCTATTAACTGCAGTGCAGGTACTCTGTGCAAACTGTTAGGAAGACTATAAATGGCTTCAGCTTCTCAATCATAAAGGAAACATGGTTTCCACCACAATGAGCTCCACTGACAGTGTTGAGGTGACCCAGAAGCCTAACTTTTACCTTTTATTGGAACTTCAACCCCTTGGGCTGCTTCTACTTTAAGAAGACACCCTGGAAAATAGGATAGGGTTTGGACAGAGAAATAGTCAGTGCTGGGATGTCATTTCAGACTAGGTCTAGTCTAGTCCTGGGAACTGCCCACGCATTAGGATGTGTGCAGTACTATGTCCAGCTCTGAAGCCCTCAGCACAAGAAGGACATGGACCTCTTGGAGTGGGTCCAGAGGAGGGACACAAGGATGATCAGAGGGCTGGAGCACCTCTCCTGTGAGGACAGGCTGAGAGAGTTGGGGTTGTTCAGCCTGGAGAAGAGAAGGCTCCGGGGAGACCTTATAGCAGCCTCCCAGTACCTGAAGGGGGTCTACAAGAAAGCTGGGGAGGGGCTGTTTGCAAGGGCATGTAGCGATAGGACAAGGGGCAATGGTTTTAAACTAGAGCAGGGTAGGTTTAGATTAGACATGAGGAAGAAGTTCTTTACAGTAAAGGTGGTGAGACACCAGAAAAGGTTGCCCAGAGAGGTGGTGGAGGCCCCATCCCTGGAGACATTCAAGGCCAGGCTTGATGAGGCTCTGAGCAATCTGATCTAGCTAAAGATGTCCCTGCTTACTGCAGGGGATTTGGACTAGATGACCTTTAGAGTCCCTTCCAACCCAACACATTCTATGATTCTATGTGCTCCTACAGAAAACCTTTCGGTTCACTTCCATCCAAAAGCAACCCAGCCTGTGTGCCCCAAGACCACCTCATGATGTGAAACAAAGTAAGCTGGGATAGTGTTTGTATGTTAGAAGAGCTGGTCCTGGGACTGATAATGGTTTTAAGAAAAAGAAAGGAAACCATAAGCCTAAGACACCTAAATGAGGGGATCTACCCTCCAGATCAAGGAGTAACAATAGGAATGAGTACATAATGCTTTTGATGGCTTATATAAAATATACGTGATGGTCTCCAGGCTGGCCTTAGTCCAGTGGCCCTCATAAATCCACCACCACAGCTGCTCTCAACAGCAGACCAAGGAAGCAGGCCAAAGAAAAGCTCCGAAGTTGTTCCCTCAAACCAAGGCCGAGGCACAGCTAAAATGCGTGACATTTCCCCGTGAAGGATTCACATCTCTGACCTGTCACTTGAATCTTGTTCACAGCCGTTAATGAATATGAAATACTTGACGTAGAACCAGGTATTTAACTCCAGCCCACCTCCCTTTCTCTATATGATTTATTTAGAGCACCTCGACCCAAATGCCAAAAGACTTATTACTGAACTCAATATTTGGATGCAACTTGAAATACGTACAGTCTGCTCCTTAGAAGGAGCTGAGCACTTACTGCTTTAACACCAATATCCATTATGCCTTAAAATGTAGAGTCCAAAGCTAAAGATGTTACAAATTCTTTAAATTTGCTGAAATGACCTAAGACTTTGACATACACCAAATTTGGGGCTTAAGATAAAATATTGAAGAACATGCCTTTAGGACAGATATTTTTTTAGAATTGGTAAAATCTGACTGTTAAATGGAAGTAAGTAAAACAGTTGCACCGCTACTTTCTCACAACATACATGTTAAACTTTTTTTTTTAATTTTCAAAAAATAGAAGACACGTTGGACCATTTACTATTTTTCATGGTTCTGTTGAGGATAAACATATGAAGAAAATAAGCTACTCTGTAGATCTTATTTCACTCCAGTGTCTGTGCTTTTATTTGCCCTGTCACAGCCAAGTTGAGAATTTCCTCTTTCATGATAATAAGCAGAAAGTTCACAGATCTGAAGGCAGCAAAGCAGGAAGTTTGCAGTTTGAAGGATTTCCCCTCTTTGGTGGGACGGGGAGGAGAGAAAAATATGAGGGGGCTACTGTGAAGTCTTTTGCAAACTTAAGCAGCTGATTTGGACGTACTTATCTCAACAGGCTCCAAAAAGTGATCCTATGCGCAAACGAAACACTGCCCACATCTGTTCTGTAATAATCTGTCACGCTGGCTTTTTGAGAGAGTGAGAACTCCTGCCTTTGTGATTAGGGTGTTACCTGGCACAACTAAACTTATCAACAGTCGGATGCAGAAGGAAGCTAGAACTGCTGCAACACCACTCTCACCAGAACACGCTGCCTTCTCCCAGCTGACCCCTGTATCACAAGGCAGGAGGTGAATGCCACATGTGGCTTTAATGCCAAGCAGCTGCTGCGCACCAGCGCGCACACACACCGTGTCCCCCCCGCCACCGCTGCGCTTCACGGGCGATCTCAAGCCAGGGAACGGCGGGCGCCCTGCCACGAACGCCAGCCCCCACACCCGCGGCACCCCCGAACCCAAACGCATCCCACACACACCCCCCTCACCCTCCGTGCCCGGAGGAGCGAGATCACCAGTGCCGGCTCTCCGAGGAGGGCGATAAACACACGACCCCTCCCCAGCCATTTCAAAACCTGTTACTTCTCCCTCCCTTACGAGCAGAAGCGGCCGCCCCGCACGGCTCGGGCCGGCAAACCCCCTGCCGGCGGGGCCAGCCCCCCCCGCCCCGGCTCGGCTCGGCGCCCCCTCCGCTCACCGACACCAGGAACTCCAGAGTGCCCACGTAGTCCCGCTCGGTCTTGAGCAGCTCGTTGAGCACGCAGACGCGCAGGCGAAGCTGCTTCTCCAAGTCCTTCCCGCTTTCCCCCTTGCCTTCCCCTTTGCTTTCCTCTGTCATGGTGCGGCCAAGGAGGAGCGGTGCTGCCAGCCCGCCGCCTTTCCCCGCCGGAGCGCCCCGGCGCTGCGCTGCGGACAAGGACAACAAAAGACCCCGCTGAAGTTACATAGCGGGGCCGGGCTCCGGCCGGTCCCCAGCTTCTCAGCCCCCTTCTCACCCAGCTCCAGCCGCGGCCCGAGGTCCGGAGGCGAGGAGCCAGCCCAGTGCCGTCCTCCTTTTCCCGTCAGGAAGGGGACACAGCCTGGAGGAAGCGAGCGGTCACTGGTTCCCAGCTCGCCCTGTTAGCTGAGAGGTTGGAAAGCCTCCACAGCAGCAGCACAGACTTGGACATTAATCAAAAGCTTTGTATCCATGTGACTCCAAACCCTCCCCCCCCCCCGCTCCCCTTCGCTAAATCTCAGGAAAAAGGAAAGGAAACAACTTCAGGGAAGATTGCGTGCCAGCAGCTGCCTGTTTCACACACAAGCTGCGAGCTGCAGTTTGAGGCTAATTGGAGATCTCCAACAACACAGCACAAGAATTATAAAAATGTCCCGGCAAGCTGGCTGGCCAGGGAATCAGCAGTTGGTTTTGTTTTGGTTTAATCATCAGCGAAAGAGCCATTTCAACTTCCCCTTCCACACCTTCCCCCCAGACGTGTATTACAACCTATATCACAACTGAGGTGTATTACAAATACGGGCTTTGGTATTCTTCTGAACAAACACGCACAGCTAAGCACGTGCATCTGCTAAGCAGGTACAAACAGTATATTCTACAATAGATACAGAAAAGTTCCTCCAAGATAGGGTTTTTTAAAGTTTTTTGTTTGTTTGTTTATTGAAAAAAAAGTGATATAAAATCCTCAGGTTATATAGTTTTCCTGTCTGCATTGGAAGTTCAGATTTGCATGATACGTTACAAGAGTAAAAAAAAGAATTCAGTAACCTTTTCAAACAGTCAGCAAAAAGCATATAGCTACTCAGTACAAGAGAAACAGATTTCTTGAAAACTTAAATATGTCATGTGAATTTTGAGACTACTGTTGAAAGCTGAAGATTTCTCTGGCTACCTCTTCGATCTGTGACTGGAAAGAAAATCTAAGTCTTCAACTTCAAGATTCCATATCAAAGTAACATTCTCAACCTGCAACATCCTAAAAGGAAGGGATAAAATGGAAACCAGGGTGTAAAACTCTTCTACAGCCGCAGTACAAGCTGAGGCAGCAAGAGTGGTCCTTACTGGGAGAGAATAAGCAAAGGCATTCGTGTTCAGATAACTGGACATCATCTAGCTGTCTGCCTCAGACATCTATTGGGAAATAGAGAATACAGTTCCCACGAGATGTTTCTCAAAGAGCTGAAGTAAAAAAGCCTGTTTCCCTGAATGCGTCCTACTTCCCTGCCTTCCCGCCCTTCCCAAGCATACACAGCTCCTTCAGCTCAGCAGTTGTTGGGACTGGGTCTGCTGCCTGTATCCTGCTCAGCCATTTACGCTCATGCAGACTAGCCTGCAAGCTTGCCTACAAACCTCAAAGTGTAGCTCTTCCCTCAGTGGGACACTGGTTTGGGACGCCCATTCCAAAAACAGACAGAGATTTTTCACAAATTCTGAACTTCATGTTTTTAAGGACCTCACAGCTACAAACCTTTTCAACCTCTTGGGTGGGTTTCACCAGTGAGGCAAAGAATCAAAGTCCCAAAGCTCTGTAGCACCTGCCGTGATCCTGTGGAAGAGATGAAGTGCTTCCTACTTGCTTGTACTATCCCTGAGGAAGCTGATGCTATAGTGGGAAAAAAAAAAAAAAAGGAAAAAAAAGTGATAACCAGAAAACAGGTCTGAGACCACTGGAGCAGAGAGACCATGGAGGACTGGAGACCATGTTATTGCTTTCCCACTCCTAAACATATGCAGGTGCCTTTCTCAGGCAGTCATAGCCAGATGCCTCAAACTAGTTAACCTTCCTGTCAGCAAGCACCTTCTCTTTCCTTTGGGACTATAGAAATAAGGGACCACTACACTTTCTGATTTCGGACATTCCCCTTTGCTCTTGGCTTCAGCCGTGTGCCATCAGTTTTCACAACCCACCTTCACAGACCAAGGTCTAAAAGAGGCAGGAGCAGCAACTTACTGTCTTTTTTTCCCTCATCATGTACAGCAATAAGAATCCCTTCCCTTCAAAGGTTTGTCATCTCATCACCGGGAGACCTTAAAGCCCAAGCGATCCTTGTCCCGGTTTACACTCCTGTTGTCCTCACACAACTGATTCTTGCTCCTTCGTTCATTCAGGCAGGCAGCTCCGGCTATTTGGGCCAGCAAAAGCACAACTGACAACACTGAAGAGATTTTTATGACTCACATGTGCAATGACAGGAAAAGTAGTTCTAAGTACCAGACACAATCTATGGAAAACATACGTGCATACAAGCTTAGCCAATTTTCCTGACAACCTGCTTGAAGTACTAAAGACAAGGGCAAATTACTCTTTTCCCCCTCACTTCAGGAAAAAGCTGAATTGCTCCACCTGTAGTTTTCACTAGAACAAAATTAGGAGAAAAAAGAATAAACCAAAAGAAAGGTAGAGAATACACACAAGATGAAAAAATTCAGCCCAAGCAAAATGTTTTAAGCAAATAAAGAGCAGATTTTACACTGTGATGTATCAGGAGACCTGACTGGTAAATAGCACTACCTGTCTTAAATACAAAAACAAGTTATGTAAAACAGTATATTGATTATGCTAGCATGTGAGAGACAGCAATTCTTGCTCCCTACGGAGAAAGCCACAGGTTTGGAGAAGCTGCAACAATCCGATTGTTCCCATGGGATTCTATAACTTCGGAATGCAATAAGAACTATTTCAGTCCAAGGGTACTTAAGGCCCAAATTTGAACTCTATTTAAAGAGTCCTGTTGAAAAAATATGGCACCACACAGCTTTTGGTCTTTCACAAAAATCACATAATTGGGGATGGATGGGACCTCTCAACATCATCTATTCCACCCCACCTGCTCAAGCAAGTTCACCTACAGCAGGCTGCCCAGGACAAGAGGACAGGTTGCAGGTCCAGCCAGGTTTTGAGTATCTCCACAGATGGAGACTCCACAGCCTCTCTGGGAAACCTGTGCTAATGTTTGACCAGTGTTCTACAGCTAAAAAAAAAAAAAAAAAAAAAAGTTTTCTCTTGTGTTCAAATGGAATTTCATGGTTTTTTAATGTGTGCTCCTTGCCTTTTATCCGGTCAGCAGGCGCTACTGAGAAGAGTCTGGCTCCCTCTTCTTCATTCCCTCCTGTCAAGCATTTAGAAACATTGATAAGATTGCGTATGAACCTTCTCCTCTCCAGGCCGAAGAGTTCCAGCTCTCTCAGTCTCTCCTCGTATGGAAGATCCTCCATTCCCTTAATCATCTTCACGGTCCTATCTGATGACCTGAAACAATTTTCCAGATATTAAAACCCCTATCCATGACAGATGGTAGTAATTAAATTCAACGATCTGCCATGACACTTGTGTATTCTGGGAAAACCACATGGATATGTTTCTGTGTTTCCACTGAACGATGGGTGTCAGTGCAAAACAGCTCCAGTATCACATGTGAATCAAAATCAAATGTTCTGCAGGGCATATTATCTTGTATCACAGAACTGTAAAGGACTCTTCAGTTCAGCTGGGAATTTAAAATTGTCTTCTTTTCAGAGAAAGCTGAAATATCTTTCTGAAGCTAGATCAATAGATGGGATAGCTTACTTCGCAGGCTTCTCACCAACGCTGAAGACTTTTCTCTCTCCAATGTTAGTTTTCCTGAAGTACGAAAAACAGGAACAGACTAACACAATCCAGTAATTTCTACTCCCCTTGCAGAAAACACTACTGGGGGGCCCTTTTCTCAGGCAATACTAATAATGCAGCAGTTTCTCCCACTCTAGCCAGCCTAAACCATCCATGCAATGCAGATATGGCTGTCAAAGCTAAAACTACCCATTTGCCTGTAGCAATCTTCAATACCAGAATTTAAAAAGAAAACACGTAAGAATTCTTAAGAGACCCATCTGATTTGATAACATTGATTTTGATATCAACACTTTACCTGAATAAAAACACTTTGTTTACAGGTGGCTCTAATACCGTACTGAGCAATGAAAAGGTTAATATGTATGAGACTAACTGTAAACTGGTATGAAGCGTTGGAGGGTGAGTAAATCGAGGAGTTGACTTTTGACACATTGCTGTCTGCTCGTTCACCACCGAGTTTACACCAAACACACTTTGCAGCCACAGGTTTTAAAGAGAAGTCATTATTTGTGTAGAATGGACCAAAGTGATCAGTTCTATAATCTTCCCTTATGGCATTTTTGAAGGAAGATGAAGGTGCTTTAACCATAAAGACATTTCAATGGCCCCAAGCACCGTAAGTTTGTGGAGGCAACATAATATAATTATGAACATAATGCTTACAGGGAGCTCATATAATCAAAAGATTTCTGCAGGTATTCTGAATACCAGCTGGTCCCCCCAAAAAAACCAAACATTTTTTCTCCAAACTGCTAAAATATTACTTTCCAAGTATGAGTGCACTGGACTTCATCACACAGTTTTTACACAAGCCTCTAATAATGGTGCATATCCATCTGCAAGGCTTTCAACCATTTTATTCCCTCCAGCACAAGAGACACAGCAAACATCCGTAGCAAACAAAATCTTAACGTTCAGCTTTACTTAGCACGTAAAGAACTACTGTATGATCCAAATCTGATTTATCCAAAAATAAATCTAAAAGGATATATATAGATTATAACTCTTAAGAAAAGGGGTGATTTATAGTTCACTTAAAGGAGTGTATTTGACTTCCCCTACAGGAATCAATTGTACCTTTAAGAAATCCTGCAGCAAGAAGCCACCTAAGTCTTCTAATGGCAAGTGATCACTACAAATGGTTTTTCTTCAGAAGGCTCTGTATCATGAGCCAGCATACCTCCAGAACCTCAAGACAGGAACAGAGTTAGTTCACACACCTTTTGAATTTAAATTGGTGTTAAAAGAACATGAACTAACACAAATGCATGGCAAGATCTCTTCAAGAAACTCTAATTAGTTCAGGAAGAAATTGACCTTACATGGAGCCAGCATGACAAAGTAAAAATGATCTCCACTAGGTTCAACACCAGTTTAGTGTATCTTGATGAAAGCTTTTTAAACTAAAACCTCACCTTATGTAATAGCTAATCAGAAGGACAGAATGGACAGCTGTGGACAGTTACTCCAATTTCAAGAGGACATCTGATTACAGCTTTTTCACAGGAGACATTTAGCAGCCTTTTTAAAAGCTGATAGGAAACTGAAACAAAATTAATTATCAACCATGCAAGCTGAAATAAGATGAATACAATTTACACAAGTAATCTCAAAAAAACCCTCCCATATGTTGGTGAGAAATAAAACAAATTAACTTCAGAGTATACAAGGTCTTTCATGTTGCTAGCCAGATTTATATCACTCTGGATTCTCCATGGGAGCGAAACCATAACTGATCAATTAAAACACCTTTTTTGATCTGCTTATGGGAGCTCTGGAGAGCAACCAAACAGACTGAGGAGCAGGGCTTTATGTGGAAACAGTGACGGAAAAATAACTCCACCGCTTTTGGATAACAGACAGTAAAACAAAATTTGATATGAGGGAAAGCGTAATGAATTACCATTTGGTTTACTTCACAGTAAAGAGAAAAAACAATCTTCTAATAAGAATCTAATTATGAGCTTTCAGGAGAAATGTTAGCTGTGATAGTGAGTTCTTCAAAGACAAGAGCATGTTTGTTTGTTTGTTTATAGTTAATCAGAGGACAGTAACTCATCAATAAGTTTCCAGCACTAGCGGCTGAACTGTTACATAAACACGCCCAACTATTCTGCAGTATTTAGCAGGTGGAAAGAACATCAGATTCATCAGCTGGTACAAGCTATAGGACAGACACATCTGTATCTGGCTTTCACAGGCATCCTTTATACCTTGGCGAGCGCAGGATGGGCGGACCCACTTGAAGGCACTTTTTCACTTGGCTTGAAATACCTTTGATACAAGAGGTAATTTTATCACATCTAAGTAAGGAACTTTTGTCCTTCAAAGTGCAAAGACTCACTTCTGTTATTCAGAGGTTAGTACATTAAATGTTTCATTGAACAAAATCTTTGTTTTGCTGTTCAAAAAGCTGATTTTTTAAATTTTAATATTCTTACTGTTGTACAATGACTTATAAGAGTTTTTTTCATCTTTTTTTGAAGGGTAAAATTGATGAGTAATCTGTCTAATCATTGCATGTGCAGTGTAAGGTACTGTCAATATTTGCTGAAAATCTTAAATTGATCTTAAATTAAGCAAGGCTACTAATTAGGTTAAAAAATTTTTTATCTTGCTTTAATTGCTGTATGAAGTGATATAGGAGCCTCAAATACCAATCAATCGAAAGCCCAAAACAAACAAACAAAAGAAAAAACCCACCTCAGCTCCTACTTTGTCAGAAATTATTTTTTATGCTCTCAAATGTGTGTTTGAGAGAGAGGGAGGGGAGCAGGCAAGGAGAGGTAACATAAAGCAGATGTCCAGAAGTAAGCTATACATACGTGTAAGCAGAACACAAGTCACACTGGTAATACCAGCACAAAACAAACAGCATTTGACTGGTCTCAAGATTTCCATTTTGTTTGAAGGAACCACTACTTGCACTGTATCTCTTTGTCTCTGCCAAAGAGCAAATACAGACTGTTCAAGTTATGATGTGCTATAAGGTACATGGCAGCTAAGCTTCTTTTTTCTCCTAGTTTCTTTTGCCATGCAACAACTTGCATAGATAATAAAAAACAGCTGAGATATTGAGTTCACTGGTTAAAGTTGAAAGTACAGAACAAACTGCCATCATACTCCAGAGATTTAATGTTGATGATACCCAAAGCAGATATTTTGTATTTCCAACCCTTCGGAGAGTACAAGAACGGAGAGAGTAATATTTTGAAACCGTTCCAAATTTGGGTTCTAGCAAGACCTATCAATCAAGAAAGGATAAACTTTAAACTAAACTGAAAAATTAATTTGAATTTTATTATGGTTGACACTTTTTTTTTTATTGAGAAGCTGAAAGAATGATAACCATTACAGAGAAATCTAAATATGTTCTTCCATAGGTAGGATTGTTACTGTCAGAAGATGAAGCTTCTGCCAAAATGAATCCTCTAAAAATCTTTTTCTATTAGGGGTTATTACCAGAAAAGCAAAATAAGACTGGACATGCCCAGAAAGCATGACCAAGTACAGAACAGTATTACGGTATTCATTTGCTAGAAAGTTTTTCTATGAAGAATTGAAATCATTCCATTTGTAAAAGCAGGATTTTAAAAAAAATCTGAATGGTAAGTTTACCACAGTGGCAACTTACTATTTTATAGCAAGATATTTGATAGACAAACTGTGATTTGTATGTTCTGGTGTTCTCTGTTCATTTGTCCAAACAGGGAACAAGCCAAGGCTCCACAGTCCAAGCCATGTGCTTTAACCACGAAACATCATGACAGAAGGTTAGATGATCAGCTGAGATAAATCACCACAATTCCATTAATTTCACTGACTCAAATGAAATACGGACTTGCAGTCTAACCCTACTTGAACTATCACCCATTTATTTTAGCTAAGCACGTGAAAAAGAACAAATATATTACCATGGAGCTGCAGTAGTTATTTGGAGGCAGAAATGTTACTATTTTACAGTAATTTCCTAATATGCTTTTCTTCTCTGGGAAGGTGGGAAAAGGACAGAAAACACTAAAAAACAAAATAGAAAATCACTACCAAAAAAATATATGAACTAAACAACAACACAAAGATTCCTTCATAAATATACTTAGTTCTTCAACCATGAAAGAGTTACACACTGATATTAAATGTTTAAATAAAATATGATAATTTGCTCTGACACACTTTCTTTTTAAACTTCCCTTTCACTTCTACTTATCATCATAACATATATGACTTTATCAATATACTCATGTCAGGGAGGCTCTCCAGAGGGACCTGGACAGGCTTGAGAGGTGAGCCCATGCAAACCACATGAAGTTCAACGAGGCCAAGTGCAAGGTCCTGCATGTGGGTTGGTGCAACCCCAAGCACAAATACAGGCTGGGTGGAGAATGGATTGAGAGGAGCCCTGAGGAGACGGACTTGGGGGTGTTGGTTGATGAGAAGCTCAACATGAGCCAGCAGTGTGCGCCTGCAGCCCAGAAACCCAACTGCATCCTGGGCTGCATCAAAAGAAGCACGGCCAGCAGGTCGAGGGAAGTGATTCCGCCCCTCTACTCTGCTCTTGTGAGACCACACCTGGAGTACTGTGTCCAGCTTTGGAGTCCTCAGCACAAGAAGGACATGGATCTGTTCGAACAGGTCCAGAGGAGGGCCACAAAGATGATGAGGGGGATGGAGCACCTCTCCTATGAGGACAGGCTGAGAGAGTTGGGGTTGTTCAACCTGGAAAAGAAAAGGCTCCAGGGGAGACTTATAGCAGTTTTTCAATACTTAAAGGGAGCCTACAGAAGAGGTGGAGAGGGACTCTTTATCAGGGAGTGTAGTGATAGGACAAGGGGTAACAGTTTTAAACTGAAAAGGGATAGATTTAGATTAGATATCAGGAAGAAATTCTTTACTGTGAGGCTGGTGAGACACTGGAACAGTTGCCCAGGGAAGTTGTGGATGCCCCATCCCTGGAAGTGTTCAAGGCCAGGCTGGATGGGGCTTTGAGCAACCTGGTCTAGTGGGAGGTGTCCCTGCCCATGGTGGGTGGGTTGGAACCAGATGGTCTTTAAGGTCCCTTCCAATGTAAACCATTCTTCATTCAGCTCCTTTGTCTTCCAGGACTTTTTTTCCATAACCCAACCATTTTGATATAGTACTTTAAAAGCTGAAAATTTACTTACAAAAATGGAGATTTAAGCTGGAAATACAAAACTACTTTTATACAGTAGCAAGTGAAAAGATCTGTGTTATGCTTACTTGTACCCGAGTTTAACCTAAACATTTAGATCTTGCAGTCAAGTCATACTGACAACACTCCAAAGTTTCTTCAGATTTTTTTTCCCAGTTTGTTCATATGTGACACTACCAAACTAGGTTACATTGTGGGTAGAAGGATTTCAGCTTATCAGTAATTACAGCTTTCCTCCTTGGCTGGTGTTCCTCCAGAAGCCTCTGATGCACAAAACTAGTATCTTTTGACCATAAGTTTTTTCCACTTTTCCACAGTTTTCTGCACTGACTACACATTTCTGAGACTATTGTGTTTATTTTTTAGTAGCCTCTTCTGTGCAGGTTTTTACCTGATCTTTGTGGTATGATCCAAGTGACTACTACTCAAGCATGAAGCAACATGACTGGGAATTGGTACATGTTTTTTCTCTTACCCTTCTTTTAAGGGAAAAGGCTTATGCTGTTAAGTGTTAAGGTTGGGATTAAAAAAATCACATACCAACATACAAATACTGCTATTTATAATGGAGGAAGGACAGTCAAAGCAGCAGTCCTTGCATTTCAGTCAAAAACTGGTTAACACAGCAACAGTCCCCATTTTTTGGGCAAGTTAAATGCAGCCCTTTGAGACTGTGAGAAAGCTGCTTTTTTTCACAGGTACAACTAATAATATGTTTAAGAAATACTTTGCTAGATAAATCTAGACTTCGAGGCTATGTCTCTTTTCCCTGCACCATGGGACCAGATAATAGCCAGTTCTGGATCCAGCCAAGCAAATTAGACAGGATTCCTCTAATCTGTGTGGTTTTATCTGCAGCTCTAAAATCCCTTTTGCCTCTTCCCTATACCAGGGTTCTGTAAGGAAGTACAAGAACTGTTACAGTAACATATAACCAAAATAATCGTATAGGTGGAAGGGAACTCTGGAGTGCTTCAAGGTCAAATATCCTGCTCCAAGCACATGCAGTTAGAGCAGGCTATGCAGCTGAGTTTTTAACATCTACTATTCCAGGCAACCTGTTCCAGAGTTCATTGCTCCTATGGGGTTTTTTTCCTCTTGAAGAGTCAGCATTTTCCATGCTTTTACTTGTGTCTGTTGCCTCATCCTTCCACTGTACAGCTCTGGGAAGATTCTGGCTCCATCACCTTGCCATTTAGGGAGTTACAGAGAGCATCACCACCATCACCTGCTCTTCTTAAGGTTGAACAAACTCGGCTGGTTCTCTCAACCCCTCCTCATACATCATGTTGTCCAGCCCTATAAGCTTCTTGTTGGCTCTTTGCTGGACTCATTCCACTATATCAATGTTTCTCTGGTAGCAGGGAGCCCAAAACCGGGTGCAGTGCTCCAGCAGCCAGGGGAGTGCCAGACACAGGGGAAGAATCACTTCCCTCAACCTGCCATCTACGCTCTTGTTCTTATACTCAGCCCAGTGTGACATCCATCACTGAATAACTTCCCTCAACCTGCCATCTACACGCTTGTTCTTATACTCAGCCCAGTGTGACATCCATCACTGAATAACTTCCCTCAACCTGCCATCTACACACTTGTTCTTATACTCAGCCCAGTGTGACATCCATCACTGAATAACTTCTCCTTATGAAGGGAATGCAGGAGTTGCTGACTATGCTGATTTTAAAACACTTTTGTTCTGCCAAGAAGCAATGCAACCTGAAACAGAGCCAAGTGGTGCCTCAGTATTAATCTCCTCTTGGTTATTAGCTAAGTTTAGCATCATTCTATGGCTAACAGAAGTGTTAAAGGTCAGCAGCAGTATAATGCCGCTCTGAGACAAAAGCTTACTAGATGCAGGATATAAACGTGCCTGCCAGTGACAGCACACTGATTTATGAGTGCTGAAAAATCAGTAATTTGAATAAAAGTTAGGTTTGCAACAGCAACCATTTATGGCCATCCATAAAGGCTGTGTAGCAATAAGTGCAGTGAGGCAGCCATGGGAATAGATGATTGGGAATTTCCTGTGGAAGTAGCATTTTTATTTTCCACAGTAAGAATTCCCATTCAGCCACCATGACATTGTTTGGAATCTAGAAAGTTTCCTGTACAGGTGCTCCACGAATGCTGGAAGGAACTGCAGAAATGTTTGTGCGGGTAAACAGCACACGAGTATGTTCTGTCAATAACACGAAATCACAATTTAAAAAAAAATGTTTCAATATACTGATGAAGACACATGGCTCACTGGCCAGGAAGCAATAAACTAAGAACTGAATTTGAAATTTACCACTAATTTTTCATATAAGCACTATTAAGTCATTCTACTACATGCACCTCTGGGTTCCTACCCGCTACTAGCTCCATTTACACACCTGACTACCACTAACCCTCAAATCAGTATGGGCTCTTTTTTTTTAGCATCTGTTATGTTTTCATAGGCCTTCATAACTCACACTTCCTTGCTCACACAATGTCAAAAATACCTGGTGGTATTTCCACAACATACCTCCCACTGAAAAGAAACACAGATTTGCTGCTGTTGTAAACTGGAAGTGTCAGTGAAGGGCTGCTCTCTTACAGTAGCAGGAATTTCACCATAGGAGACTAAACAGTAACACCCATGCAAACCCATGTGAATTGTAATATCTGATAGGCCTTCCCTTCTCAGATCACAGAATTTATTCTGTTAGGGGAATAATGTTGCCTCAATATTTATCTTTTCCATTATTTTTCAAATTACTGCAATACATAAGACCTTATTTTTGCTTTACAAAGGAGTTTATATGCAACAGAAGCACAGTTGTAAGATCTGCTGTCCCAGTGAGTTATCACAGATTTGCATACCCCTTGCTAGTGCAGTTGGCTTCCCTGTGAGACAGTGGAATACAGCTCTGGTACTTGACTCCATGCATGCTTAATAACGCTGGATGCAGGAGTTGGACTTCCAGCAAGGACTGGTGAACTGAGGTTTATCCAGTAAATGACAAGAATGATTGCAGGGTTTGATTTGAGGAGCTGAGCAGTATTGTTATATAGAATAATCTTTGTAAGATTCAGAGTAATAAGCCCAGGATGGTCATGTTGCTTGTAGGATGAACAAATTGAGCCACTTCCAAAGTACAGCTTCAAAACCCAAGGCTTGCACTCCTTTTAGTAGAAAGTATACTTATTATTGTGTCATTCTTTGATAAACCATGGCACATTTGGTAATACAGGAACTTTATCGGATATCATTACTATATATATCTGGGACTGTTTAGCCTCGACTGGGCTAGACGGTAGCCTGGAGAAGAGAAGGTTTGGGTTAGGGGAGGGGCAAATCTCATCAATGTATACGCATACCTGAAGGGAGGCTGTAAAGACAAGGGCTCCAGGCTCTGGTTTTAGTGGTGCCCAGTGCCAGGACCAGAGGCAATGGGCACGCATTGAAACACAGGAGGTTTCCTCTGAACATCAGGAAATATTTTTTCACTGTGAGGGTGACCAAGCACTGGCACAGGTTGCCCAGAGAGGTTGTGGAGTCTCCATTCTTGGAGATACTCAGAAGTCCTCTGGACACGGTCCTGGGCAACCATCTCTAAGCCGCCCTGCTTGGGCAGGGGGGGTTGGACTAGATGACCTCCAGAGGTCCCTTCATACCTCAGCCATTCTGCGATTCTGTGAATTGCCAGGCTCAGAGGGCACTGGCACAGATCACTGGCACAAAGTCCAGGTGGGGGCGAGTTACTAAGGGTATACCCAAGGGCTGATACTGAGTCTAGTATTGTTCAACCACTTTATTAATGATCTGGCTGATGGGACAGAGCGCATTCTCAGCAAGTTCACATATGACATAAAACCAGGAGGAGTGGCTGATACAGCAGATCATTGTGCTGCCAGTCAGAGGGACGTCAACAGGCTGGAGAAAAAGGCAGAGAAGAACCATGAATTGCAACAAAAGGGAATGTGAAGTCCTGCACTGGGGAAGAATAACTCCATGCATCAGCATGCGCTGGCAGCTGACCAGCTAGAAAGCAGCTTTGCAGAGGAGGACCTGGGGGTTCTGATGGATAAGATTAACACGAGCCAACAATATACTGCAGCCCCATGGATAAAAGCATCACGGAGCAGAGGAAAAATGCAAGAAGAAAGAAGCAGCAAAAGAGAAGAAGTAAGGAGCAGCACAAGGAAATTGCTACACACAGACCCCAACTGCCTGTGCTACCATCACCTCACAAAGGGACTGGGAGTAACCCACAGTGATAACAAAAGGAGGGAAGACAAGGAAGATGGAAGGAGAAGTTAAGCCTCGGAAAAGGGAAGGAAAGTGTTTTTCCCCAAGTCTTTCAATGTTTGTCTTCTTTCTCAATACCCAAATCAGTAATTAAGTGTTTATGTCAATTGGCAGTAAATTCTCCAACTGGAGTCTGTCTTGCCCTTTGACTGCTGCACAGCCATACACTATCACCCCTCTAGCCCCACCTTGACACTTGTCTCCTCAAAACTTCCCTTGACCTGCACCCAAACAGCACCAGCATCCCAAAAACTAACAATCCCACCTCTGTGCCACCAGCAGTGCCCCTGATACCAAGCACTAACCAAGTACACCAGTCTCTCTAGTCATAAAACATTTTCTGCATGTTAAGCCATTATGTGTGGAATTTAGTCTCGGGTTATTATTCAAGTGTGTAAAAAGTGCTTTCTTATTTCAGTCTTGTTTCACCCCTGCACTGCCAAGTCAGCTGGTGTGGCCCACCCTGCATTTAGCTCTCTGCAGAGCTGTAGCAGGGCTATTGCTCCAGGTTATGTCTGCTTCCCTGTCCTGATCCTCTGTGTTTTCTCAATCATCCACAAGAGAGAGCAGAATCAATAAGACAACATCAGCAAACAATCAAAACCTAAATATACTTGCTCTGATTTTCACCTAGAATTTAACCTTGTTAACTGCAGCACTTCTGCAACCCAAACCCCACAGCTTCTGCTCAGGTTTTGGCACAGTATCTCAAAAACTAAATACAACACAGGTGCTGTGTGATGTCACCTAACTGAACTATTCCCTAATTTAGAGCAACTACAGAAAAAACTTCTTCTGAAGCAACTTTACTGTGAAAGCAATCATCAGCCTTTACAATAAAGTACAATATCTGGTGTCTTCCCCTAAAATTGCACAGGCATAGTAAGAACAGCTGTGTTGAGGATTTAAAGAACAAAAATATATGTGGGATATAATCTATTCCACAGGAAAAAACCAACATTATATATACAGCAGGAAATCAATAATCTGACATATCTCAATTAGAGACTGCATAGGAGACAGTGACTGAAATAAGGAAATGTCTGAAATGCAGTCAAAGGGCTGTCTCACTGCTTGAGAACAGCCTGGTTAGTCACTTTGCTGAACTCAGGATACCCAAGGCAAGAAAAAATCCATCCAATTTTCTTAATTATTTGTAGGTAGGAAAAGAAATATAGGATCCTTTGTCTGGGATTAGATGTTTGGACACGGTCCTGGGCAGCTGGCTCTGGGTGGCCCTATGCAGGCAGCGGGGGTGGACCCAAGGACCTCCAGAGGTCCCAGCCCACCTCAGCTGTTCCGTGATTCTGTGTGATTGCCTTTGTAAAGCTCATAACGATGACCCCACTTTGCCACTTAAAACTTCAGAAATTCACAGGCAGCAACTTCAGGTTAAGAGTATTAAAACAGATACATTTTCTGTCAAGTATAAGTACAGAGACATATATGCTTTGTCAGGGCCCTGAAGGCACTTTACCTGCCTTGCCCTGCCTTCCCAGGACTGCCCCCATCCTGCTCATGGTCCAGGCGACCATTTCAGTTCCCCAGGGCTCACCCACCCTGCCCACAGCTCAGGACCCCATGTCAGCTCCCCGGGGCTCCCCTCAGCCTTCCCATGGCCCAGGAGGCCATATTAGTCCCCAAGAGCCATCAGCCCCTGTTCCAACGACGCTGCAGCAGGGCCAGTGTCCAGGTCCCCACAGCCTTGCCCAGCCACGGGCCCCATCAAGCTGGTCCTAGCCATGGGCTGATGTTCCGTCTCAGTCTCAGCCCAGCCCCAGCCCTACAGCTCGCCCCAGCCGTGTCTGACCATGGTTCCTCTCTCCAGGCCTGATCCTGACCCCAGCTGCAGGCTGATGTCCCAGCCTGGCCCCAGCCCATCCCCATCACCATGGCCCTGTCTGGCGGCCACTGGACCTGTCTCCATTATCTTCAGTATTTTTGTACCTGTACTATCAAAACGTTAGTGATGTTTTGATAGTATGTTAGTGAAAATACAGCAATGTGGTTTTCACATGCAGTCGCATGTTTTCTTGAAAAGCAATCGCTTCTGTCTTTTAATTCTGCCCTAAGTTATGTGTGTGTGTTTAACAGCACTAGTCCAGATCACAGCAATTAACGTAGAAACTGTTTAGGAGCTTAAAGTAATGAACAACATGGGAAAGACTGCTTGAGTTGAAAGGTTCATTATGACTGCTTCTCTCCCAGATTTTGTTTTGCTTTGGAAGTGAGAATTTCTTTATCACCCTTCACCCAGCCTAATTTTACCTGAAGAGTCTGTTTTGCTGTTAACCATATTTCATCTTCCAGAAAGTACTTTTCTTCATAATTGTTTCTTCCCCTGCTACTCATACATCTGATAGAAATGGAAACAATTTCCCATTCTAAAAATGTAATTGTACCTTGTTTTTATAAACAAAGGCAAATGTGCTACTTGTCAAAGGAAGATTTTTCCCTTAAGTGCTGCGCTACAGCTATCCTGCGTACTACTGCTGTTCCCATGCACAGAAAATGGGAGAAAACAGGAGTGTCACTCAATACAGACACAGCTCATCCTCCAGATATCAGTTTTTATTTAAGTTATTTGAAAAAGATAAAAAAAACAACCTCAAATCATACTAAAGAAAGAAACATACAACTTCTAAATCAATACTTGTATAATCTACCCAACCATGATTCTTTGAAGTCAGTAGGGACCCAGTCACACAACCTTTCTTCCAAGCACAGTGAAGTCAACAAGAGTGCTTTAAGTTAGCTGTATATCTTTTATCTATCCATCACCATACGTGTAAGTACTTTCCTAAATACAGTAAGTATTAAATACAACCTTGAATATTTAGTTAGCATCACTGAAGTTAAATTTTAAACATTTCTCTAAGTGTTTAGAGTCACTGCTTTCAGGACAGAAGAAATGACAATATATACCTCATGAGAGCATAACCATAGAGGTCTTTATTAAGAACCAATAATTTTGGGGATTTTAAGGCATTATCAAGATAAATTTTTGCAGTCATCTTAAGGTTCCAGAGATTTGGCCATGCCTTTTACCTATGTAACTCACATTTACATATCCTGAGGATATCTCTAGGAGAGAAGCAAAATTCAACTCCACGACTGAACAGTGTTATGTAATTTAAAACTATATAAATTGGTCTATATTGTAATGTTATAAAAGTATGGCCTATATTATCCAGAGTTATGCTAAATACACTTGATTTCATTTTGATTGAGTTTTTTGTTTGGTTTGGATTTGGGTTGTGTCCGGAGGGAAGTGAATTCTCTTTCACAGAATCACATAATGACTGAAGTGGGAAGAATCTGTTCCACCCACCTCCACTCAAGCAGGGTCACCTAGAACTGGTTGGCCAGGACCATGTCCAGACAGCTTTTGATTATCTTCAAGAATGGAGACTCCCCCACCTCCCTGGGCAACTGGTGCTGGTGCTTGGTCACCCTCACGGTATAGAAGTTTTCATATGGTGGATAGCAGAAGAATTATTTTCTCTAACTGAGTACCATTCCATATTCTATCACTATATGGCTTTTTTCCCCCCCGGCAAACAGCACTTCTGATAATGCAATTATTTTTATGCTTATCAAAAGATTTAAATACGACTCCCTTGTGTGCAAAAAACGTCTGGAAAAAATCAGAAGCTCAGCGATCCTAATGTGGCACCAGAGAGTGACAAAAGAGTAGCTCTGAAGCAGAAACAGTTGTCGTGATCACCAGCACCGTTCACAAAACTAAAAATATATGAGAACTATGAAAAATGTTCATGAGGAACATTTGAGTAAATCACAGAACAAGTTGAGTCATTTTGTGGAACACAGCTGAAGGAACAAGAGCTCATTGATATGCCACTGGAAAATATGTCTTAAATGTCGACGATCCACTGCCAATATTGTAATATTGTCGTAGCAACTGTAATTAGGACAGAATAACATTTAAGAGCATCTTAAGTACTAAAACCAAGTGAAGTGGTGATGGTGCCTCTCTCTGGTCATTAGCTATGTATCAGATGCTGTTTGTTCACATTTTTCATAGCTTCCAGACTGATTTACACAGTGTAGGAACTTAACCCACAACATTTTAGATATCAATCATCACAGCTCTTCAACATGTATATTAACATTATTTGATTTCCCAGTAGAGAAACAGACACATTCAGTGTATTTATAGATCTTCCAGTGCTGTCTAGTCTGGGAAATGAACCATCTATTCTAAAAATGTATTTGTTTTGGTTATATTTCCAAACTGATGACTAAAACATTTTAAATGCCTAAATAACAAATAAGCATTTTTTGAGATTTTCTCACAAAAAACAACCTCTCTAAGTTGTATATGAACACAAATTGATAGCATCAACAGCCGAAGAGCAAGTAAGAACTGACACACAGATAAGAAATTAAAACTGCCCCGATATCATTTGCAATTTTCTTCCATATTCACTAGAGAGTATGGATTTTTATCTATGATCTTGAATTGTCTCTGAATCCACACTCTTCGTTACAGATAACAGTCAAGTTATCAATATAAATGCAAAATAAAAGCATGAGCTCCCACCACCTTCTCTCATTTATTTTCTTTTTAAATAGCTAGGCCATAGAGTCCTTCTTAAGCATGGAAATGCACGTGAGCCGCAGTGGTGACAGCTTTGTCAGCTTTTACACTGGGGCTGGATGGAATGGAGTTAATTTTCATCACAGCAGCCTGTATGGTGCTGTGTTTTACATTGGTGACCAAAAAAGTGTTGATAACAAAGCAAAGCTTTCGCTATTGCTGAGCAGTGCTTGCAGAGCATCAAGGCTTTCTCTGTTTCTCACTCTGCCCCTCAGCAAGCAGGCTCTGGGGGTGGGCAAGAGGCCGAGAGGGGACAGAGTCGGGACAGCTGACCCCAACTGAGCAAAACGATATTCCTTATCAGATAGAATCATAGAATAGTTTGGGTTGGAAGGGACCTTTAAAGGTCATCTAGTCTAACCCCCCTAATGTCAAGATAATGTCATGCTCAGCAACAAAACTGAGGGGAGTTTTTCCAAGGTAGCCGTTGCTCAGAGACTGGCTGGGCATCAGTCCATGTGATGAGTGAATGCTTTTGCATCACTTGTTTTCTTTTCCTCTTTTTTTCCCCCTTCACTTATTAAACTGTCTTTATCTCAACACGAGTCTTTTTCTCGCCTTTGCCATTCTTTCTCTCCCATCTCGCTGTGGGGGAAAGTAAACAAGTGACTGGGGAGGGGGCTTGCCTGCCAGCCAGGGTCAATCCACCAAAACATGTTTCACAATATCTCATTTTATTTATTTCTTATTGTCCAGAGTATCCACTGATGGAAAAATTCCAAATTGTACTTCTATAGTTCAAGGGCATTCTTAAGTTTCAAAAACCTCAGAGATTTAGTTAAATATTAAGTTTTTCCGAAAACTTTAATCTGCTGAGGCCATATTGCTAGCTCGTGACTGTTCAGATATTATACTGTAATGTCATGCAACATTGTCTTTTGAAATGTGCTTTCAGAATGAGCTGGAGGAATCAACTTCTTTTTCTATGGTTTTAAACTGCCCTGTGTTGACTTCGATTCAGAGAACACCTGGAGACTAATGCTCTGACTTTGGGCATCCATACAGTTTTATCTCTACCTCAAACAGTAGCACCGCTGATTTTAAAAAGTACTACTCACATCAGTAAAGTTCAGCAGATACATAATTAGTAACAGAATTAGACATATGTTCAAAACAATTAATTTACAGTCAGATATTTTTCTGACTGTATAGCTCAGCCAGCTAATTGTGTTCTTATGCAAAGCAAAGATATACTGCTAACTCCGAAAGCATTCAAAAACATTTTAATATATGTTTTCCAGTACAGCATCTCAAGGAAAAAAATCAAGATAATATTTATCTTGTGGAAAGTCTAAAAAGATTGAGAGTGGAGGGCTGGCAAGTATCTCCATCACTAATGAAAGACAAAATTATATCATTCTCCAGTAGTTTTGATTACCCTATATCTTATAAGCATTTTATTAGCTAGATTTGTTTTTTTCCCACTTAAAATGGCAAATAAGAGAAAATAGCCGTATAAGTCTTATATAATGTATGCCTTCAAAAAGTCATCTTTTGGTAAAACAGCTCATGAAGAAAAAGAAAGCAAAAACTCCAAGGAAGGGAAAGAAACCAATGAAAACAGAAGGCCAAGCAACCTACAACAAAACTCATTTTTAATAATTGTAGGTGTTCACTGTATTTAATATGTTTTAATCATCTTTTTCAACATGTACCCTTTAATTATTTCAAAGGTGCCAAGGAAAGAGAAAAAACATGGCAAATGAGTTCATTTTTGCCTACTTTCAAGTTAGTCTCCCCACTCTTAAGACTGTTTACACAAAGAACAATAAAATTAACACTTCTTGGCAAAGGGTGGCATTCTATTCTCTGTTTGATCCTAAGTTTTTATCAATCTTTTTCCTTTGAACTACTTTCTTAGAATTCTGAAATGAAGTCCTGGAAAATTATGAAACAATGCAATTAATATCTCCCCAAGTAGGCTATTTTTCCATGTGCTGAATTACCACCCACTAAATCAAAAGGAGGACTCTGGGGGTTTTGCGCTTTTAAGAAAGGATACTACTCAACTAAACAACTATCGTGCCTATCTATAAAAACAAAGAACGCAATGTATTCACCAAGTTCTTTGCTAACCACATTAAGAACTTTTTTTACTTTCACATCTTTCTTATGAGGCAAGGATTCATTCATCCCATAACTGTCATTCACCCGTTACACCAACAAAATAGTCAGAGCTTATCCAATAAGACATAAAGCTCCAGACTGTGCTCCATCTACCAGCTCTATCAGACTCAGGTACTTGATAGCCATTACATGCATCTGTAACCATATGATACTGTGTCACCTGAGTCATAGATCTATGACTTCAGTGCTTCTTTCAATCCAACATCTTTTACCTCAAGTGAAGAGGGTTCAAATTTACATCACAAAACACAAAAATAACAGGCAGAGTTTGATTTGTCGTGCAGTTTTATAACACTATTCACTTCCAGAGCCAGCAACAGAAAGCTACACTCCTGATGCCCAGAAGGGCACACATCGGTATCTGTATAGCTCCATCCAGGAGATAAAAATCACCCTTTCACACATAGCTGCTATAGGAATGATTTTTGTTATAAACCTGAAGGGAAGGGTTGTCCTCCTTGAGAAAAACAAAACAAAACAAAACTTCTGTGCACCATTTAGTACAAGCCTCTAAGTAAAATTCCCCACTTACATTACTCTGTACCTAGAAGTGAGTGGACTTAGTACTTCATTGCTGTAATTAAGTTTTTATGTTTTTAGCTAGAGGTGCTGTTCCTTTCACCACAGTACAAGACAGCTGGAAAAAGCTCAGTGTGCCTAAATAAAAAAGATTATTTACTTTTCCCAGCCATATCAGCTAGTATAGCAAAATATATTCTCTTTTTCTTCAATCATTGCTTCATGATAGCCTTGTTAGTCACGGATGCAACAGTTATGAAGAGTATGGCATCATGAGGCTATGGTCTGACTCCGCTCCTGTCCTTGCTCCCAACTCTACAAACATGGGATCTGCCTTGGTTTCCTCTGGTTATTTTCTGTTCTTTTGTGTTGCTTCCACATATAGAAACCATGATAAAAACAACACTGCCACCTCAACACATTCACCCCCAGATACTAATTTCTTTACTCACTTCAAATATGAATGACTCAGAAAAAAAATGTGTTTCTTCTGAAACATAGAATCATAGAATGGACCTTTGAGATCATCAAGTCCAACCAAACATGTTCTACTTGTGCTGCCAGTAATGATTAGGAGAATGATTTCTATCAATAGTCTGTAGCTTAATCTACATGTATCAAACAGTACAATATCCTACTTGCACTTTTATTTTTATCCGATTTTCATCAGGACTTCTTATATTAACTTATTTCTACTTTAATGATAAAAAACGTCACTTACTGTCACTTGCATAGTTATTGAGGAAAAGGAAAAAGAAGTGTGTCATACTAATTTACAATTTCTTTTGATTAATCATCTTCTGTTGGCAGAACTGCTCATCTTTCACGTAAAAAGCTTGGGTACATTGGGTAGTTCTACTGGACTGAAACCATATAAAAGCTACCGATCAATTATTCATACACAGATGAAGGTGAATTAAAATTGTCATCTTGGAACATCAGGAAAATATAAAATTACCAATAATTATTAATGTAAAAACCTTCTAATAAGTTATAAAAGTCAAATTATCAGCTACAAGACTACTGTTACTTTTTTGGTCCAAAAAATCAAAGGAAAACTTAGTATTTCTTTGTTATATGGTCATTCATTCTTTCACAATTTCAATTAATTGTTGAAGATTTCACAGAATCACACAGAATCACAGAATGGTTCAGGTTGGAAGGGACCTTTAAAGACCATCTAGTTCCCACCCCCCTGCCATGGGCAGGGACACCTCCCACTAGACCAGGCTGCTGAAAGCCCCATCCAGCCTGGCCTTGAACACTTCCAGGGATGGGGCATCCACACCTTCTCTGGGCAACCTGTTCCAGTGTCTCACCACCCTCATTGTAAAGAATTTCTTCCTGATATCCAATGTAAGCCTACCCTCTTTCAAGTTTGAGGCTGAATCTTGTTCTTATTAAAGGAGACCATTTCAAGGGAAAAACTGCAAAAGTAGTTCACAGGATCGACTCACAGTTTTGTGATGACTTCAAGCCCTATGCAGTCCTCTCATGACTGACAAAGGCAATCTGGAGCTAAACACTTCCTTCTCTGCTCATGATGTCTAGGAGCTGTAACATTTATGTCTTCAGGTCTTTCACCAACTGTGAAAAAAAAAAGAAAAAAATGAACCTAGCATTGTGGAGCAACATCATTCTATAATAAGAGCACCAAAGAGTTGGCAAAGAGTCCAGCTGTTCCTTTCTCAATAAGTTTTGGCACTCATTTCGGTGACGCTAAGGATATCGTTCAGAAAATCTAGATAATATACAGCCAGTCTCTCACTGGACACCTTGTTTTGCACCAAGAGCTGCTGGTCTGTTACGATCCCAGTAACAAAGCCACTCAGACTCCATAAGGTATCATTTAAAATGCTATTTATTAGAGATAACACTATGAGGAGAAAAAAACAAGGGTAATCTTACGTCCCTTTAGGTGCTGCTCCAAGTGGTGTGGCATCGAATGAGCCTCTGATCCATGTGTAGCACATCATGCAGACCCCATCCACAGAATTTTTAGTCATTTGAGATATTATAGGATTTTATTGCAAGAAAACAACTGTGCTCATCGTTTCTGCTGTCAAACAGAAAGGATGTTTGCATGAGAACTTCTTGCTGTGCTTTTAGATAAAGGCAAGGCCACGCAGGTGGCGTAATCGCCTGTACCTAGTGGGAGCTGCCTGCAGGCTCTCCTTTTGCAACGAGCTGGCTGAGTCTATCCCAAAGCCTAGGGACTTCCGCAGCAGAGCACCAGGCTGAAGGCAAAGCTGCATGTGGAGCTCAGCACAAACCAGCCCTGGGCCTGCTCAGGTTGGCTGTTTTGTGAGTCACGAACTCCTCCAGGCACAGTGGTCTTCTGGTCAGGATCACTATGCACATCCTTCAGTCTGTTTCCCCTAGAACATTTGTGTGGCTGATGCTGTATTTTTTACAGAGGAGCAATGTACTTCTGAAAGGGATTTACATTTCTCTCCGCAAGTTTAACATACCCATCATGAAGGTTCCAGCTCTCACGGCTGCTGTCCTATTGCAGAGAGCATGCAGGTCTCCTTATGGAGCTCACATACAACTAATAAAAATTCTTCTTCCACCATCCCTTCTCCTTTCCTGTAATTGTGTACCATTATATACATTGTGCATGAATTAGCATTAAGTAAATCTATTTGCAGAAACACACGGCAAATTTTTCCCCCACCTACTTGTTCAGTTGCACCCAGTGGTTACATTTCCTATGGCTTTTTACCCATATCTAGCCTTTCCATTCAACTCCTTTCTCAAACAGAACACTCTCTTTATTTCTACCAGTCAATTCTACTTGCATTCACCTCTGTTCATCCCAGTGATGCACAACCGTGGGTTTGCACACATGCACACTTCACAGGCTCACAGCCCCTCCGTCTGAACACCCATCCTTCTTCACTTCTAGGTGCAAGAAAAAATACAGAGACGGAATATGACCTTGTATGAATGTGCGCGCATATATGTGTCTGTGTGCGCTTTGGTAAGTATTTATCCACAAGCACACACATATATACACATGCATTTGGCTGGATGCTGGAGTAGAAGATGATGGAAGCAAGTTCACCATCCCTGCAGGGAGGTGAACAACCTCAACACAAAACCACATCCCCACAGGCAGTGAAAGAAACGGAGTTGTTTCTCCATCTGCAAGCTGATACACGTAGGATCTTTATCACTGCTGCTGTCATGGCTGAGCAGGGCTCAAATCCAAAGTTAAATTAAACCTTCTAACAGAGTAATCGAAGTCTGAAAATGAAGAAGGCTGAAGTCCTGCACCCAGAACTCCCTGAACCTGGCCCCTGGGAGGATGGATTTGATGTCCTGCCTGCACAAGTCACTCTCTTCTGTACTAATATTCAAACTGTGGTGCACCAGAAGCAGCCATAGAGAATAGACACTGCCTACCTCTATGCAGTGAACATATAAACAACCCGAGCCACGTTGCAACTTGCCCTACACTGGGCACTTAATGCAGTTGTCATGCCTATTGTGGCACTTACAGACAGGAGACCGGCCCCCAGGTTAAACTGCCTGCTGCACAAGGCAGCCACGCCATGGTCAGTGGACCAACAGAAGCTGTCAGAAAGGCTAAGGTTAGGAACCTCTGGTTCTACAGAAATCTATAGAAACTTTTCCATACCTGTTTTCACTGAAGGCAAACTTCAAGCCTCATGTGTGACAAATGAGGTATGGCACCTTCTACCATGGGAAAAGTGAGCAGAGCACACAAAAAATCGTGTTATGCCTGCAAAATGCTTAAAGGACCACTTGCCATTTTGGCTTAAATTTTTGTTTAGTTTCATTAGCTCATTAACTAGGTAATATTCAGAAAGTCAACTTCTATTAGGGGAGACAAATTTCACTCCATTAATACTCAGAATTAAAATAATTCAATCACAAAGGTATGCTGAATTTTTATCGTAGATCAGGTGCATCCTTTTCATCACCACGACATTGCAAAGCCAATGTACTGTTGTCAGAAGCACAGGTGATTTAATCACTGATTAATGAAATGCTGCCATCAGAAACATAGCATACCAAGCCTTTGGGTCTAAATGAGAAATTCTAATCAGATGTAAATAGTTCAGTTGTTCCAGCTACTGCAACAATATTTGAATTCATGAGTTTTTTAATAGGATGAGACAATTTGACTGTATCAAAAATGCCATTGCCCAAGTACAAAGCCGTACGTACTGCAGGCACTTCTCGGTTGCCTAATTCTATTTCAAGCCTTGAAAAAGCTGTTGGGTTTGTTGTGCTTATTGATTATCACTAATTTTCACAGATTTTATTTCGTTATATTTGTTTTTCTCCATTATGGCCACAGCACCTTTAGTATCATGATTATTTTCTAAATCCATCTTGCTTCCTCTTTTCAATCAAGAGTTGTGAAAAACAGGAACCAAGTAGAACAACAGATTCCAGTGGCAGAAGAAAAAATTCACCTAAAATTACACTAAACATCATAATTTTTGCAGATTTGATTCGAGATTTTTTTTTTCTTAATACCATATGTGACGGGTATGGGGACCAAGCTCCTTATTCTTTCTGCCTGGGTGGTGTTTGGAGAAACCTGCAGTAAAACGCATCTGGCGTTACCCTTGCTGTGTACTGCCCTCTTGCGGAATTGTGTCAGAAAAGAAATCCAAAGCAACAAAACAAGAATGTATGTACACCCACCAGATTGTTTTCCCAAACCCTGTCAAGACTCTGTACATGCTTGAATTCGAACGCAGAAGTGGGTCCACAGGAAATCGTACTTAGTCGTATATACAAGCTTTTATAGAACTGATTTCTAATTAAGCAGGAATAAAAATATTAACTGTGTATACTTCAAATTATAACTCCTTATATAACTAATATTCATACCATCAGGGAATACCTATTCATGTTTTTACATCAAAATAGATTGAAACTTTATAATTTCAGCTACAAAAGTCAGCCTTGTATCCACTATAATTGAAAAACACTTTAATTAATGAAGGCCTTAAGCTACTTCAGAATCAAGCCAAGTATTTTAAAATGAAAACAAAATACACGACGGTTTTTAATAGGCATTTATAAGTAATTTAAATAATTTATAGCTAATGTAAGTTTATGATATACATTTTTTAAGCTGACTGATAAAACATCCAAACTTTGACTACCAGAAAGAACATTTATATAAGCTGCAGAAAAGAGAGTCACTTCAATACAGTTGACACATTGAGCAAGAGAGGTCTGCAAATATTGTCTAAATAAATCCTTTGAGCATCAATACTTTTGTTCACTTCATGTGAAAATAAGAGCTTCTCTACATTTCAATCTGCCCCTGAAAATCACCAGTTCCTGCCTTTTTTGTCTTTTTTCTTTTTCTGTTTCTCTCATTCTTTTTTATCATTTGAGTTAGATAGATAACTAATTTACCTCTGAAGTTGAGGTATAGTAGTTGGCTGAATTTTTTTTAAAGGCAAAATCAGATGTACTCAAAAGGATGCCACAGGAAGGGTGCTTCAGTCCATAAACTGTAGGGCTAAAAGCTTGTGTCAATAACCACATTCAGCCCAGGCCAAAAAAACCCACATTCCTTTCCACCTCCTTTCACAATTAATTGATTTGCAACTAATTCTGAGAGTCATTAGGAAAAAGATCAGAAGCTCTTAATTAGCACGGTTTACTATAGTATGAGAAAACAAGCCCTGCCACTGATCAAGGAACACAATACGCACAGTGTTTCCACCATATTTTAAATCAGAACTTCAGAACAGGGTAAATTATTTTTCATTTCTCCCCTATCAAAAAAGCCTGCATCCCACAACACTCTCACAATGAGCAGATGGACATTCAACAGGAAAATCAAATCTTGATAGTCTAGGATTTTAATCTGTATAGTCAACTATGTTACCACTGAAATCAAGGGATCTTGGCCAACAACTTCTTTGACAGGAAATAAACTCAAGCTTGTACTGGAAATGAAGAGTTACATTGCATGACTGTCTCCAGATGTGATGAGGGATAACACAGGTCAGAGTTCAATGCTAGAGTAAAACTGAAGGTTCAGCCCACAGTCTGAATTCATTGCCAACATCTAAGGGCAGATAAGGGTACGGATTGCCCCATGCCAGCAGCTATATCCTTCCTACAGGGCTGCAAAAGGCTCCACCAGAGCCCTTCTGCGACCCAGCTGAGTCTGTGCTGCAGTATGGCTCTCATTTCTTCTGACTCCAGGAACCAGAAAGTGCAGCGCTTTTTGAATTGCTTCATTCAGGATTTAGCTTTTGTGGCATTGCCCATTTTTAAATACACATCAGGGAACAGATGGATGCATGCCTGTGCAGTATAATTCCTTATGGAGCGAGCTGCCAGATTTTAGTATTTCTAATTTACAAGAATGATTTTATATGTTTTATCAGCATCAGACGCTGAAGCTAACTTTCAGAAGCAGCTAGAAGTAAATAGCTATAGATTTTAGAATGGGTAGAAAAGGAATGCACTTCAGGGAATTTCAAATTCAATAGACGTCTATTGGAGCTTTTGGTTCTTTTATCTGGGCATCTTTTAGAGCCAACTAGGAACACTACAGAATGAGTGCAGGAAAGTTTTCCCTCCGCAGACATCCAATCAAATTGAGTAGGTCAGCTTTAGAAAGGAAAGCGTTCTTCTTGTTTCCCTTTGAGACTCGTACTCATGCATTGATGTGATATTCTGGTTTGTGCCTATTTTCTACTCTTCTATTAGTACAAGAGAACACGGCTCAAGAATACTGGTCTTTTTGTTTGATCTCTCTCACAGTAGTAAAATCAGAGCAAAAGCAGGATTCAGCAGAAAAATCATAAAGAGCTTTAGAGACTTGTGGATTCCACTGATTTCCATGGCAGTAGCAGAAAACAACATCGGCCTTATTCCATTTCCTTCTATGCTGCATTGCTTCCTTCCTATGGTAGATGGCACTAGCAGCACCTATTATCAAATTTACCACTTTCCACATAAAATGTTGGGTTTAGTTGTTAACGGCCTTGCCAAGTATCGGTAGTTTGCCCTTAGATTTTGTTTCCAGGCCAAGTATCATGTCAGCTTGAAATGTGGGGAGGAGAGGCAAGAAAAGGAAAGGAACAGATTTCAATAAAAACAGTTCATCTGGGTAGTCAGAATTGGCTGAGGCTAGGTTTGCCTCTGTTAAAGAAAAGAAAAAGAAAAAAAACCAAGGGAATCTTGTTCTCTTAAAAGCTCTAGCAATTTGTTCTTTGAAGTAGGGACTTGAATTTCAGGTGGGCAAGTATGGGAAGGGGGGAGTGCCAGCCTCTGTATTAAGAATCATCCTTTTGCAAAATCCACACAAATTTGTGTAGGTTTTAAGTTTGCAGAGAAGTACAGTATGAAGATCCTGAGCAGAGGCTGAGATCCTAGCAGTATCTTTTCCCATCCAGGCCATCTGTACCCAAGCATGCTTTAACCCCACCCGAGCAAAAGCATTTTTGGAATGGCAGCAGTTGGCTGCTGAGGGCTGCGTTTGGTCTCTGTTCTCGGCATGCAGAGGCCGAGACACCTATCACCTATGTGGAGCTCCCAGCCTGGAACAATTTTCTGCAGACAAGAAACGCACACATGTACACACGCACACATAGAGCAGGAACAGCATCTGGACATGTTCTCAGTGATAGCTTTGAAGGAGCTGGCCGAGGATGGGGGTGGAAACCCAGAGGCAAAGGGAAGTACAAAAGGAATATGAGATTACGGGGTGACTTATCTAAGGGTGAGAGAAGAAACTTGAATTTTCAGAGGGTTCTGAAAGATGGATTTAAAACAACCATAAGTGCTAAGTACAGTGGTACTTACCCAAATCTCAGGATATTCAGGCAGTTATCACTCAGCATTAGAGAGAGAAAAAAGACATTTAGTCACCAAAATGTTTGCAGCTTAACATGGGTGGAGCACTGAACAAAAAAAAGAGCCTTTTAACCCTGTTTTGGTACATGGACAATGTCGTCTTCATCCCTTCTCCAGTGTTATCCTGTTAATGGCCAGCTAACACCAAAAGCTTTGTACTCAATACACATTTTCTTACAGACTCCATTTTGAAGTACTCGGCTTTCCTGTGCATTGAATAGAGACCCAACGGATAACACAGGATGTGGCAGGCAGCCAACAAGAGCACCATTTCCACACAATGTTGAACTGACCAAGTCTTTTCATGGATACAGCCTTGGGTCTGGGAGGGAGGAGGCCAACGTGTTGAGATGATGACTGAGAAGCAGGTGATCTCCAGGTGGCAGAAGGGACAACTGTAAACAACAGAGAAAGTTGAGATAGAGCAAAGAGCCAAAACACAGCCAGGGAGTGTGTGGGGCTGGGAACAGATGAGGAGCAAGACTCAAACATTCTGAAAGGCAGAGAAGAATAGACACTGGCAACAAAGATGAATGTGATTAGGAGGCTGGGTACAGGAAAAATAAAAGGCACTGGCTGAAGAAACTGATTAAGGGTAGGAGCAGCAAAGCAGAGAGCTGGAATTGGGTTGGAGACTGGGTAATAAGCCTGAGGGAGAAAACATATTGAGATAAAGTGGTGGACAGAGTGAAGAAAAATGGTATTTTTTTGAGGAGGGGTAGGCTTGGCAGAGAACTAGGATAAGGTGGAGAAGGATACTAAAATTAGGAGAGCTGAGCTCAAGAGTTTAGGGCATTGGACTAGACCTTGCACCGTCAGGGGACTGTGCCCCTGAGGAGAGACCTGAGGACTGGTGCATGCAGCTGGTTGAGAAATCAAACTGAACTTGAAACAAAGGACCAACATGAAGGGAGAGGCAAGACTAGGGCCAAGAGAGACTGAAAGGAACAGAACAAGATTCCCACCTAAAAAGCTTACTCCCCACTCCAGAGGGGACAAGTAAGGGAATGGATTCAAGTTCTAGCTGATGAAGCTGCATCAACTAGCATCCCAGTACATGGACTACCATTAAAAATGCAAATGGTGTGGAATCCAAATCCATATCCAACTCTGGAACAGACAGAAAAATTTAACAAAAATGAGCATCAGCCTTTCAGGCATCAAAGTAAGATACTGAATAGTAATATTCTTAGTCCCAATTTGGGAGCTCTGTTTTCCCACATGGCATTTGGAAAAGAGCCTTCTGGATTCAAGACAAAGCAGAACAGAACGTAGGAATAGACTGAGATGCCATAGACTCTGTTGGCAATGCTTCTTTTCTAACTTCGGCCTTAGAGACTTGACCTGAACTGCTTCCATTTTCAAGGTTGAAGTTACTGTTACCGGTACTGACTTCTTTACTGAACTTCTTATTCATTTTCTCTTTATTTTAAGGACAGGTAGGACTGGTTTTCACCATCACTGGGACATACCACTTCTCTCTTCACTATCAGGAAACCATTCCTCTGAAGGAAAGCAAGGATTGGCAAGGTGCACCTACCTCAAGCCTGTAGGCAAACAGAGCCCACTGCTATCAAGAAGAAAACCAGCATCTGCTGTATTATTTGAGATGTGTAAGAGTGTATTGGGTTTACGTGGCAAGGTTTCGGTAGCGGGGGTGGGCTACAGACGTGGCTTCTGTGAAAAGACGCCAGAAGCTTCCCCCATGTCTGATACAGCCAGTGCCAGCTGGTTCCAAGATGGACCTGCCACTGGCCAAGGCCGAGGCAATCAGTGACGGTGGTAACACCTCTGTGATGACATATTTAAGGAGGGGAAAAAAACTGCTGCGTGACAGCAGCCCGAGAGAGAAATGAGAGAAATGAGAGTATGTGAGAGAAACAACTCTACAGACACTAAGGTTAGTGAAGAAGGAGGGAGAGAAGGTGCTCCAGGCACCAGAGCAGAGATTCCCCTGCAGCCCATGGTGAAGATCGTGGTGACGCAGATCGTCCCCCTGCAGCTCATGGAGGTCCACAGTGGAGCAGATATCCACTCTGCAGCCCATGGAGGACACCACACCGAAGTAGGTGGATGCGCCCAAAGGAGGCTGTGACCCCATGGAGAGTCCATGCGGGACCAAGCTCCTAGCAGCACCACTCGCCCTGTGGAGAGGAGCCCATGCTGGAGCAGATCTTTTGGCAGAACCTGTGATCCCGCAGGGAACCCACTCTGAAGCAGTTTGTGAAGAACTGCAGACCATGGGAAGGACCCACATTGGAGAAGTTTATGGAGGACTGTCTTCTGTGGATGAGATCCCACATAGGACAACTTAGAGACTTCTATTAAGTTTAACAGGGCATCGAGGTGAGGTGCTATGGTTGGAAGCAGCCACTCTTTTAATTTCAATCACACAGCTAAAAAACGTCAACCCTTTTTTCCAAGTAGATGCTACTTATTAATACTGCTCACACCAATTTTAAGAAAGTTCTTCTGCTTGGAAGCTGGTTTTCAAACACTATAGTCACTAGTACTAATGTATTAGTACTTCATTTGTGACAAGAAAAACTAGGAACATCTTCAGGGGAGGTTATATTAGTCACAGTAATTGTGTAACTCTAACACATAAGATTCTTTATTTCATTGAAAAATGTATGTCATATTATGTGCTGCTGGCGTATATAAATTAGTGGGACTCCCCTTTTTAAAGAGCTGTTGTTCCTCTGTTGCAAACATAAGCAAGCCCTACATGCAATACTGCTCAGGGCAATGAGATCTGCAGCCTTGCAAGGGAATACTAAGTCCCACTGAGGTGAAAATATGGCAGGGTAAAAATAACTGCACAAGTGCCAGTAAATCAGAACCTATAAATGATAATCTGAGAAGTGAAGTGTATTCAAAGGGGATATTTCACAAAAGTGATGGAATGGTGATCAGAATGGCGTGTGATGTTCCCAGGAGTTTTGAGAAAAGCAGGTGGTGACAAAAATGTTGAGAGAACTTTGCACAGATGAGAACTCCAAGCAATGTGGAAAGTGACAACCAAAATACTGAAAACAGTGACTAAGCTATTTTCTATGAAGAGAAACAAACAAGTGCATCAGAGAAATGAGGTCTACAGATTTACTGAGACTCTCTGCATTGCTGATCCTCTATCTCATGTCATAAACAGCTCTGCTCTGAAAAGCTAACTGGAAAGTTCTTCAGCAGCATTGTTAACTCGGCAAAGAAAAGGGCTCATACTGGTTCATACTTTTGAAAAGTATGAACTTTCAAAAGGTTTCATACTTTTAAAAGTCAGGTAAACCATCTAAGAGAACTGATGACAGGTTCACAGAATAACAGAATGGTGGAGGCTGAAAGTGACCACTGGAGGTCATTGGGTCCAATCCCTCCACTCAAGCAGAGCTACCAAGAGCCATGTCCAGACAGCTTTTGAGTATCTCCAAGAATGGAGACTCCACAGCCTCCCTGAGCAACATGTGCCAGTGCTTGGTTACCCTCACAGTGAAAAAGTATATCCTCATGCTCAGAGGGAACCTCATCTGTTACAGTTTGTGCCCATTGCCTCTGGTCCTGTCACTGTGCACCACTGAAAAGAGCCTGGCCACCCTCCCTTCAGGTATTTATATACATTGATGATATTCCCCTGAGCCTTCTCTTCTCCAGGCGGAACAGTCCCAGCTCTTTCTCAGCCTTTCCTTACAGGAGAGATGGTGCAGTCCCTTAATCATCTTACTTGCCCTTTGTTGGACTGTCTCCAGAATGCCCGTGTCTCTCATAATGAGGAGCCCAGAAGTGGACACAACACTCCAGGTGTGGCCTCACCAGTGCTGGGTAAAGGGGCAGGATCATCTCCCTCCACCTGCTGGCAGCATTCCTCTAATGCAGTCTGGGACATCATTGGCCTTCTCTGCCACGGGAGCACGTTGCTGGCTCATGGTCAACTTGGCGTCCACCGGGACCCCAAGGCCCTTTTCTGCAGGTTATCTTTGGTTTCTACCAGTAACACTTTTGCTGTGCTCCCTCTCTTTCACCAACTGCTTCACCTCTTTCTTTCTTTCTTTCCTTTCCATTAACTGAGAGGCTTCTGGGATTTCTACAAGGTCTTCAGGCAGAAGACAGGAACATAACCACAGGTTGTCTGAGGAGGCACCAGTTTTCTAAAGGTGTTTTTTCAATAGGATATTTAGATGAGTTTGGTTAACCTGAAGTTTAAGTTTTAGACATTAAAATACAGTAGAAGAAATTTAAATATGACCTAAGTCATAGTTCAGCAGCTGAACATGTCAGTGATTTGAATTGGGATGTTTAGCAGTGATCATGGTGGTAAAAACAGAATCTAGATTATTTAAGGGCTGTTGTTTAGCCGTGCACACTTACATTTTGCACACTTTTCTGTTCTCTCTGCTGTGCATCTGACATGAATCCTACTCAAAAGTACCATGTCAAAGTCACAGGTTTAGCTTTAGGCAGGGGTTCCCAAGGGAGGAGAAAGCACAAAAGCAGTAAGGCAGGGTCCTGGCTCACTCCCCCTCGCTGATGCCAGGGCAGGGAAGTGTAGTGTGCTCCCCAGCACAGGGGCCGCCCTGCTGGCCACATGTCCCTTCTGTGGCAGTGAGACCTGGTGCCAGGCCCAGGCCAACGCCTCCATTATCTCTTGGCCCAAAGAACCCCGTATCTCCCTGACTGCTGCCACAGCTTTCCTGCAACGTAGCCTTCATCTCCAGCTTTGCCCAGCGGTGTTACATGTTAGTCCTCCAAACCTAACTCAGCCATGCTGGTCTGCGCCCCACAAAGACTAGAGGGAATGGCAGCTACCTCATATGCGTATCACAGAATCACAGATTGGTTGAGGTTGCTGAGTACAAGATGACAGCTAACACTGTGGCCCTGAGGAGACCTTTTAGCAGCCTTCCAGTACTTAAAGGGGGCCTACAGGAAGGATGGAGAGGGACTCTTTATCAGGGAGTGTAATGATAGGACGTGGGGTAACAGTTTCAAACTGAAAGAGGGTAGATTTAGGGAAGAAATTCTTTGCTGTGAGGGTGGTGAGACACTGGAACAGGTTGTCCAGGGAAGCTGTGGTTGCCCCATCCCTGGAAGTGTCCAAGGCCAGGCTGGATGGGGCTTTGAGCAGCCTGGTCTAAGGGAGGTGTCCCTGCCCATGGCAGCGGGGTGGGAACTAGATGATCTTTAAGGTCCCTTCCAACCCAAACCATTCTATGATTCTATGATTTTTTCCTAGTGTTGACATTTCATCTACAAATCTTGGCAGTATTGGGGAAAAAAAAAAACAAACCAAAACAAAACAAAAACCAGAAAAGGAACAACATAAAATTGTTACTTTGTATTTCAGCTTCAGTTGAGAGACAGAAAAAAATGTTATATCTAATATTTATGTTCCTTTAACATTTGGAGCAGGGAGCTCAAGCAGAACTAGATAGAGAAATTCAAATTAAAAAACAGCACGATGTACATTTGCACATATTCTGTGGGGATTTAGATCCTATGCAACCAGAGGTTTCAGTGATTCAGCACACAGTGTGAATTGAAAAGAGAACTTTGCCCAAAACATGTAAATAATTTTTCTTACAAGGAGCATTGCAGTTTAGTACATATCCCAACTTACATTGCATACTCCAGGTGCTTAAGTCTACAAGGTCAATGATTCAGCTACACTGCCAGAAGTCTCTCTTGTGACAAGTCACCTTGTTCCCAGATGGTTATGAAACAAGAGCATTGACGTTCTGTCAGAAATCTGTTGGGTTTTTTTCTCTCTCTTAATGTTCAGTCAAGTTAGAGCTACAGAAGTATGTGAATGACAGCCCTGGTGACTGTATTCCTTTGTGAATTCACAAAAAGGTTCAGCTTGAGCAGAACTGGCACCAACCTCCCAACACTGTCTTATCAACAGCCATCAGCCCTGGCCTGCAGTGACCTCTTCCAGCAGTGAGCTTTGTTTAAACCCAGTTTAGGCAGTGGCTTCTGTGGTGGCCAAGGCTTGCAATGCTGACAGCTTTGTTGATGTGGCCAACTGAATCAAGATCACCAGCATATTTCACATAGTTCTCCAAACAGTAGATAGATGGTAATTGTTGGTCATCTATCCAACCTGGAACGTGTTATTAACTGATTTTTATGTCCATAATGACTATTATTTGCATCTATATTAGTATCTTCTGAAATACAGCTCAGGGAGCTATTCCTGTCAAAATCTTCAGGCCTTGATATTAGTAGATAAATCATTCCATAAAGCAATTAAAACTGTGCAAACAGCAGGAAGAAATCCAAAGGGATTGCCTAAAACCAAAAATTATCCTGTGAAGACTACTGTCTCCAAGCTCCCTTGTTGTTCAGCAGTGAAAGAGAAGTTTTCTTGGGCACAGTTCAACACAAGACCAACTTCAGTCAACCTGCATCTCCCTCTAGAAGAGTCCCAGTGGAAGCCTAGGGTTATTAGTTTTATAAAGCTTAAGTTAACAGGATGTAAAAGACCCTTTAACAGGCATTTTTTATGGTAAGAACAACAGGGGCTTTGTGGGTTTTTTTTCATTTTTACATTATTTTTGACTGCTCAAAAATATTCCATAATTCTGAAGATCCATGAAATTTTAATTCTCAATGAATAACACTGTCAAATTTCTTATAGGAGAAATTTGTAGGGAACAATGTTACTTTTTATTGTATGTACCCCTGGGTGTGATGCCCTTGTGACTTCCTCTGCAATTTTGTTATTTCCCCAGGCCTACCTGACAACAACTGCCATTTTGGTCTGACAACCCAACACATCTGCAGGGAAACGCAACGGCAAGAGTTAGAGGACAAGATAACACCTATTTTGACATGATTACCATATTTAGAAAAAAAATAATTAGAAGATCTGGTGTCAGGTTATGGGCATTTGAGGTATATAACTAGGTAAACTTAAGTCTTGGGTGGGGAAAAAAGGAAAGGAGGAAGGAAAAGCAGTGCCTGCCTGCACTCACTAATTGCACAGTTATACTGCAGGCACTGGTGGGATCCCCAGTTGCAGAGACCCACACCCAGCTACTTTTGCTTTCTAGCATCTTACTGGTTTACACTATTCCATTCTGTCACTTATTCACAATAAACCTATTAAGCAGCAATAGCTTAGTCAGTACAACATTTTGACTCAGTGTAACAAAATACTACCAATAGAACTTATATTCTTAGACTTATTCTTATTCATGATTATTGCATACAAATTCCCATATATTTTAAAGGGGAAAACATAATTTAGAAATTATCAGTTTGAGGTGCACGTAAAGAAATTGTGTGATCTATAAAAAGCTTATTAATAAAATGCTTTACACTACTAAAGTGAAATGTGCTAATTAAACCTCTCAGTGGCCATTTCATAATTAGACTTATATATTATTCATAGTGTTGTGGTTATGGTAAATACCTGAGCTACATTCCCCAAGTCTTACAATATTTTTTTAATATTATAAAACTGTATTTTTGTAGAGCGAGTGCTTATAATTTAAATTAAGTGGCTTATAGAAAACAAAACAGACACGCTGATTTTGAAACACAAGTATTTCCGATACATAAGTGACAAAACTGGATGGAAATATTTTTTAATAATGCAGTTAAACATTGGTTAAAAGATAGTTGACCAGATCCTGATCCCACACATATTATCCACAAGAATTCACCCTCATGAGCCTACTATCCTGATGTTCCAAAGCATGCACACACGCCCTAAGGCACCTCAAGTGCTTACCGTGGAGAAACTTGACATGATATAGAATCAAAATAGCTCTTACTGCAAAGCAAGCAGTGCAAGATACATAGGTATGCTTATACTATTCATGCAACAAGTGGATTCCTAAGATCTCCTACACATTCATTGCGTAATTTTTTCTTTCTGACAAGCATTCAGCGTGTGATAACAACTAGCTGTTTGTTAGCTTGTTCTCTTTGTCAGATACTGTGAACTGGTTGAACAGCTTATCAAACTGATTTTTCATCACGTTCAAAACTGAAACCTGTTCCCATCACTTTTCATCAAAGAAGATAAGATTACAAAGATTAGACATTAGTGACCTCTGAAAAATCTCTTCCATTCCTACTTTTCTCTGCTATTGCATTTCACATCTTCTCTGCAAATCCCTGGACTCCAGTGGGAGTACCATTTCTTCTGAAAAAAAGAAAAGAAATATAAGAAATATATGTACAACCAGTTATACAGACTAAACTGGTGCTAAGAAACACTGTGGTGTTTCACTGTGGCAAAACAGTTGTTTCCAACAACTGGTGGGTCCCATTCCAACATCACTGATATTTCTTAAGTTAGCATTTCAACATCCACAGTTCCTGTAAAAGTCCTACTCAAGTAACCCAAATTTCCTGTTTAGAGCCTATATAGTTATATTAAATGATATTTCCCATAAAAAGATAAACTAAAGGTATAGGGATTAATGCAACCACTCTTTGGCAAAGCTTTTTAAGAAGCTAGCAAAAATTAATTTGACAGGTATCCATGCAGTATAAAAGCAGCACGATGCTGCTCTCTCCTCAACACATCATCTTAGTTTCCTACAGCAGTTGACAATGTGGTCTCCAATGCAATTTTGTCATTTTGTGTCCTTTGGTTTTGAGGATTCTCTTTCCAGTGTCACAGGGCTACTAAATACTTAAAAAAAAAAAAAAATGGTTGCCGGAGCTAGAGGTGATTATTGCAACTCCAGAAAAACTTTTTTTTTTACCAACTCATTTCTCACATGCTAAAATCTGAAAGTAGCAAATAAATTGCCTGTATACATATATAGAACTGCAACCAGTCTTATGCTTAAAATTAACCAGGGACTTAATTACACATAGGCTAAATTAGGTGCTAAGTACTCTCATTTGCCGTCATTCTAATTTAAAGGAAATATATTTATCTGCAGGTGCTTGGAAATTAAACAAAAATTTAGTGGTGCCTTGTCAAAAGCTCGCTATGCCTTTTCCGTGGAATTTATCCAAGAGACATGGATATGGTTTCTAAATGCCAGACACTATCTATACAACTTATAGGTCACTGTGCATTTTAATTTATACAAACAAGTTGGGCAGAACATGCAAAAGGTATCAGAGTTCAGTCTGCCTGCTGCTAGGCCGAGGGAACGTACCAAGGGACAGCTCATCCTACTTCCATTTGCAACGGACTTTGTGATTTTGAAGTTTAATTTGAATACATGTTTATCCATTTGCATCTCGGTTCAAAGAATAGCTGTGTGGCAAGTAGAGAATAAAAAGCAATTAAAAGAGCCACAAGCCACAAATATCAGTCAGTGGTGATCTTGTTTTTCCTACAGTGCTGCTCTTAGTCTGTCTTCAGACAGCCTTGAGAAAGGAGATAAACGTGAAATGAGGGAACTGGGGTTGTTCAGTCTTGAGAAGAGGAGGCTGAGGGGAGATCTTATCATTCTCTACAACTACCTGAAAGGAGGATGTAGCAAGGTGGGGGTTGGTCTCTTCTCTCAAGTAACAGGCAATAGGAGAAGAGGAAATGGCCTCAAGTGGCACCAGGGGAGGTTTCGGATGGTTATTAGGATAAAATTCTTCACTGAAAGGGTTATCAAACATTGGAACAGGCTGTCCAGGGAAGTGGTTGAATCACCATCCCTGGAGGTATTCAAAAGATGGGTAGATGTGGTGCTTAGGGACATGGTTTTGTGGTGGTTTTGGCAGTGTTAGGTTAATGGTTGGACTTGATCTTAAAGGTCCCTTACAACATAGGGAATTCTATGATTATATGAAATACATTGTCCAACAGAAGCCTTGAAAAGACTCTGTCTGGACACAAACCTCTTCCAATTTTCCCTTGCTAAAGTGGAAGGAATAATTTCTGTGTGATCTTTGCCTATTATGTATACCTTATACCATAACTGTTGAGACGATCCGTGGCTCGATTAATTCTCTAATTTCCTTCCCACACAGCTTCCTTGACACAAAAGCACATTGACATCTGCCTACTCATCACAAGAGTCTTATTGACTGGCGTGTTAAAACATAGTCTTAGTTTTAATCTACATATATATCAGTTTGTGTGTATAAACCTGCAAAGTTCAAAGGGAGATACATTTTTAAGGGAAGTAAATGATATGGTATTTGCCAAATAGCCAGGGTTAGAAGAGCTTATCAGTGCAGCAACACTGTTTTTATAGGAGTCTGTCAAAACTTTGTCTCGCCACTATGACAAGCCACCTTGCACCAAAATTAAAATATATTCTTCAGGTCAATGTTATATCATGTTTTGACCTTGAACCCTTTGAACTTAAATAAGAGTGAAACAGTGGCAGCAAATTTGGAAGGACTGTCAATCCGAAGCCTAGCAAGGACAGAAGGAAGTAGAATCCTGGACTGCATTAATAGCAGTGTAGCCAGTAGATTGAGGGCAGTGATTATTCCCCTCTGCTTGGCACTTGTTAGATGGCACCTAGAATACCGTGTCTGGTTTGGGGGCCCCAATACAGGAGAGACATCAATTAAACTAGTGCACAACCAGTGAAGGGCCACCAAGATGCTTGGGGGCTGGAGCACTCCTATGAGAAGAGGCTGAGAAATATAGACCTTCAGTCTGAAGAAGAGACAGCTTTGGGCAAGACTGAATAATCCCCTGCCAGTACCTATGAGGAGATCATTGACAAGACAGAGCCAGGCTAATACAGCAGTGCATTGGTGGGAGCACAAGAAACAACAGGCACATTGAAGCAAGAGAAGTTCAGACAACATGTGAAGAAAAACTTTTTCACTATGAGGACAGTCACAGTGTGTCCTGGTTTGAGGTAAAACAGAACCAATTTTCTGATTTGTCATTTTACTTTTTAGCTGGGCCTCTTCTAACTGACTAAAGTCTGAAATTAACAGCATATCTTTCAGACACTGTTCACTCTCAGAGTGATAAGACCTGATTATACCAAGGAATGGTATGCGCAAAGGCTCTTGCTTAGACTTATTGCTATAACAACCAAGGTCAGCTAACTTTGCTGTTTTGCCCCATTAGAGGGTCGGAAGCAGAGAAGCGTGGAGGGGTCCCACCTGCAGGGAGGAGCAGACGGGACAGGTGACCCAAAACTGACCAACAGGGTATTCCATGCCATATGCATCACGCTCAGTATAAAAGCTGAGGGATCAAAGGGGCAACAGGGGCTCTGGCTCATTTTTTCTTCAATGGCTGACGTCTGAGGAGGACCCTGTCTGTTCGTCTGCCTTTGATCCCGATCTGAGCATTCGTGACTCTAGTTCCGGAATTCAGCTCCTGTCTGTCACTGACTCCAGTCTGGGACTTTTCTTGTGTCTGCTGGTGACGCGATCATTATCCTGGGAGCTGGATACAGTTTTGTATATATTGTATACTTTTTTTTCTTTAATTTTTATTATTCTATTATTATTTACTATTTTCTTATTTATTATTACTTTCATTAAAGTAGTTTAGTTCTTTTTCTAAACTCGTAAATCTCCTTATCTCTTCCTCTCCTCTCTGAGGAGAGGCGGAGGGAAAGGGCCATCTGTCGTTCTGCTTGGCCAATCTGGCCAAAACCACAACACAGTGAAAAAGGTTTCCCAGAGAGGAAGCACAGTCTCTGTTCTTAAAGGTTTTCAAGATCTGACTGGATAAAGCCCCGGTCTGATATATATATATGCCTCTTTTGAGCAAAAGGTTAGGTTAGAAACCTCCTGAAATCCCTTCCAACCTGAATTTTCACATGATTTTATGCAATACTCTTAAGAGAAGGGGGATTAATCCAGTCAAGTGTCCTCTGTGTACACTTACTCAGGATGTTAATTTTTTGCTGCTAAACTCAATGACATTTATCAGTTTCATTAGTGAGGGATATGAACCCATCACAGGTGCAACTACAATGATCATGCTATTGAGATTTTAGTGTTGCATAGACGTAATGCTTTAAGTGTATGTCTTAAATCAACTGCTTCATGTAGTAGTCATATTGTATTCTAGCTCAAGTCTGTAACCCCCAGAGATGGCAGTGGGAAGAGGGACTTTTGAAAGCATAAGGTTTGAAAACAAGATGGTAACAAGACAGGAACTTTACCTACAGGTATAGCGGCAATAGTTCAGATGGCTCCATGGACAGCTTTTTTCCCAACAAGTTTCTTAATCTAACCTGTGAATCCTTCTACAATTTGTTGTTCTTCCATCTTATCCTCTTCACTGCACTTGCAGTATTATTTGCACAACAGATCCCAGACCTGACCAATACCCATTGCACCAGCAACCATATGAACAAATATTAAAATAAATAAGTTTGGGGGAGGAAAAGAGAGGAAAACATTGTCATTCATGCATTGTTTTCTTGATGTTATTTCCCATTACAAAGTACTATGTTGAAAAAAACCCATTTAATAACTTTCTTGTGTGGACATTTATGGATTTGGATAGTCTTCAATTGAACAATGAACCCCTCCTCCCCAATAAAAAATAAGTAACGCAGTTGAATTGCCAGTAATCATTGAGACATGGGACACACTAAGATATGACATTTTAAAAGCAGAAAGTCCTAACTTTTATTTGCGAAGATCAAAGGGTAATTTGAGTAACTGTACTTTCCTGTGTACCTATTTCTCAGGTACACTGACAAAAAGATTTTCTTTTAACTCAGATCTTCTTACTGGTTCCATTTATAATGGAAAGCACAGTGTGTGCATACCTGCAAAAATATCTGCATTTAACAATGTGTATAAATGCTATTTTATTAAATTACATTAGTATGACTTAATGACAGTATATTACATTATTATGGTAAATGCTAATATAAAATGCAGCCAGGTAATTGTTTAAGAAAAGGTGATCTTCACCTCTGCTAATGATGAATCTTTCCTCAGCCTTAGGTAATGATAAAAAAAATCCTCCTGTCCTACTTATTTTGTGTTTAATTTCCCACTCAAATTGCCAGAGGCCACAGTGAAAACAATTTGTTGCTTATTGCCTGCACTATGTGATTCATCCTTCAGAGGAATTTTGCATCACCACTTAGAACATGGCGAAATGACAGGAGAAAATTCAGGGTTTTTTTCTTATTTTCAAGATATATTTGCTGAACAGAAAGATTTTTTTGAGGAACAGGTAAAAACAGGAATACGACTAAGATGTAACATAAGGAATTAAATAGGAGGGGAGAGGAAAGAAAGGGAGACACTGCTGTGTTGAGGGAGCGTAATCACCCAAAGGTGAGAGTTTGGGAGGGAACTGGAAAATGCAGTTAGGATAAAAAGGAATCCGTAAAGGAACCACTGCAAAGGGCGAGGAAGAAGAAAAAGAGGAAGATGCAGTCAAACATAACTAGAAGACCTGGAAACTAACAGACAAGTAGAGTGAATGAATAGGCTGAGTAAAGGATGAAAGATTCTAACAGGATTCACCTCACTCTAAAGGGAGTGTTGGCCATACCGAAGTGCCTCAGGGAAGTCTTACCTACCTCCCTTTCTTTGTGCCAGCCCAGTCGTTCAACAAGGGAGTTGGTCTGCTAGGATGTGATGTGGAAGCCTTCCAAAAATCTTTACCCAGGATGCTGCAACTACAGACTTGCCTCAAGACACCTCAAAGTTGGTGAAGAAGTTAACGAAGTAAATTTTGCTGACCAATGGTTAATATATTTCATATTACCTTCCAAATATACACAATAATATGCATGCTTGTTTTATTGATCATGTAGGGTTTTCTTAAACTGTTCTACACTCGGTTACAAACCTGCACCTCGTTTCAATGCCAAACACATCCCAAAGGCTGAGAGCAAGGGTTTAGTGCATATGCTGGAATCAATAAAGACAGAAAAGACCTTTTTTCATATATACAATACATACATACTGACTTTTATTGTGCTAAGGTGCTAAACACTGACAAAAAATAACACCACGATATTTTATAGTTTTGTCACGTATAGTTTAAAGTTCCAAGAGCATGTGTGAGCTGAAGGAGGTGCAAATGTATTATTTCTGACACTAGATGGCAGGAGATTGAAGTAAATTATTTCCAGTGAGTCAGAGTAGTCTTTTTAATAAATCAGTTTAAAAAATAAATGCCTGGTGTTTTGTAAATCGGTTAATAAAATCAAATTGAAAGATATAGTGAGGATTCTGAAATAAAGCAGAAAATATTTTTGTGCTTTTAAATCTGAGACATTTCTTGGAGAATGACTCTCTGTTCAAATACATGCATATAATCTCAGTAACTAGATGGAGTCCATCACGGGTTCAAAAAAGAGTGGAACTGATTCTACAAATTTCAAACCCCAGTGAAGTTTTCCCAGATGTGATTAGAAGCAAGTAGTGTACTTAGAAACTAAATTACATGTAAGAAAGTTGTGAAACTTCAGAGTCCATGTTTGTTAGATAGACAGATCAGGAGGAAACCTAATGGGATGGACAGACTATTCCACACCAAGTAAAGGATTTTTGTATCTTCTACTGAATTGCTACTTGGCACAGCTGAAGGAAGTGAGCTGGACTAGAGGGACTGAGATTCCAATAGACACTTTAGATAGATAGGTTCATATCGACCCTTTGCTCCCTTCTAGAAGTTTATTCTTCATAGTGTTTGGCTTAAACCTTCACTAGTTTTGGACAGGAATCTTCAGTGTTATCAGTGGAAAGGTGGTTCTTAATGCAATTCTTACAAGTATCCCTCGTGATTTCTCACACAGCATCATGTTGTCTGAGAGGGACAGAGGTACTACAAGAGTCTTCCTACAGAGCTGATAGGTTCTTTGGGCTGCAAGGAGACACTTACCCCTTACAGGAGCTCTTGCAAATAGGCAGTGTCTTCTCCAGCTCTTCAAACACATGAGGCTGATGTGCTGCAGGAAAGCTGGAAAATCAGAAATACCAGGTACACCTTATGAGTGGGTTGATCTTTTATTATGGGTTTATTTTTAAAACATAATAATTCCTGACAGGATTGGCTCTGTCAGTTTTTATGATTTTCCAGACGTGGTGTTGTCACTGGCAATTGAATCTCAGGACAAGCAGGAGAGGTGACTATCCACACGTTTAGTAAAAAAGAAATTGTAAATGAGGGAAAGTGGCATTTTTACTGAGACTTTTTGATGGTCAGAGTAAGTTGTTCCTGGTCAGCTGCCAAAAGAAGACCCTGAAGTTTGGTCTGCAAGTGACCTGCACTAGCTAGAAAGACAGAGTATGTCTCCACAGCTATATGGGGCTACTCTGCAAAAACAGCGCAGTGAACTGTCGTGATATATGGTCATACTGATTCCTTGGTTTTAACAACTTTGAATGTCATCGAATGCTTGGAAGGATACAAGACCCCAAAAGACATCCTCACTTTTGCATTCATTAAGTGTTTTGTCAGTCTGTTTCTTTACAAAAAAAAAATATTTTAGAGCAGTTACTAGTTACATCCATTACATAAGGCGGTAGTTAAGATAATACAGAGCCAGTAAAATTATCTGACACTGTTCACTTTTCATTAAGTGCTCTCTAAAAATGGTGAGTATCACTATACCTCTTTTCTAGACAAGAAAACTTAAGCTGAGGAAGATGGTGTAAATTGTGCAGGGTTATCAGAAGGCTAGAAGCAAGATCCAGACAAAAAGTTAAGTCCATCAGACTCCCAGCCCCAGATTCTAGCCACTGTCTTCCAATGGCATTGTAAATACTCATAAATAGGTTTTGGTTTCTTTTGTCATCTAGAAACTTTTGCTTTAATATTGATATTTTATATGTAAAGGGTGAGTAGGAGGTCAGCCAGCCCCTGGTAGTGGAAACTGGGCTAGTCTCAATTACCCACCTCAGCTGATGGTCCTTTCTACATTTAATGTGGATCCTATCAAATACAGGATACTCGTCTCCGATGTTATAAAATATCCATCTACAAACAGGAAAAGCAGGTCACACTGAACTTAAACCACCCAAATGATTCTCTGTAATTCATTGCTCCTCTGCTTATTGCACTGGTTGAATTTGGTTTGTAAGTAAATGCTTTCAGTAGTGACTTTACATTTACTTCCAAATCACAAATGAAAGTCCTATATCAAACTTAATACTCATATCTATGGAACCCTGCTTAGGTGGTTCCTATTAATTACAATTTTCTAATAACCACCACTTTCTTTTTATCTGTCAGCTAGTTCTTAAACTATGAATTTACACTCTATTGATATTGCATAGAACTAGTTTTTATTTGTGCCAATGAGAACGTCAGGCAACATGAAATCATGTCCTGTACTTCTTAAAAGTCTGAATATATTGCACCCAACTCCCAGAGGGGTGGCTTATACTTTGTGAACAAATGTCAAGCATACTTGATTTAAATCTTTTGAGGTAGCTTTTTTCACAAAGTATACTGACTAGCATTACTTCCACTCCAACCCTCAGATTTTTTTTCTGATTGCATTCTGTATAAACCAGTCCTCTCTCTTCCCTAGGACTCGTATCAGACCAACAAGCTTATGCTTACTTGAATCAGACACTTTGCCTTTGTAATATATAATATGGAACAGTATTTGACTTTTCCAGAAACTTTTCAGAAATTCGGTATTTATTTAAAACCATGAGGGGCCAGGATACAGATTCCCTAGCCATGCTGATTAGTATTTTTTTAATCCCCTGGTAGATATTGTTTGTTTCTCCTTGATTACTGATGAAATGATTTCCTGATTCTCCTGTGATATAAGGATATAATGTTGCTTCTTGCTTCTTTTCAAATACAGAACAGATTTTCCTGTTGAACACTTCTGCTATTTCTGCACTATTATTAACAATTTATCCATCAAGGAGTGGCTCTTTGACACTGCTAGGATTTCCACTGTACCCAATGTATTTAAATCCTTTTGTTCTTAGTTTTGCCAGCCATGAATTTTTTCCTGATGGCTTTAGGTCCTCTTATAATTCAAAATTTATGAAGTGTAGGAAATGTGTATCCATTGCTATATATTTCTCATTGTTTTCTTATTGCATATTGCTTTGTTGTTTAATTGCTCCACCTATTCCACTACCGAACCAGGATGGGCTTTTAGACAGTGCTGTCCTGTTTCCCGGGAAATAGAAATTGTTGAATTGTGTCTTCAGGCTATAAAATAACTTCTCAAAGAACATTCAATTGAATACAGTTTTTATTTCAATAAATTGGAGTGGTGTTTAGGAAATAACTCATCTTTTTTACTTAGCCTTTGACAAATACCTACCAGTGCCCTTCCTGGGCTTTTTTAACATGTTGATCCGTAAGTATTCAAGATCCCGCAATTCCGTGTTAATCAATGTTCAAACAGGTAACAGTGTATTTAATGTGAAAGACCTTACCTTTATATGCTGTTTACTCTTTCCACCCTTGCTACATGAGTTAAATGCAGTTTCTCTGCAGTAGGCTACTGGTCTTTTTGAGGTGTTACAGAGGAGGACTGTATTACAGCTGTTCTAGAAAGGGATGCCATCAATTATCTGTATTTCTGGCAGGTAACAGATTAGTGGCAGGATGTGCAACTGCCTCTAAACCACCCGATGGCATTTTGAACACCAAAGATGCGTGGAATGAAAGGAAACATCATGGCACTTCTCTTGCTCAGGATGTATATTCCAGTAGTAGGATGGTACAACCTTCAAACAGCTGTGTGGCAATTTCCTCTTAAGTATTGACCTTCCCAGCTATTACAGAAAGCTCTAGATTATCAATCTGAATCCTTGGATTTAATCCAGAGAGAACTGTCTCTGAGCTCAGAGATTTTCACTATGGAAACAGTTTCCATGGTGCATGGACAGACTGATTCTATCAGATATATCAACCAATTTGACAAGATTTGACCAAAGTACGTATAGATTTATTTTCCATTTTCTTGGAAACAACAGTATTCTCAGCTGCAGTCACTTGTTTATCCCCAGTCATAACTGTGTCACAGGAAGCAAAATGGGATTCTGCCACAATACTTCTATATTAATGAAGACATTACTTGGTTAGACTATCCCCGACATTTCATATGGATCTTCACAACTAAGCTTTGCACTAATAGAGGGCAGCAAACTGTAATTCATTCCCAGGGAAAAGGTCCCACAGCTTTTCTTACTTGCCGTCTTAAAATAAGGGGAGTTTTCACTCTATGGAGCTGGAGCCCCAGTTCAAAAATGTTCATTGCTTGTCTGGTATGTCAGGTGCACGTTGTAGGCAGGAAAGCAGGACACTGGCTGGGCTGGGAAAAACAAACAAACAAACAAACAAACATCAAAACCAACTTATAAAGTTTAGCAAGATAGTTGAATTTATAATTGAATAATTGAATTGATAATTGAACCTGAATTGAGTTTTTTTTCACTTGGAGATCTTATCTACTATACTTACTTAAGCTTCACGTGTACCTGGGTTAAATGTTATCATAAAGGATTATCCCACTTCTACAGTCACATAGATTTGAAGGATGATATGTGAAACACTTTAACAGTGTTGAGAAACAGCAGAGAAAGGCATCACTTACAGAGGTAACAAGTTGCCATCCACTGACTGACTACTCAGAGAAGTGAAAGATGGTTTAACAGGCTCCTAAGGGGTAAAGGTATCTTCTGCTCTGCTTGGCTGTTACTGCTCAGTGTTTTCATGTGTTTACATTTGTGGACAGTAACACAGCAGCTGAAAAACATTATTTTTTTTTTACGTATTGCTTTCAGTTTTTTTCTTGTTCCTCCAACAGTGAAACAGGCTATTAAGAGACAAGTACATTTTTACATTTGTGGGGGGAGAGTCGGGGTGTCATTTGCTTACGCAGGGAAGTTTAATCAATCCAAGTAAAAATAAAGTGAAAAAAAATTGCATTCCTGTGTCCCAGCCACTTGCTGTCATGCCTGAAATCACTATGTTTAAGAGAGCAATGAGTGATGAAGACTACCTGCTACCCACATTATCAAACACCAGGTACTTCATCTAATGAAGAAAAAGAGATGCCACATTCAGATCACGTACTATAAGCTCTAGCTTAGACATCACACTCAGATGTCTCTCCCTATCAACAGCAAAGAGAAAAATCTCAAATGGCATCTAAAATGTTTTTTAACCATATCGCACGTCCTTCCTGCGCTGTAACGCTGTATGAAACAGCATTACCAACAAGGATGTCAGTTGAAAACAATCTTTGGTCTGCCTTGGAGGAAGATATTAATGAGCATCTTTAGCAATTTTTTCATTCTTTCTACAAAATGCTTTCAATCCTTTCTCTTAGTAAAGAGTTAGAAACAGTTTTAGAAGTTGTCCTTTAAAATTTTGGAATGGAAAGAGCACATAATAGTTCACTTTAAAGGAACAGGCTCCCAACAGCAGATTACTTCAGATAACTTTTTAGGCATATTCTCATCTTACAGTGCACATTTCTGGATCTCACAACTTCCACCAGACAATGAAATGATGGAATTCTCCTGATGAAATTCTTTCCTGAACCAAAATTATGTAAAGCCAACTCTTGTTAAGTCGGTAGAATATTTGCCAAATTAACTCAATGGCTGTAAATTCAAGTAGCGTGTTAATCAGAAATATGGGGGTTTGAGTTCAGATTATTTTTTTGGCGTGGTGTTTTCATATTTATGACTACGCTGCAACTTTTGGTACCCGAAAGCTTCAGCCACCCTGACCCTTCTGGTTTTGTGACCGCTCGCCTCTGATTTGAACTGCAAGGCTATGCTTTCGTTCACTGCTTCAACTACCAAGACGGAGAAGATAAACATCAAGTTAATGTCAGAGAGCAGCAAAAACCAGCAGCTCCCTGTGGGCCAGGAGCACCAGGGGCTCCCTGGGGTGGCTGGGGGCTGCAGGGCAGCCAGGGGCACCAGGGCAGCCCCGGACATTGGGCACCTTCCTGGGGAGGAAGAGAGGCCCAGGCCAGGACATGGGGCCACAGGTGGGCCCGGCTTGGTGGGGCCCATGGTTTGGAGGGGGCCCATGGCTTGGTGGGGCCCATGGCCGGGCAGGGCTGTGGAGAGCTGGAGGCCAGCCCTGCGGCAGCATTGCTGGGGAAAGGGCTGACATGGGGTCCAGGGCTCCCCACATCCTGCCTGCAGCCCTGGGCCCTGGGCAGGGGTGGGCAGGGCTGGCAGCCCGCGGAGCCCTGACAGTTCTCTATCGCCCAACTGAAACAATTTCCTCTGTGGCAGAGCTCCTGTACCTCCAGGGTTTTGGGTTTTTTAAAGTTGGACAGACAGGTGGTGGTGTCTCACTGTAATGCCGCCTGCTTTTAAGACACAATGATGTTCGCATTAAATATTGGGGTTGGAACCCATTGGGGGTTGGAACTAGGTGATCTTTAAGGTCCCTTCCAACCTGAATCATTCTATGATTCTATGATTCCATGAATATGCTTTGGGGTTCCCTCTTGGTTTTCCTCCTCTGCTCTCTTTTCTGACATATTTCACCAGATCTAGACCTTATTCCCTGGCTTTTTAACATTTCAGAACTGGAATGACAGAACCCTGTAATACCAGTATTTTTCACCATTCACATTTTCCAGTCTTTTCAGCATTTTTCAGTATTCAAGTTGCATAAAGCCCTGAAGTACATGCTCCCTAATTATATACAGTTTCAAGCTTTTGAGGCATCCAAATTTGAAGGAGGACAATCAAAATATCATTCCAGGCACAGATGGTAAAATGACCTGATAATTACCAGGCAATGTTAAGGGCGAGAAAGGGAGGAGGAGGAAAGACACTTTTCATGCCAGTGCAGCTGACAGATAAATTAACAACTCAGTAGTTTCTGCTTCACCTACCTCCAATATGATATTCTGCGTAATGTTCCCTTTCCTCCCAGAAGACATAATGACGGTCCACTGCAGAACGTCTGCAGCTGGGAGTTGTTTGGAGAGTCACACTATTGCACTGAACTCACTCTTTCCAAAATACCTTTTCCTTCTAAATATTTTCATATGTGCACAAACGGTAAATGCTAGTTGATATAAATAAAACCTCGGCACCTGTCATCTTTTGTGCACTGTAGCTGCTTTAGAGCAGTTATAAACAGAGACCGCCGGTTCAGAAGTCACTTAGATTTCTCACAGTGTTTCAAAATAAACACTGTTATTATTTTTCCTTTCTTCTCAAGACTATAAAAAAAATCATTAGTGCGTATCAAATGATTGCAGATAACATGTATATTAAAATTAGACACATCATCTTTCACTGTGAATGTGCCACTCCCCTTAGAGTAAAAGGAGTGAAACTATAACTAAGCCTGAGTATGCTCAGACAAGTTTGAGACTCTGGGAACTATTATGTTTGCCTTTTAAACTAAAAGTACGATCTAATGAAATTCACTAATGGCATTTGCTCCAGTTGTTGTTGTCAGGAGACCCAAATGCTACACTTAGAGTTGCCAAAGACTTGCTCTTTCACCTGGGACAAGCCATTCATCTTAGTATCCCCATTTGCAAAACAGCTTGAAAATACTGGTTACATGAAGTTAGAGGAAGGCTGACATCTTTAATGATTGCAAAGTTCAGAGAGGGCTGGGGGAACGTGCACTAGAAGTTCAATGTGTTACTAGTCACAAATCATTTGTACAGAAAGTAAACACACATGATTTGTGTAGGAGGTGCAAGAAAATTTGAAATTGCCATCCTCATAATTTCCCAGTGTGAAATTTGCACCAGGATAGAAAAGCTAGAGAAACTGCTTACCTAATGGCTTTTCACTCACATGAAAATCTGAACCTTTAGGTTCAGATATTGGAAATTTTTTTAATGTTATTTCTCTATGAGTGCTAGCAAGGATAAAGAGACATCTGAGACAAAGTTTACATACAGTCATACTGCAATTTGTTTATGCAGTTATAAACATCTCTCACTTGGAAAAAAAAAAAAAAAGGTTGTCATGAGCAATGCTTTTTTTCAGAACTCTTGGCCAGAAGTTTAAAACCAAGTGGCCACATGAGTCTTCAAGCAGAATCTCAAGACAGAACAAGCTTTCCTTCACAATGTTCCCTGCAGTAGATTCTTCAAAGAATTTTTTTTCTCCTATGGGTATTTTTAAGAAGGAATCCCATACGTATAAAGAAAACTATAAACACAAGTATAGCAATCTTTCCAAGACTAAAACCATGCGCAGGAACAGAATTCATGAGGTGATGTAATACTGTCATCTGATGTTATCTGTCAGTATTGTTTCTAAAGACTCCTGGGGGGGGGGGGTCTAAAGCATACTTATATTTAAACATCTCTAATTTCTACAAAACAGAAAAGAATATTTAACCTGTGTTCCTGTCCTTCTGTAGAATAACAGAACAATAGCAGAACAGAAGACGGAAGTACTTTAAGTGAAAGAGTTCCATTCTTTCACTTAACTTTTTATAACAGTTGAGTGCCATGGACACAAATCCAAACAAAATGACTCAGTTATAGTAATGCAGCACGCCCAAGTAAGCTAAAGCCACAGTGTCCAGATTCTTAATTGCAAACCTCATGGCTTTTAAAGACACTTGTAAGTCATTTTAGAAAGCTAATTACATCTGAATACCCTCCAAGGCAATGCTCAGCACTGGTTCATTGTTACAAAACTAGCTGATCATTTATTCTTTCCTCTGCTGCCGCGTCTTAGGCCACAGCGAGGGCAGGGTGACGGTGACACCCTCCCAAACACCAAGTGGTCAGCAGACCCAGGAGGAAGGACCACAGAGCTGTGTTATCAGGCTGAGCAGCAGGTTGAAGAAACCGAAAGGAGATGGGAGTGCAGATGGGGATAGGGACAGGCATAGGGAAGAATGTGCTTCAGAATGTCAGTAGCAATCCTACATACAGAAGCACAGACACCCTAAGTGTCTTGCCTCTGCAGTGGCCTGGTACCCCAATAACGTTAGACTAGCTCAGGTACCAACAGCAGCTTGTCCCTGACAGTGCAAAGCTCAGCACAACCTGAATAATCAACCCTAGGCCTGGATAAATCCTCAGGCTATCAGCTCTCTGTTGCTACAGTAACGCTCCTGACTACACAAAGTGGTTAAAGTTAACTCAGCCATGGCACTCATGCATGGATTATTATCGCTTTCATGTTCTTTTAGGCCCCAAACCTAATCTAGCACAGAATCGGCAGGGCCACTTTCACTGTCCTTCATCCCCTGAGGTCTCTGTGTGAGTTAAAAGAAATGGAGGCCGGATCTTGAAAAGGAAATTGCACTCAATCAACTTCAATCTTTTTTAACTAGTTATAGCAGTACAAAATCCCAGCATGAACGTGCTTATTCCAATTTATTATTAACCTGAATGATTTAAATTAGAACAATGTAAACCTTGTTTAAACTCCTGTTTCTGAACCGTTATGGCTCTAACAAATGTACAGCAAGGATTGTTTATTCAACCTAATGCAACCTTCTCATGAAGGTAAGAGTTGGGACAGCTCAAAGGTATAAAACATGCTTATAAGAAATTATTTCCCTTTTTCTGCTCTTCTGTGCAATTACAGGCTTCTCAATAAACGGCATGTTCTCAAGTTCAGGTAGCAAATGTAGGCTGCCTGCCCACTCACTTTACATGAAGACTTTCTAGTTTTCATGCCATGTAGAATTGCCTCTGTTTCGGCAGCCCGCGTTCCTTGCAAAGTGTGGGATGCTGTGATAAATCCCACATCTTGATTCATTAAGAGGGAAACCATATCTCGGTCCTCTCTCTCCTGTTCCTTCACAGGCTCTCATCACCTCCAAGTCAAAGCTGCACACCAGAACTCCGGTCTTGGCAATTCCTCTCTTCAGCTCCAAGAGGCAGAGGAAAAGAAACTCCTACTTTCTTCCTCCCAAATCCTTTGCTTATCTGGGTGCAAGTTTTATAGCCCCATTTTGTCAGGAAAGTAGGCTTACCACATGCGTAACTTCCAGGCTCGACCACAGCAGTTTAATCCTTTCTTATCTGCCAGCATGATGGAGTTCCAGCCCTCCCTCTAGTCTGCCCAGTCACCTACTGTGATTTAAACTGATGGACCAGAGAGAGACCAAGGGATCTTTATCCCCCTCACTATCCTTACCTCTTTTAAAGTCATTTTTTGTATTTTTTGACGTTTTTCTCTCTCCAGCTTCTCCACAGCTCTAAAGATGTCTTTTAAAATTAATTTTTAAATTACCTTTAAACAGGCAGAAGTAGTACATATTAACAAAGATAGCAAAACCTTTCTTTGAGTGAAATAGTGATAGCAGTACCTTTCTTTCCACATTCTGTTATTTATCTTTACTCTTTGGTTTTGGTGGTTGACCTCCCTTTCTTTCTCATACCCTCTTGCATTTTACTTTCAGGGAATGTTGCAGAAACACAGCATTTAAGACTGAAATCTAGAGCCACAGAAGCCCATAATAAAATTCTCCCTAACTCCAATGGAGCCAAGTTTTCCTTGGCCATTTTTGCCAAGGAGCCAATTTTTGCTTGAAAGCAAAAATTTTAGAGTAAAGAGCCAAACTATTTTGCAAACACAAGCCAATAGTTAAATTCTTCCCAACTCCAATAGAGACAGGTTTTCATCCAGAAAGCAAATATTTTAGAATAATAGCCAAACTATATTTTGCAAACATTTCAATAAATTGGTGTGTGCACTTCAGGTGTAGCGAGAATACTTAGTAAGAAGAGTAACCAAGAACAGCATGTGAAATAAAGGACTGGTTTTGCTCCAATATCATATTCATGCCCTTCAGTTACTCAACTTCATGACAGCTGACTTTATCTTTTAAGTCACTTTTGAACATACAGTAGAGCTTCTATTAAATATGTGTCTGGAAAGTTAAAGCTGCGTTTATCACAAGGCTGACGACTTGCAGAAAAGGTTTGGTATTTTGCCTGTAGTAAATGGAAAGTGTTTTCAACAAGAGATGTTGAAATGCACATCTGTGTGTATGCATACACAGATTTTAAGCAGGATATGTTATGGGGGAACCAGCAGCTCAAGGGAGAGAACACCCGTGACCAAACAGAAGGGAATAATCCTGCCCTGGACCAAATCTTTTCCATCTCCAGACTCTATCACACAACCGGTGTCAGATTTGGTGCCAGCATGGAAAAGAGACAAAGGAAAATGTTCACTTGCCTTTCAACCATAGAATATGAAGTGTTTGTGGTTTAATACAGTCCTTTCTCAAAAAGCTCCCTGTGTCTCTGAAACATTAACAGGGATTTACAGTAGTTCTCACACATGTTCAAATGTCAGCTGGCTTTATTTGTCTACAAGCCCGCTCATTCTTTTTGCTCTCAGAGAGGCCGAGAATCAGTTGGTTTTGAAGCACTTTCTGCTCATTTTTATGGAAGTCAACACAAAAGTATCAAAGGGGCTATCAATTTATTCCATATTGGCATTATATTTTTACCTTTTTCTTTAACAAGTACTCCATGTGTTTTCTATAAACCGCAATTATTTGCAACATAATTCTCCCCATTTTCCTTGCTATTCCCAGTGCTCCAGTGACTTACCGTTATGTGGGTCTTTCACCCTCACCAGTGTGGAAAAGAAAGGGCAAACTTTTTTCCATAGTTTTCAAAAAACCGCTGAGTTTTATTTTATTACAGCAGTCTCTCTCCCCCTTCCCTCTACGCCGGCCCAAGACTTTTGGTGACATTGGTAACTTGGAATCCCACTTTCTCCTCCCTCCGCGGTTCCCGATGGACTCCCCGCCGCCGATGATGTACCTCTGCCCTCTCATCAGCCTCAGCTCTTCTGCCCAAGCGGGAAAATCACCTCCCCCGATGCCATTCACGGCGCGTTAACCGGCCCTCGGCGGCCGCCTGGGCGCAGCACCTGCAGGCGAAGCCCGTCCCGACGGAGCCGCCGTGCCTGCGGGGGGCTGCTCGCCACCGCCCGGTCCTTGCCAGCCCCCAGCCCCCGCCGGGACAGGGCGGCGGCGGCGGGGCCGTGCACCCCCCCCCAGTCCTCCCAGGCGGGCGGGCGAGCACCTCCCCGTCCCGTCCCGTTGCCGTGCCCAGGCGCGGCGGGGCTTGCGGGTCGCCCGACTTTCTCCCCCCGTCCTCGCCTCTGGCCACCAGCGACACCTCCGACCGCCCGGCTCCTCCCGGCCCCCGCCTCCGCCCCGGCTTTGTGTGCGCGGCAGCCGCCACCTGGGGCGGTGGCGGTGGCGGCGTTGTCCCCGCACCATGCCGCTCCGCGGGCCCCCCGCCGCCCTCCTGCCCCTTTGTCTGCTCTGCCTCCAGGCTGCGCTGCCGCTCCGCGCCCAGCGCGGCCGCTACGCCGGGTAAGTCCGCCCCGCCGCGCCCGCTCTGCGACCCCCGCACCCCGGCGCCGCAGCCGCGCTCCCTCCGCTGCCCTTCCCCACCGCCGCTCGCAGGAACCGCGGGGCTCTGCGCGGTCGGGCTTTTCTTCCCGCTGCTGGGCTGTTTTGTTTGCATGTTTCCATTCCGAAAGCATGCTCCGGCGCTTTCTTGCGGTAGATACTGTAAGTCTCTACTAGCAAAGGATGCTACACTGCGGGGGGAAAAAGTTGGTGTCCTTGTTGAAACTGCGATTATACAGGGGAAAAAAAAAAGTTTTAGGGGCTTCACCGTGCTCTGAAGTGAATGAAGGTTTGTATTTTCCTTTGGGGAACGTATTTAATAGAACTTAACATTGTTTTTTTTAAAAAAAAGTTAAGCGATGTGTAGTCTTACTGAATGTGTAAAAAGCCCAAACAGTAAGGGAACCTGATTAACCTTACTGTAAGCAAGTGAAAACTTTTACACGTATTTCAAACTAGACTTTTTTCTTTTTTTCTTCATTAAACGTTAAAATGTGTGTTGGAAAGACTGAACTAAGTAGTAGTAAAAGGCAAACTGTGGTATCCTTGCTAGGCTTTGCCTCCAAAGTGTATGTTCTTCTTGCCTGGTTTAGAGACTTTGCTTTTAGCAAGTATTTAACAAAATAGTATTTGCGAAAGATTTACGATGTAAATGCAAAGTCAGCCAAATGTGAGAGCATTAGAAACCAGTGGCATCTTTTCACACACAGTACAAAATTCATTCAAACTGACCAGCAAATTCCTCAGGATAAGCACACCTCCCTGTGGAAGTAGGAGCTGTATTATTCTTTTTATTTTATTAAAATAGCCAGGCCAGGCATGTAAATTCTGCTACTAAAATAAAGTTTTAAAAAAACATTCCCTGAGCTTCAAGGATTTGGTAATGTGATATGAAGCCATTCACCCCTGGGTCACTATTAGTGATAGAAAGTAGTTAAACAATTGACAGCTGTTTCACCATCTCTGTTAAGTTCTTTGGGTCCCAGTACCGACCTGCAGCGTGAAACCAAACCAGCCACCCTAGTCAGGAGCCCTCCTGGCAGTGCCGGAAAGGAACAGGACAGAAAACTAAACTGTCTGTTAAAGCCAGAGTCCTGTCATAAGTTTTGTGCGGCAGTACTGTTCTCCCTGCCTGGAGCCCATTGCACAGTCGTGGTCTCAGTAAGACCCAATTTTTTAAAATTCAAGATTGTATTCAATTTGTTTGCAGATGACATTGAGATGAATAACAAATTCCCAGTGTTGGTACATAACTTTTTCTGAATATTAGTTACATGAGCTATCTATTGATCAGTGTATAAAATGTCAAAATACACATTTTATATCCTCTAGGATACATCCTCTAGGTTTAAGTGGATTGTTAATCTATAATCAAGTCAGTTAAAATAGAAAAAATGCATGCAGATTCAAGTATTGTACCTCTGCTCATTAATGTGATTCACCAATTTTGTTAAAGTTTTTAAAATAATTTTCTTGTTTAAGCATTTTATGTGCCCTGGGTGGTGTGTGAAAGACCCATGCAACCTCTCCCTGTTGATCCCTGTCCTAGGAGCTTTTGCATGGATTTTAGCCCAGAAAAATGCGACTCCTCATCAGCTTCCAGAATTTGGGCAAGCACAACAAAAATCACAACTCAAAAAAAAAAAAAGGCTAGACTTCATTATAAAAACTCTTGGTCAATAGGCAATTGTAGTAGGGGGCCAAGATACATTTACAAGCCTTGCTGAAAATGTGGTCACATTTGTAACACAAACCAGAATGTGTACCACATGTGTAATGCAAACTGGAAAAATAACCTGATATTTTCCCTACTCTACTAATCTTTTCCATTTCTACTATCCTGGCATTACTTGTGTCAATAAAAGTTGATGAAAAATTAGTTTGAAGTGGGATGGATGAAGGTTTCATCAGAATTACGATTATATGTTGTCCTTCTGAGGTATCTGTCATTAGCCCTGTGTCCTGGGCAGGATCATTTAATTCCCTCTGTGTGTGAAATTGATTAGAAACAGTTGAGCAGGTATCACCATCACTATTGAACCTGGTCATCACCCAAGGGAAAAATTTCTTTGATAAATTTTTTTCGAGAAAGGCAATCAGGAAGTGAATACAGTTTTCTAATGCCCATCATTAAAAGGGGTGTCCCAACCACATGACTTCATTTTGTGCTAGGAAATGTGTGTTAATCCTAGTAATTTCTATTGTGTCAGAAGATGTACTGTATAGGGGAAAAGCATAAATATTATTAGGGCAAAAGGATAAGACAAAAAAAGAACAAAAAAAGCAATGGAAAACATTTCTCATAAACTCAGACCAGCACTAGGAGGCACAGAACAATCGTAGCTCTTTAGCTGAGGACTCTGACCTAAGACAAGTAATTGATATTGCACATGTTTCTCCAAACTAACTTCTCCAAACTGTGTTCAGAGCATGCCAGGTATGCCATACGGACACATCTTTAAGCAAATGCATTCCAGATATTTTGGGAAGTCAACAAATAGTTGGGAAGTCTCAGCAAGAGGCAGCAGCTCTCATGCCCACTGAGTTCTTGCAGAGACTAAGACACGGGTGTATTTGCCTTCTGATGCCTCATACAGCTTGCAGGAGTTCAACCAGCCTCTGTGCCCCTGTGCCTGCAGGAACTCAAGAGGAGCTTGGAGCTACTGCCTTTGCCTCTAAAAGACACTGCTGATCAGCTACCTCACAGCAAACTCAAAACTATAGTCTCACACGCGCTTTTTTTCCTTCTCCGATGTGTGTGCTCTGTCCAAAGGTTCCAGGGGAGATAAGCAAGGGCGGGGGTGTACATCAAGGTTTGGAGAGAGCAGATATGATACATTCAGGAGGATTTTCCTGGAGGCCATTACCAGAGGTTCAAATGGGGGCAACAAGAATAACCAAATGTATGGAATGGTTTAAGTGCCTGAAATGACCAAGTAAGCGAGGACTCTTTGGTCTCTAATAGAAACAACATAGGGCATAACAGATGTCTACAGGCTTTGAGTGACACGGAGGTGGTGGATAGAGATCAGCTGTTCACTGTTTCTTCCAGTTACAAGAAGTAGAAGGCATACAACGAATCTAGTAGGAACCAGGTTGAAAAGAAACTCCTTCACCCACAGGTGTGAGACCTGTGGAAATCCTTTACAGGGATTCAAGGGGGCTTGACAGGTCTGTGGAAGGGAGAGTTACTAGGTCTGCTACTGAAATGACACCCAACTCAGGAGATCACTGCATTGAAAGTAACCATAGGCTGGGAGAGTACTTAGTGGTAATATCATACACTTTTGCTTTGTTGTTACTCTTCCTTGGATAGTTGTCTTTTGACAGTTTTCCAGAGTATGGTACTGGCGCAGATGGACTTTTTCTGGTTTGTTTGTTTTTGTGTTTTTTTTACCAAATGCAGTAATCTTCCTACTTTTAGGAATCCTGTGAAGAAGGAGATGGCTTCCCATTAGCAGGTCAAGATTTCTTAGGACAAAAAGCGTCTCCCTCATTTGTTTTTAAAAAATCACTACTAAGATCTTTTTACTCCAGCTCATCTACCTCCGCCCGAACTTGATGGTTAAGCGTGTTCCTTCCATTTTCTACCTCACTTTCTGTTCTTCCATGGCCTTTTCAGCAGTGTACCTCACCTCTGCTCTCACCTTAAATAACCAAATGCAGGCAAAGGCTGGAAAAACTTGGCCAGTTGTTCTCTAAGTTTTATGCTGGAGGTTTAGGAGTCCTTTTAAATATTTTCTCAAGATGTTAACTCCTCCAAAACACTCTCCTGTGGGTTGCAGTGCTGCAGATAATTGTCATTTCTCTTGTTCAGGCGAAGGCTATGATACATTCTTACATTATTGTGTAACAACAGCGTAAAATAATCTGGGAGTGATGTTGGGGTGGATAACAAGGAAACTGAAAACAGTAAAGAAATGTTCTGTAATCCAAGACAGAACTACTGGGACATCACATCCTGAAAACTGCATAAACCAGCTGTTCACGTAGATAAGCACAGATATCAAATCTGACAGCATTCAGCAAATTTCAAGTATTTTAATGCCCATTAATATCCCCACATACCATAGCTAAGTGCCTCTGATCCCACAATACCTTACACACAATAGAACACACAATTGTTCTGTCTCATGGAAAAAACACATGGGAGTGTGACGAAAACGAGTTGCTGAGGGAATTGATAAGTGGAAAGGAACTCCTTCTGTGCTATTCCCCTCTGCAGATTTTTTCCAAATGTTTTAATTGGGGACTAAAAGATCTGCTTTGCTGTGTTCTTTCTGCTGCTCAGCTCTCCTTCCCCACCCGCAAGTCAAAGTAAAATGTCGTACATACAACTGGCAAAAGAAACCCCACAAAAACATTTGGAAAGCACACCACCAGCATTAGATTGAAGTTAATCGTGTTCATTGAGATGAAAATCACATTTAATTCTTCTCTGGATGGTGTCAGGGAGCTTCTAAAAGGTGAAAAGCTATGAGCTCTCTAGCATCATGCATGAACAATTTTAGGTATCCTCTTTTCAAATAACCAATAATTCTGTAATCGAAGCACCACTGGTTCCTAAAAAGAGCACAGATCAGTGGAATCCACAACTCTGGGACATGTATACCCATTCCCGTCCCAACATCGCAACTCTTAATTTTGTGCTTTCTCATCACCTGATATTCCCCCTGCACAATATCATTTATGTTCTCCTAGAGGAAAAAAAAAATTACTGCCAAGTTTTGATTCTTTTTCTCATCTAAGTCCAGGCATGTTAAATTTACCTTTTCAAGCCTCTCTGCCCTCCTCATTATAAATGAAAAATATGAAGTGTTTCAGTTGCTCTTTCTTTCCCTTTTTTATTTCCTTTTTTTTAAAAAAAAAATTAATTCGAACAACAGCGCACATCCACATGGCACAGGCGAAGAGAATGCCAGGCAAGGAGGCTCCCAGTTCATTATGGCTGTGCCTAAACGGATCTCCAGGTTCATGGCACCATGGGAGCCTGGTCCCATACTTAAATGTCCAGCTTGGGACCCCATCAGATGGTGGTGTGGTTCCTGTCTGGCTTCCGTGTGTGGAAGAGAGGGGGAGAGAGCATGGAGAGTAAGGGAAGACATGAAAAAATCATGACATGGGCAAAGTTTGCACCTGTACTTGGTAGCTCGGAATCTTTCCTAGGTTTCCTACATTAGATGCAACCTCTGGTCTTCCAGTAAGAATGATTCTTTAGGAAGCGTAAAACCAATTCCAGTAAACACTTACGCTTTCCTCATTTTTAAAAGTATATGTGCTACGAATGGGGATGTAGTATATTATTTGGGCTTGGTTTTGAGTTCAATGATTATGTTCTGCCAAAAAACAGGATACATTTAAGGTGTACCAAGACAAGGATACTTATTTAAAAAAAGATAATTCACATATCAAAACATCCACTTTGAATGCACCAGCTTCCACGGTTTCAATGGAAATAAGCGGTCGAAGAAATACAGCTTTTCCCAGAGCTTCTGGTACTAGTTGCAGTGAACTCCAAAGCTCCCACTTCTACACTATACCCACTTCCAGCTGCTGCTGCTGTGAATTCACTCTCTCAGAGCCACTCATGGGCTTCTGAAAATGAAGTTGTCAACTCTGAACGCTTTGTTCAGGGCTTTAACAAGCACTTAATAGGGGACAGATACTATATAAATTACGTACATACTGATTTTTTTATTTAAAAAAATGTATTCTAAAATATGCGAGCAATTCATGTGAAAGACAATGGAACTTAGTTGTAGTCCAGAAGGAAAATCATGGTTGTGGAAGGAGCAAATTTGAAAAAGGGAAGCTAAAAATCTGCTTTTCTTGAATGCATATAATTTGTAGGGAAATTTAGTTTCATATGTTGCATAGGACTGTATCCCACACCACACAAGAAACAGGATCCCAAGGTCTCCTGAAATTCTAGTTTCTGTAAAAATGTCATCCATGTGTCTGAAACAGCCTTACATGGTCAAAATGCCATAGGAAACATTTATTGCTCTATCCTGTTGAAGGTGAATGGCCACCATTAATCATTTCTCACTATCTCCAGGAGGTAAACTCTGTCATGTCTGTTTTGCAGAACTGTCCTTCACTTATCTTTTCTCCTTAATTTTACCTCTGAATACATAACAGAAATTGTATGCCCTCCTCTATTGTGGAACGTAGTATTTAATGGGTGCACTCTCTGTATAACCTTCATGCAGAAAGTCAAGAAAGAAACAGATATTTTGATCATATATTGGGCATCTGTTCAGTAGTCCTGTAAGCAAAACCTGCTGTTAGTATGCATATAGCAGTAAAAACTGAAAACAGGCAGTGTAGTTCATTCAGTATTTTTACTGTTCAAGCGGTATGATTTGTATTGCTGCCAGGCAGGAGATAAAGAGAATTCTCCTGCAGTTTTACCCTTTACGCCAAAAAAAAGTTAAAATAAGCAGTATTGTTACTGTCCTGTGCCCAACCAGCTTACATATCTATGCTGTCAATATTATTTTTCACGCAGAAAAAAATTTTCAGTGAATCCTGTAGTCTCCATTCTATATACAACGATAAGCAGGTTTGGTTGCAAAATGAGAACCAATAATTATAAATGTACATTCGACCTCTCTCTGAAAACCCTGCTGCCGGCAAAACTCCCTGCGGGACTTAACAGGACTTCTGCTAGTCTCAGATTTGCAGGAACAGACCTACAGTCAACAAACTTCTGGAGACAATTAAGCCCAATCCTAATTTTTTTTCAGTAAATTTTAATTCTGATTTAAAGGCTTTGTTCACATGGTTGAGTCCAAAGATGTGGTTCTGATTTGATATTGGTGTTACAGAAAAAAGGTGTGTGGATTTTAAGGGTGCTACTAATTTATGTCTCAGTATATCAGAGTAGAATCAGACCTTTAAGAGACACTGATTGTAAGGAAAGCATCTGCAAAGAAAACTCTAAAACTGCTTTTTGCACAAGGCACCTGAGGGTAGGTGAGCCAAAATGCTCTGAATTGAAAAGATATTCAGACCAAAAAATGGATGAGGACAATATATCCCATTTTTTTTCTAATATTTTGCATCTTTTGAGCCTGCCAAATGAGGGGGAAGGCCAAGGACCTCACTGCTTTCTTGTGAAACCAAAAGCCAGGCATTGCACACCACGCAGGAGGAGCAAGGACGCCTTGTCTTTGGGGTGGGTGCTGACACAGGCAGGGAGGGAGCAACAGGCGGGGAGCACGAACACGTTCCGTCTGCCTGTGTCTGCTCTGAGTGCTCTGGAGAACAAGGTTCTGCCAAGCCCCCTCTTTCCCTGGGGAATGACGTGGCTTGCAAGTGTGCATCTTTAAAGAGAAGCCACACCATGAAGTTACCAGCCAAAGCAATACACACAGCAGCACTTGCTAAGGAGAGGGTGTTCTAGACTGTTCAAATACAGCCATGAAAAAAACGTAAGAAGTATCTTACCAAATCAAAATATTTTTTATTTTCTTTATGTTCTGCAGCTCAGTTAAGGCCTCTATACAGGGGAGGCAGGACCTTGAAAATGAGTTTGTAGGGGGTTTATTGCACTAAGGTTATTCTAAGAAAAACATACTGTTTGTTATATTATGCCATATTTCAAATACCTTCAGGAGAGTAACGATACAGTTTGCAGCACCTCATGGTCGACTCCGAGAAAAACAGGCTCTTTTTAATTTAGATTTTCGTTTTGCATTTGGATAATAACTCACGATTACGGTATCCTACAGGTTTGAAAGCCTCAGGTAAGCAGCATAAAAGGCGGTACACCTTAAATACAAGACAACATAACAGCTTCTCAGGCCAGAAGACTAGAAGACTTTTTTTTTTTCCCCTGAAGGACTGGTAGTATACACGGTAAAGCCATAGTCTGTAGGTGGATTTTAAATGTGAATATTTTGGCCATGTTCATTTTTTTCCCCTAAAGCACTGACGGTGTTAACTTAGCTGAAATAAATGAACAGATGAATGCATTGAAGTCAGGCATTGGATCATAAAAGCATGGAATAGGACCCTGAAAAAAAGTCAAGCCTCGAGGACAGATGTGAGAAATGACTTTAGCAGGCCTGATGAAAAACTGGTGCACTCTTTGATTTACTCCACCGTACTCCTACCAAGATTACCACCAGATGCTACTCTAAGGCTGCGGTGCGGTGGTGCTGCCAAACCCCGCTGACCCCTGCTAATGGCCAGCTGCTGCCAGGGCAGGCGGTTGTGCTCCCGCTGCTCCAGATGTGCAGCCCCTGCTCAGGGACTGGCACTCCTCTGCCTACAGCAAGCCAATTCCAGCAGTGAAGAGAGCAGAAAAGGACCTTTTCCCTCTTTTTTTTTCCCCTGGACTAACTTTCAGCTTGTCAGGCTGTGATCTGGCTGCTGCAGAGCCTCCGGGATGTTAGTGTTGGCACAGGGAAGGGGCAGGAGTGGCTGGATTTTTGGTACCTGCCTGCGTACCTCAAGCCTCTCAGTCTCCCTCTACATGTATGCACTGGCGATGGTTGTCTGAAACCATTTCATCCCAGGTATGAACTCCAAGGAGCAGCACACCGTGGTTTTACCTCGGCAGAATCTGGCTTCCTGATCAGTCCCGACTGCCAGATTCCTCTCCAGGCCAATGTCAATGGAACAATCCCAAACGAGTGTTTCAGGCTCACAGAGAGAATAGTGGGATGCTTATTTTCAAATAAGCACCTTCCTAAAAGTGCAAAACCAAAGAAAAAGTTAACCTTGGTACTAGCCATTGTCACACGTGGGTTTTTGAAGCAAGGGGACTTCATCTTTCCTAATGTCTAAAGGAATTTTAAGTCCTTCTTTACATAACAGACAAGAGTGACATGATAGTGTCTACAGTAAAGTAACCTCTATATTTATTAAATAGGTTGATGTTAAGCAAATAATAACTGCATTTGTCAAGGAAACAGGGAAGACCTTTAAAGAAGAACATTCTATTAAGAGCCTTTTTTGTCACGGTGCAGTTTCAACAGGGAAATAAACCTTGGGTTCACTTGAACTGAATAGAACAAGAAGCCAAGAACATATTCTGCCTAAAATTTGTACCAAATAACAAGAATCGCCGTGTAAGCACACTGCCAAGTCTGGACTAATAAGCCAAGTGTCTCAGCAGAATGAGCTCGCGTCTTTGACAGCAGTACAGAGTGTAAACATACCCAGTGGCACAAGGACAGCATGTCGTGTCTTTGTCCTACTCCGTTATCAACAGGCTGGAACCCTGATGGGTCTGCCTGTGGAAGTGACAATGCTTAAAAATATATATGGGAATTGTTAATAGAACATGAAGTCTAAGTAATTTGCTTTGTTTGTGAAAAATTATATAGTTTCACCTTCAGTCTGTTCAGCTGAGGCTCTTTTGTTTTGCTTCTACCAACAGCAGTTGTTGATATAGTCTTGAAATCATGGCCTATTCAAAAAAACTTCAGAGGAAATCAAAGCATTGGAGTATAAAGGAGAAAAGCTTTTATATTCACTATCCGACAGCATAAAAATAATTTCTGATGTATTTTCTGAGGCCTAGCCTAGAATTGTAGCTGCAGTGAAATACATAATCATGCAGGTTTTGATCCCTGCTTGCAAGAGTTGTTTCTGTTCAACATTCCGTCGTCCTGAGGGAGAGCGGTGGTTCTCCCTCCAAAGCAGCTGCAAGGAGCAGGAAGCAGAGGAACCCAGGGCTCCTCTGCTCAGCAGAAGCGCAACCACGTCTTGTGAGGAACCCTGTCTGCCTGTCATGGGCTAGGCAGTATACATTTGGTGTATCGTATCTCTCAGAGGCCCCAGGCAAAGGAACACCACCTGGTCAACATCACCAACCTCTGTCACACAGACATACGATAAATAGAATCATAGTATTATAGAATCATGGAATTGTTTTGGTGGGACTTTAAGATGATGAAGTCCAACAAAGATGCCAGTCTGCTTTGTTGGACAGATCTGAGCCAACGTGGAGACAGAAATGTGGGTATTTCAGGCTCAAATTTGGTGAGGGAGGACTCAGGGGCATCTGCCTTTCTTCCCTTCTACGATGTACGCTGTTTGTCACATGAGGTAGTTCTGTCTTGCAAGACCTTGCATCTAGCCTCACCTGACAAAAATGTGTATCGAATTAGGAAATAGGTGACCAGTGAGTTCAAGTGCTTTTGCAATTCAGAAGCAGGTTAGCTGGTGTCACAGATATGGAGACTTTAGGACCACCAATGTCTCACCCTCCATCCATGCCCTTAGTCCTTAGCCAGTGGGCGGCATGCAGCCCACCGGTGTGTTATTTTTCCTATGTCCATCCCTCTTTCCTTGGACCTATCATCTCTTCTCTATAAGGTAACTGGCATTTTTTGGCTATATGATGAGTGATGGACAAAAAGGCACCCCAACAGTCTGGTAGTCAGCACAGGCTGGCCCTGCCCAACCAAAGTGAAGGATTTGTAATGATTAGCACGTATCACCCACAAACAGATAGAAAACTGGTACAAAACCATAGAAAGATTAATTAGCTTCAGCTTCTGGGAGATGATGGAGAAGTGCAGTAAAGCCAGTCTCCTACATGGTAAGGAGTCAGTATAGACTAGTGCTCAAGATGAGTTAAGCTTTACGTCTCCTTTTCATGGGGGGCAACCTCTCCAAATGCCATAAAAGCTCCACCAAGGAACGGTGGGTAAAGGGGTCTAGGGATCAGGAAAACCTGATCTTTTGCTTCTGCTGAATGAAAGGGTAAGAGCGAGGAGAAAACCTGCAGATTTTACCTTGTCACACCAGATCAGTCCTACCACTTTGCAGACAGCGAGATGGTGCCATGAAACAGTTCAGGGTGCAGAATGATAGAGAGCAAGGGATCCACGCTGGGCTCTGTGAAATCTGATCTTTCTGCATTGTTTTTTCTTTAATCCAGCATCCATTATTTCTGCTGAAAAAATACACGTGAGCTCTTATGTATGGCGACGGCACTGGGGGTGGTCTTTGAATTAGAAGGCATTTGCTCGCAGAGCCTGCAGCAAGTCACACCGGCTGCAGGCTGCACAGTTATACGGGAAAAAAAGAAGGAAACGGGAGACAAAAAGCGTTCTCCTGGATGGTTAAAGTGGTCCGTGAAAACTCGGAGGTCTGAGGAAAGAGGTTTCTGATATTCAGGTGTGTTTACGGTGCAGTGACATGAACTGAGGGAAGCGAGATAGAACATTTTAAAGGTTTGTTCTACGGGTAGTGGATCTACCAGATTTCAGTTATCTTATTACAGCTAATGAAATACAGTCTTAATGACAGAGTAGCTAATAGCTGGCCAATAAACATGCTAAATAATCATTCTGTTAAAACATATACAATAAATAGAACAAAAAAAAGGAATTTATGCTAGGGAAAATGCAGGGATCTCACTGGGAGGACCAGTTTCACAGCAGCCAGTGGAAAACATAATTATTAGGGTGTATTAGGAAACCGACAGTCCCTCTACCCCACTGGAAAACATTACTTGTTTCAGGAGAAAAAATAACACAAACTTCAAGCAAACAAAGAAGGAATTTTTAAATCAGTTGTTGTATAAAGAACTTTGCTGGCTACAAGAATAAACAAATGGGCGTATTTAAGGTAATATTTTTAAAGTTATCAAACTGCATGCAGAGTATTTATTTTTAAACTGCATGGCTATAAAACACCAGATGTTGTACAATGAAGTAATGTCAGAAGATGACTGGAATCTTTTTTCTATGAGGAACAGGCAGATGCTCGCTTTTAACAGTGACGTCTTGCTCATAAAACAAGAAAGTTTGCTTTCAGTGCAAGGACACCAAATGCTCTTTACTGCGTTCAAGGCTTGTGTCCCCATTGCCTGTGGGGTTTTGTTTTTTTAGGCTTAATTATTGCTCATGTGAAACAGGGAAGGGGAGTTTAAAATTAAGAGTTTATGGTAGAAGAAGTAAGTCTTGCCTTATCTTAAAGTAGGGATTAACTGAAGGAAATGTTGCCCGTTGGATGAGCGTGGCAGTCAAAGTCAAGAGGCCTTTGCTGTTTTGGCCACACGTTGTCTTGATGTATGGTTTAGGTCACTCCACTCTCTATTTTACAAACGAAAAATGGAAGTAGAACAAAAAGACACATTTTTCATTTGAGATGGAAAAACCAAAATTGTGATATAAACGCAAAGTATCACCTCATATATCGTGCTGTTTCTTGCATAATGTAAGTTTTTGGCAGCTTATTTGTAGCCACGTAGCATGCCAACTCCATTTTCTGTGAAACTTTATGTAAGGATAGCTGGGCACAAAAAGAGTATAAGAAAGAAGCTGCAGAAAAGGGAGCTGACAACTTAATGGTTTTGTACAGCTCTAAATTTGTGTGGTATTAATTCACATAACATATCAAGTGTAGCTCAGTGTGCACATATTTTGCACATCACAGCTTTATAGACTGAAATAATTGCAAATGGAAATTAATTCACTTTATGAATTTATCTGAGTGTACAATGTAAAAAAGACAATTTAAATCATAAGTGTATATTGATATAAAAGTAGAGAATGTGATTTTAGCTGGATTTTCAAAAACTACCTAACAACAAAAATAAACACAGCTGTCTGGGTTCTGATTTTAGTGTGTAGTGGACAAGTTGCTGCTAATTTAAAAAAAAACAAACCACCTTTCAGTTTTTAAATTTTGCTAAATCCCATTCCTTCAGGCAGATCAAAGCAGCTGTCCTCTTCTAGGACAAAATACGGAGCAAGGCGGAGGTTCAATATGGATCACAGGTTTCAAAATTTGTGCACTCAAGATAGCAAAAGACAATACAAGCGTTATATATTTTTTCATGTGAAATTTCGTCTCACTCCTCTAGTCCATTTCATTCAAATTGAGCTGCATCCTATTTATCTACCAAAAACTCAGCAAAATTAAATAGACCAAGCAAATCTTTCCCTCGCTCCAGCATTTCACCTTTAGATGGGGAACAGGCACATTAGAGGCTCTATCTGATAAAATCACTGGGTGCTACGGCAGCAGAAGCGGCTTTTTAGTGAAAATGCTGCTTGGGGGACATATCTTGGCAAGCAACAGCTCCCTGATGGAAATAGCATTTGGCATCAAAAGTTCTTTCACAGAAGGCCCATGTACATGGTTTCTCAGTTGTCGTTTTCAAAGGCCCTTTCCTTTTGCTGGCTGTGCAGGTGCTGAGCTGAGATTACAGCCTGCTGTGTAAAAACCTGCTCCTTTTCCTCGTACCTGCCTCTCGGTTCTCACCCCCGCTGCTACTTCATTGTCCTCATGTCTCGTCATAAACAGCCTGCAGAACCCTTCTGGGTAGGGACTGGCAGTTTCCCACCTGCTGCATCAGCAGGTAACTCCAGGTCTTTGTTGTCTTGTGTCTACACTATAATCAAGTAATAGGTAGTTTCAGCCCTAACACAGGCCTTTTGGACAGTGGATCCAGCCAGGATGATAAACAGCAGTCTTATACAGGTGAAAATAAGCTTAACATTTTTTTATTAATATGAATGCTTTCAATTTAGGGATTTGTTTTCAGTTGGACAGACGGCATCAAATGCTGATGAGATGATTTGTTTGAGGAGCTAGCAGCTCTCTTCGGCATTTCATTATTTTTGGTGAATTATAATAGCGGTAAAGAACCTAAATTGCATTTATGAAATAAACTGATCATTTTCATCAAGTATTAACAGACAAAGCTTCGCTTCTTAACACGTTGAGTTGGTATGGGCAAGGCTGAGAAATAGCTGTTACTGAGTGCAAGGCGCTAATGACAGCCTCTGAACTCAGTACCTCGTTCATTTTCCTGTATTCCTTTGGACTTTCTTGGTTTATTTGCTTGTAATTAGTATTCGTTATTGTATTAGTAGTTTCCTGGATGTGAGAGTTGGAAATTGTGATCAATTAAAAGGCAAGTAAGCAGGACGTCATAAACAATAGCTCTAAGAGACATTATCTATCTAATCTACCCTGTTCGTTTCAGCCTAAGGTAACTCGCATCCTGGATGAAGCTGATATCAATGTCCTTTTTCACTAAAAATTATATGTATATTTTTATACATTCACACAAATACATGCATGAACACTTCTGAAATAGGAAAGGCATCCATTTTACCTCCGAACCTGTTAAGTCAAAGCAACACACACAAAGGTAACTGTCTCTCGTACAGAAAGTATGAATAGCATGATGTCATTCCGTAAGGTAGACTAAACAATCTGTCTTTTTTAGATAAAAACTATAAAACCTTTAGCAACATTTACTGTATCAGGTATCTGAGGAAAATTACAGCAATAAATCTGGGATGTTTTAGAAACCATATTCCCAGGACAATTACAGAACGCCCTAGGCATTTGCTGTCTGCCTGCTGTTCGGCAGAACATGTTTGCACCATGTTTCATAAATTCAACTTTTGCAGCATGGAGTGTTTTCTGCTAAGAGCCCGGCAGTGAATTGTCTAAACAAAATGAATGACATAAAATCTCAACTGGAGAGTCTGGTATTTCAGTGACAAAGACATAGTACTTAAAGAAGACCTCTGCATTTGCGGGTTTTCTTGCTTTAGCAAACTAGCCTCCAGATTGATGTTTAACAAATAACCACTGTGGTAAATGCTTTTTAACAATCAAGTCATAAACAAATGTAAAGGCACGTCTCAGGAAATGGGTTGTAGGTTGTTAGAGCAGTGCCTCTAACGTCTGCTTGCTACCACGGACGCCACAGGGCTCCAGCACTGAGAATGGTACATGGCGGGTTCATGGGATTCGCTGTGCCCTGTCAGTGGGCTGAGGCTTTCAAAGTAGCCCCTTCACCATCTTCTCTGCCTTCTCCTCGTAGAAAAGCCAGACTCATCACGTCACATTCAACGCTAATAGTCCAAGCCGTAACTCAGTTGTAACCACATCTTGAACTTTAAAAACACAGAGTCGCTGCTTTGCCAGTTGGAGTTTCGGGGGGGCAGCCAAGGCACTGCAGGGCAGTTTCGATGGAGTTGCTGCAATGAAATCAGGATCCAGCCAAAAATTAATGCTTCTTAATTTGAGGGAAAAGTGATTACCAGGCAAATAGGTGAGATTTTCACAAGTTTCAGTTCAGAGCATTAAGCCTTTTCTTTTTACCTGTGTGAAAACAAAAAGCTTACCAACTAATAAGAGCTCTGGCTTTTTTGTTTAGCAGAGCTCCTTAAAAGTAGATTATGTTTCTTTTCTTGGTAACACAAGGGGCTCCCAAACACTAGTGCATTAATTCTCTGTTCAGGGAATGTTTTTCAAGTCACGCTTTTTCTTCAAGTTTATAACTTTATTGCTCCTTTAGATGAAATTAATCACACTGCCAGCTTATTTTCTGATTTTTTAGTTGTCTATTGAATTGCTGGGGAAAAATGCAGGCATTGATTCAGCAACCTGCATAATTCTGGGGAATATTGGCTCAGGAACTTCACGTTTTGAACAGTTGGTAGTAAACAAGCTGTTTTCTCCAAAAGTTACAAAATTCTCCAAAGTGAATGAAACTGTAATGCATTTTAATTCATGCTGTGACCAGAATTTCCCAACATCACCCACACTTCTACAGAAATATTTGTATTACCTAGCCATAAACTGGCTTTATTAAATTAAATAAGAAACTCCATACTCCATCTTACAAAACATTTCTCCATAAATTAAACCATATTGGTAACAGATTCTGAGCCCAAATAAGTCCAAAGCACCAGAAGTAGTAAGATGAACTATTTAAAGGGTCATTTTTCGTGTTTTACATTGGTAAGAAAGATATGGAACCTTTTACTTAAAAAAAAAAAAAAAAGGGAAGATCTCTTAGGTATGCCAGTGATGCCAGTGACCACAGTATCTCACATTAGACTGTGAGTGGTTTATGCTGTCCTTTTGGGATATCAATCACAGGACCCATAAGCAAAGAGTTGGTAAAGGAAAGAGAGTCTTCCAGGCATGAGACATCTGGTTCTTTGGCAGCCTACGCAGACTTTATATTGCCAACTTTAAATTGGGCCTTTGAGTTTGCCACATGCTTTAACTGACGATGGGCTGTCTGGACTGCCATGTGTTCCTGGTTGCGGTAGCTTTCACATTTAATGTTTAGGCTTGTTCCTCTCCCGTTTCTCTGTCTCGAGGATCTCCGCATAGGTGAAGCTTCTCAATCAGCCCTAGTATTTAGGGATGAAAACATTTCTCTTCTAAGCCTCTAAGTATGCATTTCTACTTGGTTTTCTAAGGACAGGGACAAATTTACAGTACTGCAAGAATTCTAATCCCGAATATTCTATTCTTGTGTATCATCTGAAGTTCTACACTTGTAGACATTCAAAAGAAGCAATTAGAAGAAGATTTCCCAACCACAAGACCATTAACGCATCCATTGACTGGTCAGAAACTTCTCGGTTGCTTTACTAAGCTGAGTCTAAAGTTTAAATAATTGTTTCTAGCTTGGTGTCGAGCTCAATTATCAGAAATCTATTACGAGAAGAAGTCATCTGGAGGAATTGTGTTTGTCAGTTATGAAAATGAGGTTTAGGATCGAACTGGGCATGTCATCTGAAACACGGATTGTAAATAGTCCCATTTACGTATGTCTTGATTTAAGGTATTCTGCAAAGAAGCCCCTTACTGCTTGTAGAGGTAGAAAAAGCTGCTGTTATGGAGAAAAAGAATTCTGATAGTTATCTCTTGCATATTAAACCCTAATAAAAACATAAAATTGCTCAGAAGGAGCATCAGTATTTTCCAGATGAAGTGAGCTAGGAAATAGAGGAATCTAAATAGTTCACTCCTGATCTATTCCATTTGTGTATTGATTAAAGCATCCTAGTACTCTTGCCCCTGCATCTGACACTTCAAGCATGTATATGACATACCTGCTCTGCTGAATGGTTTAGGGCCATCGTATCGTCAGGCTTTCTGGAGTCATGGAGACGGCTATATTCATACTCATCTTAAAAATTAGTTGGGGTTTTTTGTTTGCTGCTCAGATGGTGCGGTCAAGAGAGTACCTAGCCATCTGAAATACCATGGAAAATGGGCCTCCGCTGTGAACCTTTGTACTCAAACCCAGCGGATCAATGGACTAATGCTTTTGCTTTCCTTTGCTCATCGTTTTTTAAACTTCTTTTAGAGACTGCACAAGCTGTTTGAATGCTCTAAGTCAGCAATGACTGGGAAGGCGGAAGAGCATCAGGCCAGAGGGCTGCAGTTAGCACTCCTCTCTGTCTCTGTGTGCTATTTATCACGAGTGTCACTGACTTTGCTGGTACCCCAGGAAATGAATAAACGCCAGTATGTTACACTGAGTGAGTCAAGTGTTTTCGTACAAATGCCTTCTAACCTCTGCAGATAGACCTTCTTCCCCAACTGTATTTTCTATAAAGATGTAAAACCTTCCGTCTTTATGCCAGTCCCTTGGACTGTCTGCCCACTCTTCAAGTACAGATTCCCGTTTTTCTACTTCCTCATTTCTGTTGCCGCGGAGCCCTGCCCCAGCCTCCGTCTTCTGCCCCTGTGATAATGCTCTCCCTGCTCTTCTGATAATGATGCTCCCACTTCTCTTCCAATTTAGTGCTCATTTACGAATTGCCGCTGCCCTCAAACCTTAGACCGCTGATGGGCCACAGAATGGATTATGAATCTTTCATAATCTGATATAAAAAACGTTGTAGTGTGATATTACTAAGTATGCTATTAAACTGATTTGAAAACCATTAAAACAGTTTCACTTATAATATTGGTATCAAAGGGAGCGTAAATATAAAGGCTTCTGCTTCTTCCCTCGTTTTCACTGTGAACAACAGTGGGGCAAGGGAAGCCAGCAGCTACTCTGCTCTTTAGAGGATGCCCAAAGGCAAGTTTTTAAGTGTTGCTCATTAAATGTGAGCATTAAGGAGACTTACAGCATCAGGAATCTCTTCGCTTTCGCATCCAAAGTGACGGCAAATGGGGGGCTAGCAGCCACCCTGCTCTGCTCCCTAAACCAGCTATGGTTCTGGTGCATTTCTGTATTGTACTGTAGTTATCTGGTCATGTGTGATAGCATGGTCATTTACAACAGCAATAGCACAGCACCAGGATGCCACTTACTGCTGCAGCAAACCGTATCAAGCTCTAGCAGATTGCCAGGCTTCCTGAGGACAAATAGCACCCAAATATTCATGTACCCAGGGAATTAGGCATCTGTTCACTTTATCGACCAAACTGATATAGCCTCTTTGTTACACAGTTCATTCTCTTGGCAATTGACCTTCAGAATAAATGTGAAATGCAAACCTTGGAGCATATAAAGAGCCTCTAAAATCTGTCAAATAATTTCATAAAATCCATCACTTTTGGCTCAAACAAAGTACTTCCTAATTTAAGGCTGACATTTATATGTTACTCAAAAATAGCTAAACATGAATACTGAAAAGAGGAAAGAAGCTAGAAGCATCAGAATTAGTAGTTAAAGTTTTACAGCACTTAATTTTAAAAGTTAGGCTAATGGCATGAGATTCTAAAATCTGTAAGAACAGAGAATTTATGGTTTTGCAAAAGACCTTTAGAAAGCTCTGTTCATGCGTAGCTTGATCATTAAAATATTTTATGGGGAAGTTTTGAACACGAGTGCTTCAATTTCATTGGCACTTGCTTAAAACTGTAATATTTCACATAAGAGTCTAATGTGGAACCGAGAAAGCTTATTTTACACATTTAAGTATGTACTGACTTTGATAGCATTTCGGATCTCAACACTTGTGTAACGTAGTGCCCCTGTAGGCAGAAAACATCTGTCAAGTAGAGCTGATAAAAACAAAAGTTACTCTGGGTGTTTTTTGATGAAATCGGCCTTCAACAGAATAGAAATTTCTGTGAGAGCTTTTCCATCCTTTCACTGACCCCCAAAAAGAGGCAGCAGAGGTATTTAAAATATTTTTTAATACTAATCTTCTGGAAGCTAAATAGATTTACTTTGTTCTTATTTCTCTGGAAATTAATAAATTTCCTGAGTAGTTACTGCAAATCAGTATTTGCCTCAATTAAAGCAGAAGCCTGAGGGTAAAACCTCTCTCACTAGAAGGCAGGATGGCTTGTAGCATATTGAGGCAAAATAACCATCCTTTCAGGTTATGTCTATGTTAGCAAGTAGCGCTACGTAGACAACGCCGACGAAACTGGATCAGCTGGAGCTGAGAGCCAGCCCTTCAGCACACTCTGTGAATCCGGTTGGGTTTTGCTTTGGACTGGCTGTGCTGATGCCATGGGCCGAAAGCCCGTTTGTGGTTGGGGCACCTTACATGTACCCCAAATGCATCTCTCGGTTCACATTCAATCCAGTTCACATACCCTCAGGCTGGTCTATCGTGTGACGTGCACCCAGAGCCTGCATTGCAGTGCAAACCGCATGTTGGTAAGAAGGGACGCACAGGCTCCCTTCGGAAGCGCACGTCTGATCTGAAATGAAGTGTTTATGTAGCTTCTGTCCCTCTCCCAGCACTAACGCCTGAAGAATAAGGTGTCTGAAACACTGCAGTTGTTAAATAGCGTGCCTGCAGCAAAGGTTTCTTCCTAATCTCCATCGTTTATCATTGAAAGAGAGACTGAAACCTTGGAGGTGTCTTTGAGAATACAAAATTGCAGTATTTGTGATTAGTTGTTTTTGTAATTTGTGAGTATAATGGGAAGTAGCTTCCATCCAGAGCGATCCACCATTCCTTTCTTTGTACATCTTCTAAAAGCTTTAGTCAGCCGTTGGCTCTTTTTTTCAGAAGAATATTTTCCCATTGTAATCAGATTTGTATTGCCTAAAAATGAAGTCATTCCCTGCTCTGTACCAGGAATGTATTTAAACTAGGAAAATTTATCCTCTGCTTGCTTTGTGGCACAGACGTGATAACTGTAGAACCAAATGTAGTCAGTATAAAACGTTGCCATATACCGTCTGTTTGTGGGGACCTGGACGCTGAAGGATGTTGTGTCAGCAATTATCCAGATCACTTCCAATCACTGTCCTCAGAGATCAGAGGTCAGCTGGCTGACTAATGACTGAAGCAGTTCAGAATCATTCATACCATTTCTTTTATTAGCTGAGGACTGACGTGAGTCATATTCAGTGAACGATATTTGTCCTTCAGTGAAAAATTATATTGGGGGAAGCAAAATGTTTACCTGTGTGTAACTGAGTCACCCATCTGAGTGGACTTTGGAGAAATGCCCCGTTAGCCTTGGCCCGGGTGGCAGGTCTGGTGTGGCAGTTGAGGAGAGCAGGGCAGTGATTGCACCATGGTGCCCTCCTGGCACTGCCTTGTTGGGTGCTCTCTGCCATCTCAGCTCCTGCCGTGAGGCAGCTGGGCATCACCGTAAACCAGCCCCCTGTAAGTTAGCTACGTATACACCACACCCAACATGAAAATAACAAAGCATGAACTCTCAATATCCATTTTTACCTTGAAATCACTTGCAAAAGGTGTCTTTTGAACCCCTTCTTTACATAAACCAGGACATCAGTGAAAGTAACACAAATTCTTCTGTAACACAAGTGCTTAATACTAGGCTTTCACTTTTGAAGCTACTATAAATGGAGGCGTATTACCATGAGCAGGCTTAAGTAATGTAAAGCAAGTCCCATCAGCCCTGGAAAGGGACAGAGGCTGGGCTAAAGATTTAAGAGAGGACACAGACTTGTCTAGCGGTGGCAGCTTCCCTTGTAGCAAACTGAGCACAACTGTTCACAGCTTCTTGCTTGATGGCAGAGGGGGAAAAACTCCCCTTACGCACCACACGGCATTATTCTCTGCATCACTTCAGTTTCATGGTTTACCGAAAACAAAGCAAACAGATTCTGCGAGGGCAATTCAGAGGGCTTCAGCATCACATCACTGTTCCTTGTGCAGGTGACACTGTACAACCCAGCATCCTGCTGGCCATCACCTGCCGCAGGTACGTCCTGCTGACTCTGGGCTAGAAGTCTGGTCCAAAAGAGAGAGCCCTCCTTGAGATGCTGGATGAAGATAACCACCTTTTGACCCATGCTGACATTTGGAGAATCTCAACACAATTCTATATTGCATGGGCCTTCCAGAAGCACATCCAGAGGTATTTAAGGAAATGAAAGTACTTGTGGCATTAAGGAAAGGAAAAGGGAAGTGTCCTACTGTAGGCACCATGGCAGAAAACAGTCGCTGGAGGCAAGAAACTGGCTCTGGTCAGGGCAAGTGGAATTGTTGCAGGTATCTGAGGCTCCTGCAGTATGGTCCTTCCTACAGCGATGCTGGACGCTTCACTAGATCTGTAGAGTGGTAGTCATTTACTTAACACTTATTCATACATTCAGTCATTCACGATGTGTTCCTTAATGCTCAAGACTGTAATCCTTCAGCTAAAATGCTACCTCAGAGTTTTCTGTTTACCAAAACAAAAAATTCACGGTTTTTCTCCTTTTTCTTTCACATTTTTCAGCAGTTCTTTTGTTGTTGTGCTGAAACTGCCTTACCCAGCTTCTACTTGACATCATTTTGGTGTGAACATTTTAATCTGCTATTTCCATGCATTTTTCACTTTTACTGTGTACGATTTCCCAGTTGAGTGGTATTAAAAAGTTTGGAAATCTACCACTAAAAAAAATTTATTAATATTTATTTATTTTAATCTTTATGAATTTATTAATTATTTTAGTATTTATATTGGCTCTATTTACAATATTAATATGATTTAATAACATCATCTTTGCTGTTTCTGTAAAAAGGTAATAAAAAGCAGATGCTCTAACAACCTGCTGTAATTTATTTTCCTGTACAGCTTGCAAAGGTTCGTCCCCACCAGATAAGAATTTAGAGAAGACTAGCTTGACTTTTCACCATTTTCACAAAATCAAAATGCTAAATGTGATTGATGAGTTAAATGTGAACAATGAGGTCTAAAAGCAGACTTTTTTTTTGCTCTGGCAAATGGGCAGATCTGAACAGCTTTATTGTGGTACTCACTACAAGCAGTTTTTGCCAGTATTACCAGACCATATAAAATACATAATTGCCATGTTAAGCACAGCTATATGGATCTGTTAGGAACAGCTACAAAGTCATTTGCATTAGTCCAACATTCGTAGTATAACCTAATCATCACTAATCATCGCTGATCTTGCTACAGCCTCTTTTATGAGAAGTCGGAAGACTGTTGCTCCTTATTTCATGCAGACTGCATTGGATGATGTATGGATGATTCCCAATCCTAGAACCCCTTCCTGCCACAGAGGAAGAGAACAGCTTGTGAGAAGTTTCAAACTAAAACTGAACAGTGAAAACAAAGAAAAAAATCCTTAAAATCCACTGTACTTGGGACATTCCTGTGATGTGGTAAACTCCCTTCACTATGTCATTAAGAACAGGCGACTAAACAGGAGTTTTCACGTGCTGCCTGATTTATATCCATGCTAATCTGGGCTATCGAGTCTTTCTGTTGGATTTATTTAAAATAGAAAAGTTTTAATTTTCTCTCCATGCAGAATGGGAAAGTTTCTGGAATCTCCCATCATTTCCCGCACACCAAAAATTGTCATTATTGCCAAATGGTGTTTCGGGTGTAGACTGTCATTCCAATGTGCTTCAGCTCAGTAACCCTTCCGGTATCATGGGCAGAACCTCGGTGTTAGAAGTGTGGTTGGGTATTACATCTAACTCACCCTACAATCAGGATATTTTTAAACAGAAAAGAAAAAGTAAAGCCATCGGGGATTGAAAATGTTGCTGTGAGGGCTGTACTGCAGAAAGATATATTTGCTTATGCAAGATAGGTATCTTTTAAATGAGTACCAATAATGAACTTATGAATTGCAGGTAATTAAATGTCCTGCAACAAACATTTTGCCCTAACGTCTGCACATCATAGATGTCAACAGATATGAAAACTCAAGACCAGACTCTCAGTTTGTGCAAGCAGGCGTAACTCCATTGACTTGAATAAAATGATGTGTATTAAAACCAACAAAAAAGAAAAGAACACCAAGTTCTTTTGGAAGATATTTTAAGCAGCAGTTTATTATTTAAATATGCAGTATAAATCTTTCTCCTTACAGTCATAAACACAGATTGCCAAGGAGTTAAATATCAGCCTCACAACACAGCTACAATATACAGGCTGCATTTACTCCTTGGTGAAGTATTTACCTCACTTTGGTTAGGTAAATAATCTCACCAAGACCTGTTAATTGATTCATTGCCTGTTAACCCTTATTTTAAAAATATACATTTATCTTGTGTTAATGGGAAACAGGAATAAAAGCCATTCTCAGCTGATTCAAGGAAGCACGGCAGTGCGTGCAGAGTGGTTAGGTTGGTGTGCAAAGCTCAAAATAAAATGCTCAAAGCAATCATATCCCTGGAATCAGAGAACAGCAAGTTTGGCTTCCATAAAGGGAGGAAAAAGGCAATAAACCAAATAGCCCTAACGTAAAGACTCCAGAGGAAGAGAATATAAAATAGCTTAAATATATTGTGCTATATTGTCATATATCGGTTCTTCTGCAAATCTTTCACTGTGTAGATGTTGGAGAGAGGACTTCCAGAGGGTGATCCTTATGTTTGGCAGTCTGAAGAGTCTTGAGATGCCCGTCCCTCATTGAGGGCTGTATAAAGGTGGGGTGGCCTGGCATGATGTGGAATGGACCTGCACCTGTAACACATGTACTGCGGACACCTGCAAGACGGCAGCTTTTCAAGCGGTGCTTTGCCAAGATACCTGCCTTGGGTCATTCTTTTTACAAAGTATTTCCTCTCAGCAATTCAGAATTCGCTTTTGCGGCTAGTCTGTTCATGAACTCGTGTTGGTAGAAAGGGGCAACATTTTATTAGATACCTACAAACATCATCTCCCGAAACATCATCTCCTGTGTATCTTCAGACTGTTGCAATACAACAAAATTATTCTGTCTATTCACAGCACTCTGCTAGATGTTGTGGGAGTGGTACAGTCCTGTGGAGTTGGCATAATTTTCAATTGTATTGAAATTACAACAAGCTACATAGGTGCAGTTAAGCTAAACATTATTATTTTAGCCACAAGCAGACTTACCACTTTTTTGCTTAGGGAAATCTTACTATGGCATCCTCTAAGGTGAGGATATTAGCAAAGTAAGCGGCACAGAAGTTTCTGTAGGATTCCAAGTTGTCTCGCCCAAAAAACTATTAATACAATAAAGAAGTAAATCCCAAGATTTTACCTCCATAATTATGCAGTATGTATCTCCAATATTCCTTTAAGTCAGAAGTGATTTTGTAGAGAACTGACATAGTATTAATCTAGTGGAGAAAAATTATTTCTCAAGCAGCTTACAAAAATGGCAAAATATAATTGCCTTAATGGCTGGTGCAGCTGCCTTACAGGAACTGTCTTCAGAGAATAAATAATTTCATTGCCACTAAAATATTTATTTCCCTCCCCAAGCCTTCGGTTTGATTTTGTTTTTTAAATAATATTCTGCATTTTGTGTGCTTTGGTTTTCTTCAGCACTATAGGTTCCATTTTTCAATGATGGGGTAGCAGGTCAGTTTTGTGTAAGATGCTCAGGACTGGTTTGTGCCATGAGGAAAAAGAAGAAAAGAATAAGTTTTAGAAAATCCATATCAAAGGAGAGTCAGATGGCGTATATGCATGTCAAGACTAAGTTCAAAGATTCAGACCTATAAAATTATTCATAGCTATCTTGTTTCTATGTGTGACTGCGTTACGCATTTCCTTCCCATTCATTGCCTGCTGTTAAGTGACACTGCAAACTTGCAACCATATTTAAAATTTAGCAAAAATACGTTTTTAAATTTAGCATCCTGAAGTGTTTTTTTATCAAGACACATAGTTAAGTATGTGCAAGAACTGTGATGTATGTATTACAACATCATTAGGGTTTAAGGCTGTCTTACGTGCCTACACAGGGCCCTTTCACAAGAAAATACTAAATACCACCCAAAGAAATGCACTGCCCTGAGAAGCAGCTGCAACCACATCATGAGCAGAGCTCTCTTGGGTCACCTCTTATTTTCTGGGCAGCCTGGCCAGGAACCCCATCTGCTCTAATTCTTCCCCGTCACTTACTCTACATTACCTATCAGTTTTGTTTGGGGTTTGTTTTTTTTAAGCTTTCAGTTTTGACACTGAAAAACAAAACGGGCTGGGTCCAGCTGAACGAGCAACAAAATGTATGGCAGCCCATCTTAACAAGCCATTGGCCAGCACAAATGTCAGTCCCACTGATTGCAATGTTACACGGGTAGTCTGCCCCCGAGAAACCTTGTGCCAGGTTGGAACCTAAATTTGCAGCTATAAAAATGCATGAGAAGGATAAAATGTAGTGTCCTGATGGGCTTGACAAATGTAAAGCCGTTGGGAGTCTTGCACAGCCTTTATGAAGGGAGCCCCATGTCCAGCAAAGCAAATTGGCTTCCACACCCCAACTCCTAAATACAGCTGACCTCAGGCTTTCCATGAATGTATCTGAATGACCCTTATTGATACTTAAAACCGCTTTACTTTCAAAACAACAAAAAAAACCCAACAAAACCCCCACTTTCCCCCTTCCCTACAAAATAACCAAACAAAATACAGTATGTTCAAAATACAAGAAAGCTGGGGAGGGGCTGTTTGCAAGGGCATGTAGCAATAGGACAAGGGGCAACGGTTTTAAACTAGAGCAGGGTAGGTTTAGATTAGACATGAGGAGGAAGTTCTTTACAATGAGGGTGGTGAGACGCCAGAAAAGGTTGCCCAGAGAGGTGGTGGAGGCCGCATCGTTGGAGGCAGTCAAGGCCAGGCTTGATGAGGCTCTGGGCAACCTGATCTGGTTAAAGATGTCCCTGCTTACTGCAGGGGGGTTGGACTAGATGGCCTTTAAAGGTCCCTTCCAACCCAACACATTCTATGATTCTATGAAAATGGAAGTTATCAAAGCAAAGGCATTTCTACATGGGTATTGTGCTGATTTTCACAGCCTATAAAATAAGTAATGAAGAAGAGATTTATGATGATCACATTAAACACACTTTTGAGCTGTTAGTTTTTTTTAATCCACTGATATATACAAATACCTCCTAATGTTCAGATCCTGCAAGCAAGCAATTAGGTGTACTACTAATTTTACTGATGTGTAAGGTGACACGTGTATTTACACGCAGGTCCTAGATTTGGTTCCACTGAAATATCAACATATATTTTCTGTCTTTATTGTTATCTATCTTATTGATGTTTTTGACAAAGCATTGATAGAAGTGCTGCGAGCAGTCGAGTGAATAGCTGCTGACCTGTGAGCAGGGAGTGTGGCAGGGAGGACAGCCACACTCCAGAGCAGCAGGTTCCTCCCTTTGGGCAGGTTATCACGTAACTCCTGTAGTATGAAAACCAATGGGATAAGGTATAAAAAGGATATAAAATCCATATTTACAAACAAAAAGGCTCAGGCAATAAGTTACACAGCCTGAAACTAGCTTAAATGTTAAAGGCTTCTATAAGCAAAAAGACTATACGCATCCATAAAGCTGTGGAGAGCAGCTGGATGAGTATTTTCTTCTTTGTGTGCTAAAAATGTCCCACCCTGGAAGGTTTCTAGACCTTGTCTATAAATTCATCACCATGGAAGAGTGGTCCTCAAGAGAGACCGTGCTGTGAGTCATGAGGTTTCCCTTTGTAGTACTACATCTAGTTCCAACATGGTTTTTTGAACTCTCACATTAAAAAAAATCCGACCTTTATCAGAAAATTAAGAAAATGTGAACGTTAAAAGTCTGTAGAGTTAGTAAAGTAACACTTCGTACTGCAGGCACATGCATACTTAATTTACCACCCCAGGTAGTTGTAATGATTTCAGTAAGGAAAGATGGTTCGGTAAATGCACTGCAATTTGAAGTACACGTGGTGCAGAATTGGAGCTGCACTTTTCAGTGTATAATTCTTTAAAGCTCTAGATTTCAGTGACACGACTGATTAGAAATGAAAAAAATTTCATGAAAATTACTTCTCCTGCCTCACACGTTTGGTTTCCATGATCACTGAAAATGTAATTAAACATTTTTATTTTCATATTTACTTCAAAAAATATTTTTTGAAAGTTGATTTAAAGAAAACCCATTATGTAAGTAACCATCCAAAACCACTTCCAAATTTTTCAAAACATTTTATTGCACAAAACCCAACCGTGCTAAAGGAAAAGTGCATTTGGTGGGATTTGTGTGTATTGGTTCCCCAGCGATGTAGGCTTCTTCTCGTGCACCCACAAACTCCCGTCGGCGACATGCATCTTGTGTCCCTTTGCAGGGAAACGATGGCTGGACGCAGTGCAGTGCAGTCACTTGGGATTCAGCTTGAAGCTGAGATACATCCAGGTAGTGCGTTAAACTGGGAAATACTCCCAGGTGGAGCTGTAGCTTTGGCAGAAGCGTGACGCTGCTCCGTTTCTCTCATCTGTCTCTTTATTCAAGGCAGTTGGTAGAGAGCAAAAATGACACTGTCTTCCAGGGATCATGGAGACCAATTGTCCGTCATTTTTAATAGACTCTATCTTACATCTCTGCTTCATATATATTTAATCCACACCTTTCCTGCAATATCATTTTCAGCTGATGGGAAGATACTGTGCTGTACAGACTGTTCGGAAACGAATTTGCAAATACCGTTTCACCTTGGTCTAGGTGTGCAAGGTGTCCCCTTGCTGAGGGACTCCCCTCATCCTTGTTGTCACAGACACTCCACCTGGGCACAAAGTTTTGCCGGCTCAGGTCAGCATCGTCACCCTGTTCATGTCCCTGTGGGGAAAAGAGGGCTCCCTATGAGACTCTCAGTCATCTGCTGTTGTTGGATTTAGTAGTTAATATGATGTATAATCGTTCGTGGGCTTGATGCTTGCAGATTTACAATTTCTTCTTCAAAATAGCATGCTGAGTTTATGAACGGTTCAGCACCCAGGTCTCTATTACCCTTATATTAAACACAGGAATAACTGATTGTGCTGTCATGGAAAAAAAGCCTGCTGGCTTTTTCTTGCTTACCCTAGCAAGGAGAGGTAACTCCCTTGAAATCAATGGAATTATGCCAGCCTACTGCAGTAACGCTGGCAAAAAGAGATGTAGACCCAGGATTTTCCTTACCACACTCAGTACATTTGGTATATTCCCCAGCTTTGAAATCTGTGGATCCAGTACATTTGGTGTATTCCCCAGCTTTGAAATCTGTGGATCCAGTACATTTGGTATATTCCCCAGCTTTGAAATCCGTGGATCCAGTACATTTGGTGTATTCCCCAGCTTTGAAATCTGTGGATCCTATCCTCCTGCAAAACCGTGGAGAGGCATGTCCTGTTTGTCCTTTATTTGTATGGTGACATTAAAGGTGTGCTTTCCATGAATTAAAATACAAAATCACTCTGTGGTAGCAAACTAGGTAATAAGTCATGACAGAATAGTTTGGGGAAATTTAACATGCTACAGACATCTCAATGCAACAGTATTTCACGCCATAACATTTTTTCTTTACTCCATAAATATTTTCATCCTTCTTGCTGTAACTTGCATAAATGAATAAATACATAGAAAACACTAATGATAAGTCCTAAATTAAAACTAAGCTCACCATCTTGACATCTACTTTCTAAAATATGTATGAGACAATTCCTCTGATCTCTTTTTTATACGCTTACAAGCTCCCACACTTACCAGTTATTTGTGTTTCTGTGCCAAGTACAGTAATGAGTACAGACTTCCTCCTGCTAACGCCGAAAGCTTTTATACATTCATGAGAACTTGAGGATCAAGGTCTTCAATTGAGCTCAAGAAATTGCCTACCAGGAATAACCAAATACTTCCAGACTTTGTCCCATTCAGCAATAAGAATTCCTTCATGCTTTTATCCCTCGTTCTCTGTGCCTTGAGTTATTGTTACCCACAGAAATACAGAGAGTTTTTGTATGTTCCCAAATTATTTTCTCATATTATTTATTGAAGGAAGGTTCTAGACATGTATTAGAAATAATTTAATGGACTTAATGACTGAAATAAGCAGGGGGATCCTACTTTGGCAGGGGAGTTGGACTAGAAGATCTCCAGAGGTCCCCTACCATTCTGTGATTCTGTGAATTAAAAGAGCTAGGATGAATTTCAGTAGTTCAGATTTAAAGATCAGACACACAGGAATTTCTCCTATAACTGTAAATCCTTGGTTTGGATCAAGGAGGGAAAAAAAAAAGCAATGCAGTATTCAGCCGTAGGATGACTGTGAGCTCCAGTGTGTTAAGACCATAAAACTGATTTTGTAGGAGCGGAGGCTTTTCAAAGGCATAACAAAGTTTACACAGCACTTCTGGTCCATGTTCAAAAGCAGAAAAACAGGAACAGGTATAGAGAAGAGCTACAAGGGTGTATGATGACATGATCTCCAGACATCCCATCAACCAAAATTATTCTGTTACTCTATAAAATTACTTCTCCAATGACGGGAATAATTTTGGATTGAATTCATTACAAACAATGAGAGGAACACAGTACTCGAAAAGATCTGCTGGTCAGAAGACCTTCCTCTTTGCTGTTGAAGTAAACTACGTAACAAAATTGGCAAGTTTTTTATGGGCCTCCTATAGAGATTCTGTTTAAATTATCTAAAATTTAAAAAAAAAAAAGAAGAAAAATAAATACAAATTTAAGTGAAGAGCATGAGTCATGAAAATAAAAGTCACAGTTTCTTCCTTTCTGCTTTTCAAAAGACTGAAGTATTGTCTGGTCCTTGAGAAAAAGTCATCAAGGCAGCTAAATTACATACCCCATTCAGTGGTTGTCACACAGTTGGAAACGTGCAGGTATTTGATTGAAAGGTTCCCTTCAGTTGTGGCCAGTCAAGTAAAACCATAGCTCATAAAAAGTGAAGTCCACATAGTTTGTGTTCTATAAATTAAGGATTTTCTATGAACTTCAAATGTTCTAAAGGGAGGGTTTAGACCTTACGTATGTCTGTGTTAAGCTAGTTATTAGTATCAGAAAAAATAGGTATCTTTCTTACTTCTGTGTATATGGGAATTTTGAAGCGTTTATACACTTTTAAAGATAGTATATGGTAAATCAATTTTACCATGTTTTTTCATGGGAAAATAGTAGGGTTTAGTATGCAGTGGTGACAGCTTAAGCAATTTTATCAGAAAACCACCAGTTTTTAAAATTTTCTTTAAAGTCTGTAGAAGGCTACTTTCATTGAAAATACAGTACTTCATATTTTTCAGGTTTGTAGCTTTCCTGATCAACCAAAAATGGTGGTTATTTCCAACCTTTGAGCATCTTTCACAATTTCATAGCTGTCTGCAAAGAAAGAGACCATGGACATCTCTTGTTTGGGCTCTTTGCTGTTCCTCATTTTACAAATACCAATTCATTGTCTGTGGAAAAGCATAAAGGGAAAGAAGTTTAGCATTACTAATTTTTCACCAAACCTTGAAAAATAACCCTCTTGCATACAGACAAGACTTTGGCAAATTATCTATGTTATCAGGAGACTTGTGTATGGAAAAAGCTCAGGATGTGGAAAATATTAGATTATTTGGAAAAAAAGCTGTTGTAGGATATTGAAAAAAGTATGACATTGAAAAAAAGGATGCAAAGGAGTAGCAGCAAATAATAAAGCATCACTATTACATTTTTTGAAAGACATAAATTGTAGCTTAACATTGCTTACCTTCATTGTGCAGATTAGTCTTGATTTTTTTCAGTCTCAAATGGATTTACTAGAAAATCCAAAGCCATGTCTACAAGGTGTGATGGTACTTTGGCTTCAATAAAAGCAAAGTTGTCAAGGAACAGTGAGGTTTAAACTTCTAAGAAGGGATGTAGTTTTCAGGTGACCAGGCGGAAATGCTAATTTTTATTTCCCTGCCATGAGTCAATCACAGCCAATGGCATTTACTGTCTTTCTAAGGCATTATAAGACCTGCTGGGCAACTGATGCCTTTGTCTAGTTTTATACAGCACAGTCTTTGATAACTCTAAAGGAAAATATAGCCATTAGAACAAATAAAGTGCTCTTCTGTCCTGTATGTGTGTGTGTGTCTGTAATAGCAAACAGGGCTTGAAGAAGCCTGGTCCGTTTCTCAGCATTGTACATATCTGAGTGTATCTGCTTCTCTCTATCAAGATCAAAGGCAAGCAGAGGAAACTGAGAGCCGCGTGGCAAGTCAGACCTATGGACCATTGGAGGTTTGCTATCTTTCTAGGCTTACGAATGATCTCTTACGGTGCTTGTGACACCATTGAAGTCTATGGGGTAAATGCACAGTCTTTCAAGACTTTAAAAGTCTTGTAGAATTTTGTTCTTTAGCTTCTGCAAAATATGTATTTACTGTTTTCCTTCTGTGGTCCCTTCATTGCTCCCATTACCATAGCCGTCTGGAAGCTTGAAAGTCATGAATACATTTATTGTCTCAATACCCCCCACAACTGAAACAGGCTGCCCAGGGCAGTGGTTGAGTCACCATCCTAGGAGGCATTTAAAAGACGTCTAGACGTGGCATTTAGGGACATGGTTTAGTGGTGGAGTTGGCAGTGTTAGGTTTATGGTTGGACTTCATGATCTTTAGCATCTTTTCCAACCTAAATGATTCTACTCGAACTTGAAAAGATACTATCATCCCCATTTATAGGGGTGGCGAGCTAAGCCATATTTACATTGTCAGCTAAGCACAGCTCTGACCTAAGCTTGTCCATCACACAGGCAAGCGTGCACTCATCTACAGAATCCTGATGAAGGCATTACCTTTGTAAGTGCCTGTGCTTCAAGCATACCCATCAGGGCAGAGCCAAGACTCTTGCTCAGGCCACTGGAACAAAGAGGGACCAACCAAACCAGTCCACAGCAAATATCTATAGCCAAATACACTTTTTTTTCAACTGAGTGACAGCTAGAAAAGTCAATATAAAGCACATGGAGCTCAATATAAGAAATCCTCTGTCAAGCCAGCACTTAACCTCACTTGTAGATGATCTGTGGTGGTTTGCTTAAGGTCTGAAAGGAAGTCAGAGCATGAGAAGTCTAATTTAGACCTCTAACACCAAACCATTTGTCCCTTCAGCCTTCTGCTCTTGATATCTAAATTCTGTCATAACCCTCTTTCATGCTTGGTGTTCTTTCTTTGATTTCACCAAGGTCAAGAGCAAATCTGCTGTGCAAAGTCCCAAGATACTTCATTTGGAAATCGTTGCTGCAGTTGTCTGAAAAGATACGTGGAGCTTAGAATAAACCGAAGCAATTTTGAAGTTCAGAAAAGCGTATGAGCTTCTGTGTGGACTTTCAGTATGGAGGAGGACTGGGGCTGCAGACAAGTGCAGGTTGCGGACTAGACCCTGGCGTAAGGTTAAGCTAACTGATCGGGATGTGGATAAACTATGGGACATGACAGGAGAAATTGCTGGATGTGACAATGTGAGAAGCTGAAAAAAATTTCAGATCACACTGTGAAGGACAGCTGGATCTTGCAGGAAGGAAAGAGGGAGTTATGGTAGAAATGGCTGAATTTCGCAGGTAATTGAAGGGGCATATGAGGGACATTTTGTGACCATCAATACCTACATAACCATATCAGTAATACCGCGTGAGGCTGCGATTACCTAGAAATGCAAATTTGGGTACAGATGTAGCAAAGCTGAAACAAATTGGAAAAAGTAATTATGGCTGACTTGTGTCTTTGAGACGAGATGGACAGAGAAAGCATGGTACAAGCATGGTGAAAGGGAGGATCAGGAATGGGAAAAGGGATAAAAATATATGCAACTGATGTAATTGGGTCTATCTGGCGGCACTGGCTGGGCAACCCTGTGCTTGATTGCCACAACCTAATCAGGACAGTAATCCCAGCTTGTATGGCCACACTACACAAGTCCAACATGTCTCTGCACTCAGGATGAAGAGGGAGGGTCGGGGGGGAGCTTTCCTGTTTGGGCAGGGGAGCACCAAGACGGACAGATAAGCATCCTGGCCAGGCCTGACAGCATCACCATCTACTCGTCACTTCCTTACAAAGCACAGAGCAACTCACTGGAGAAATATATGGGCTGTGGGAATAAGGAAGGCGCTGAGGTTATAGCAGAAGCTTCTTTCAATAACCTCTACTGGACTGATGATGGTCCTTTCTTTAAAAGTAGCTGTGCTTGGTGTAATATGTCATTGGGAGGATTACATCCAAGCTAAACAATCATCAGCTGTTTTATGCAAACGTGTCTTAGGAAGTGAATTCTTGTTTTAACACGTGCATTAGGAAGTGAATTCAAATGCGTACACATAATGTTTCAGTTAAGCAGACTACTGCAGCCTCCTCCTTGGGTCAAAATGGGCACCTCCCAAGTTTTTGCATTCCTTAACCCTGCACAGTTAGCTCCAGATCTCCTTGTTGTCTACTTTCTTTCTTTGGCCTGTGTGTTTCTCTTAGGTGTGTATTTGTCTTGTTACTTTTTATTTTATTTTATGCCACGAGTAACTGCCTTCTTTCTCTCTTCTGTTTGCACACGACTGGAGTATGCTTGGTCAAGCAAGATGGTATCCATTACTATACACACACTTCTTTTTTCCTGAGACAGAGACATGCACTGAAGCAACTGGTTCCCACTTTCTGTGTTTGAGCTAGACGGCTGTATATGCGATGTTCACGAGTCATTGGAGGCCAGCTTTGCTTGGAAAAGCATTATTCCTTAGTTGGAACTAAAACTGGAATTTCTGCAGACATTCACCTTTCCAGACCATCTGTCTCTGGAATGAAGCTGTTTAAAGGAAGAGTGCTAGTAATATAGCATTGGTTTAGTTCCTCAAGGTTCCTGCTTGGGTAAAGTAGAAAACCCTTTTTGTACCTAAAAAACATCTATCAAACTCAGATGTACCATGCCTGGGAATCAGCGGGCAACTTGCATATAAATTCACTTTTCAGAGAAGTCATCTGTGCTACACTGATAAATATTGTGCAATAACGTATTTTGCTTCCTCAGCATTTTTGCCTACATTACCCAAGCAAATCTTTTTCATTCAAAATTATAGATAAGCTAGCTTTTCCTTATACCAGGAATAACATCAGTTTTCCTGCCTTAATAAGTAAAAGGCGGAAACTATATAACACTATCTAGAAAATACAAATGGTGCACTCCGCTTTGGATCAGCATCTGCTGTAATACAGAAAACCATACAGAAGGGCTCAGGAAGTTTTGTAAAGTTCCCTTTTCAGATGTCTCTATCAGATCTCAGGAAGGAGTCTCAACCTTATTTAAGTAATTTTTGTAACAGTATTGAGTCCCCAGTTGAAACTCTTCATCCCAATAACGAAGAGAAATAAAAAAAAATGACTTTTGAATATTTCTTAACATTTTGATTAGCAGAAGAGTTTAGCAGGGAAAGGGAAAGAAGCAATTGATCTTTCATCACAAATGATATTTCATGGCATATTGGGAGTTGATGAGAGGCTTTCATGATGTAGCTTTTTTCAGATGTGTCTTTCAGTGTGTAACTAGTTCCCAAGCTTTAATGAACCACTTAAGTGCAGCAGCTATGGCAGCTTGTTCTCAAGAGCTATAATCCCTCCTCTACTATTAGGAATGGAGGGTTGTAAGTGGGGATTTATTTTCTTTCCAATTTTTTCTGTAGGCATTTATTTGTAACAGATCATTCCTCAAACTGTGTTTAAAATACATGTAAAGTCTTTGTAAACATACTTTTATTGAATTCCATGGGAGAGAAGAGAGCTGATTAAGGTTCAGATTAGTCAGGAAAATAAAACAATAAGAAGGATTTTCCTAAAGGAAATGAAGAATTTACATAAATGCAGTTCATGCCACGTGACCTCAGCAAGAAAGTTTCATGAGAGAGAACTACTAATTCCATCGGTAAAGAAGTTGTATATATGCTGCAGAATGCTTTCATTGAATCCATCTGCTCTGTTCATAGACAAGTAAAGCTATGAAGTAAATGGAAAAAAGTAAATGAAAGAGCCAAGGAAATAAACCGGTTGGTTTTAGTCCCCGTTGGCGGCAGGGAATATCACACTTCCCAGGCCCATGTAGCATATTCTGTGTTTCAAAAGCAGCTGTGTCATTTTTGATGCTGTTCTTGAAAATATAAGGAGGTAATGACGGAAAAAAAAAAGTCATTGCATGTGAGTGCTAGCCAACAGCTGGTCACCCATTTTGCTCAGACACAAGGCTGTCCCTGGGGACACCAGGGCTCTGGCTTCTACTTTTGCTCACCACTCTCATCTGGTCAGTTCATTTCATAAAGCTTGTGTATTGCTCTTTGCAAAGGCGTTCAACTGTGTTTACACAAAATTCAAATGATCTCACTGAGTCCTATCTTTAAATTCCATTAGCCTCCTTGCTAGGAGTAAACTGAAATTTGTCCTGGTTGATGTAAAGTTTCTCCTTCTACAAAACATATCCTATCTTGCTGTTTGTTTAGAAACTTTTAGAAAATAGACTTAAAAAAAACGTTTAAAGACATTATGGTTAGAAAAATAACCTTGCCTGCATAAATCAGCAGAGCACTGCCATAAGTCTGTAGGCAACACAACTTTCCCTAGATGTATACGTGATCACTTGCTTCTTTCTCCTCAACAGCTAGACATGAGGGATGGCAGGGGACCTCCCCAGGGGGTGGTTCTGAGTGTTTGGGGTACAGCTGCCATTTATCGGCCACAGTAGTCTGTGACCTCGTAGATTTTCTTGTTGGCTCTTAAGTACTGGGTAGGCTGTTGGATTTCTACCCTAAATTCAATGGGTATTGCATAGTTTTAAGGTAATTGTTTGATTTCTTTTGTGTGCAATTAAACTAGGAAAGCTGTAAAGCTGAAAGAAAACCTTAGGACTATGTCCTTTGACTGGTAGATATCAGGAGTACAGATGGATTTGGTATCGGTGCTTTTTTGAAGAACATGTAATGATTATCCACTGGCTGGCTAGCCTACAGAAGTGGTGTTAACAGGTAGTTCTCGGGAATTCAGTGTATTCCTGCGGCTTGCATGCACAAAAAATGAAACTGCCGTGTCGTAACGGCATAACTGTCTTTTCATAAAATACTAACAGAACCAGGTACGCTGAACTGCTTGCTATGAGCTCTCCAGCAGCAGACCCAGCCACGGCTTGAGGCATTTCCCAACAACATGTCAAGTGATCAATCTGTCACAGCACCAATATTTTCTTCTTTAAGGCAGGTCTTTCATCACCTTGGAAATGACAGAGTTGCTGAGCTAATCCAAGACAGTTTAGAGTGATGTGTATTAATTCAAGACCGTACCTAAGTGATATCCGTTTCTTCAAAATTCCATTACAGCTGCGTAACACATGCTTAGATACTTACTTCATTAAAATCTGGTTTTTATATGTTGTCTGTCCCAATCCTTACAGAAATGTCCAATGAATCTTTATTAGTTACTTCACCTTCACATGTCCTGGGCAATCATTACTTCTTTTTACCCATTTCCTTCTTAATAGCAATTTAATACTCTGAAAGAAATAAGTAATGGGAAAGAATATTACCGTTGTATGTATGATAAATTTAAAGCATGTATTTTCCTTGAAAAGATGCAGCAGTTTTAGTACTCTAAGAGGCTTATTCCTTTCTGTCTAAGTTCCTATACAGGAGGTTAAACTTGGCTTGGAAGCATAGTAATTTCCCCTAAAATTTTAGAGCTGCCAAATTATAACAAGAGTGCTTTCAGAAATCTTCCTTCTTAGGCATAGACCATTTGTCAAGTAAGGTCAACAGCAGCCAAGCAGAATGGACTGAAGTCCACATGTCCGGATACATCAGTATTATTGCAGACATGACCTGGAGTCTAACTGAACCAAAAACTTTAAGACTATGAAGCTGTTGGAATACTTAGGAGTTTTAAGGCTTGGGACCTGTCGACAGGGAAAGCTCAGCAGGGGTGAGAACCAAAACTGAAGAGCTCAGACAGAAAGAAGGTGGCTTAACCAAAAGCTTAATCAGAGGCTTAACCAAAGGCAGCAGATGTTGACCGGAGAGAAAAGACTAAAGCAGAATGGGGGAAGGGAAAATGGCTGCCACAAAGAGGCAGAGTAAGCCTTGTCAGAATTCAGTATTTATCAGTAGTAACTGAACGCAACAACCAGTGCGTTTGTAGAATCATAGAATCATAGGGTTGGAAGGAACCTCTGGAGGTCGTCTAGTCCAAGCCCCTGCCAGAGCAGGGTCACCTAGAGCAGGTTACACAGGAATGCGTCCAGGCGGGTTTTGAATGTCTCCAGAGACGGAGACTCCACCACCTCTCTGGGCAGCCTGTGCCAGTGCTCTGCCACCCTCCAAGTAAAGAAGTTCCTCCTCATGTTTAGGTGGAACTTCCTATGCTCAAGTTTGTGCCCATTACCTCTTGTCCTGTCCCCAGGCACCACTGAAAAGAGCCTGGCCCCATCCTCCTGACACCCACCCTTTAAGTATTTATAAGTGTTGATAAGATCCCCCCTCAGCCGTCTTTTTTCCAGACTGAAGAGACCCAAATCCTTCAGCCTTTCTTCACAAGAGAGGTGTTCCAGTCCCCTTTGTAGGCATCTTGGTAGCCCTTTGCTGCACCCTGTCCAGCAGTTCCCTGTCCTTCTTGAACCGGGGAGCCCAGAACTGGACACAGTACTCCAGGTGCGGCCTCACCAAGGCAGAGTAGAGGGGGAGGATGACCTCCCTCGACCTACTGGCCACACTCCTCTTGATGCACCCCAGGATGCCATTGGCCGTTTTGGCCATAAGGGCACATTGCTGGCTCATGGTCATCCTGTTGTCCACCACGACTCCCAGGTCTCATTCCACTGAGCTGCTCTCCAGCAGGTCAGCCCCCAACCTGTACTGGTGCATGGGGTTATTCCTCCCCAGGTGCAGCACCCTACACTTGCCCTTACTGAATTTCATAAGGTTCCTCTTTGCCCAGATCTCCAACCTATCCAGGTCTCTCTGTATGGCAGCACAGCCTTCCGGTGTGTCAGCCACACCCGCAGCTTTGTGTCATCAGCAAACTTGCTGAGGGTGCACTCTATCCCCTCGTCCAGGTCATTGATGAATATATTGAAGAGGACTGGACCCAGTACTGACCCCTGGGGAACACCACTCGTCACTGACCTCCAACTAGACTCTGTGCCCCTGAGTTCAGTAGTTCTTCTGTGCTACTTACTGACAATACTTACATGTTGTAAGTATTAGTTACATGATCACCCCCTAGATTTTCTATGGTCTCCAGCCTCCCATAGTTCACACCATGGGTGGTGGTCATTGAATGGACAGCTATTCAGTTTCTTGTTTCCTGTTTGCAAAGTTAACATTCATTGAGATCTGCTAAAGAAAGTACATAAAATGAGCTGCTATTATCTAGAACCTTCTTGAGCGTGTATGAACAGCTATTCACCGAATTTGTGCAAGATTTAATGGATAAAGCAAAAGACACGCCTCTGATATGACAGTCACCTCTCCTCTGAAGTCTCCTCTTTAACGCATGAAAACACTGGAATTTTCAAAGCCTATTAAATGTTTAAACATGAAAAAGCAACGTATCTTACCTAATCTTGTCCTCTGAAACAGATTATTTATTTTGGAAAAAGAATAGTTGTTTTGATCTGAGGCAGATATTCAGTGTGGAAGATGTCAGCCTGAATGGTTTAAATTAAAAGGAATGAACAAAAGCATTTACATAGAAACGGGGGGTCAAGCTGACACACTGATCTGTAAAGACCAAATCATTTCTATGGAAGTGCATAATCGAGGGAGCAAGTTTAGAAGCAGAGCTCCAGTTCACCCAACATTTTGCAGATGCTGAAAAAGAACACAAGTGCAGGAGCTATCTGAACCTATTTACTGTTGCATTGTGCTGCTGCAAAGAGCCTTAAAGTGTCAATTCAATGTTCTGTTATTGGCAGTGATATAGTCATACGAGTTGTTCCTGAGAGCGAGAGGGAAACGCAGATCCTGAGGGCTGCATTTAACAGGCTTAAGGTGAGTTTGATCATTTTCATCTTCTTTTTCTGATCTTTGTTGAAGACTCTAGCGGGTTAACTAACATGCCTTTCATTTCGCACTTTACTTCAAGCTATTTTATACTCTGGAAAGCAGCCTTTGCCCATTAAATTCCTAATTTCCCAATAAAATAGCGTAGGAATTAGATTCATCATGCCTGACAATTTTAACAAGAAACACTTACTGCCTTAAAATAATATAGGTGCCACGCTTGCAAATTTGCTTTTTTCACTCTTCCACTTCTTGCTAGCATACATAGTTGCACGCTTCATTATCTGGCTGATGGTTTTATTTAAAACACTGAGTTAATTCAAGATGTGAACACACACAGGAATAGGAAAAAGGAAGTGGCTTCAGTTTGAGACTCTCTCTGGCAGAATAATTTTCTAGAGGCAGTTGAGGGAGCATCTACGAGACTCACCAGCAAGCCAAAAACTTTCTTCCCTGGCCTTCTCCTGCAGATGTAAATGAAAAGCGGTGGTGCCACTGTAGCAGGGCAGCACAAGAGCCCTCTGCAGGGTGCTGCTTTGCCGGCACAGCTAACGAAGGCACAGGCAGGCTTTCCACAGCAGTGTGGCCCATTATCTCGGAGGAGGAAGGGGGCTACCTGTAAGCCGGGTCTCTGGCCCCTGCGACAGCATGGAAAGGGCTGCACAATGTACATGCGCTGCCCTCGAGAATGGGGGGAGGAACAAGCCTCATTAATAGTCTCCAAAACACAGCCTAACCAGAGCAGAACCAGGGAAGTAACAACTTAATCACCATGTTGATTTTGTTCCAGGAGTTGAACGCAAGTCCCAAGAGTCTGTGCCTGTTCCCCTGTGTAGCTCATACTCTGCTCGAGCCCAGCAGGCAACGGTTGACTTCTCCCTCTACCGATGATAGTAAAGGAGTTTGATGGGCAGCGTTACAGGCAGCACAGGCACAAGTTAAAGTCATTGGCACAGCAAACTCAAGGCCTCATTTGTGTCTGACTGAAACGAGCTGTATGGACATAGACAAAGGAACACATTGGTAACTGGCGGTCCCGTGACATACAGTTTTGGGTTGTCGCAGTACACCAGTGGTACCAAAGTGATGGGAGCATGTGCAAAACTTCTGGGCTGCTCACTACCTTCACTTCTAGCAAACTATTAGGCAGTCTGTGATGTATGTCTCCGTTGTTGAAACCACATGTAATTGATTGTATTCTCACTGACACAAAGAATGAAGGTACCTGTAATTTTCTAGTCCACCAGCTAACATCTGTGATACAAGTAAATCAGATCTCAGTCTGCATACCAAATCAAACAAAATTAACATCTTAGAAGAGCTCTTATACCCTCCTGAAAATTATTCCATCTTTTAGTTATGACAACAATTTCTTGATATCATTTTTTAAGAAAGTGGACAGAGCTACCTTAGGTACCTCAAGTCAGAAGAAGGCTCACTGCTGCAAATGCTCCGGCATTCCAGACATTGATTCCTTACTAGCTTTAAGTAGGAAGGCTGAGGCTCTCTTCATCGCCTCTGCATTTCCTAACGATATGTTCAGTTAGTCCCTCACTCAAGATGCTATCTTTTGTAAAACCCATTCTCAAGACATCCAACCTGTGCACGTGTTTCATGAGGAATTTCAGTGTTCAACAGAGGCAGTGTTGCAAGGCCATTTGTTGTAGCACTGTACTGTATGTCCTGTAATACTGTATAGCATTTGTACTGTAATGCCCAACTCTCCAGAAGAATATTGTCTTATATTTGTTTCCGTGGTGCTTACTAAGGGCCTGACCCTCAACTGTGAATGTTACCGTAATACCCCAAAATGAATAGTTGTTTTACTCCCAATTAGGGAAAAAATCTAACCATAAACCCAAGAAATACATGTGGATGCTGCTTTTTGCATTAATTTCTTCCCCCTGGATGCTGGAACTTAAAGAGGGAGCACATGTGTTTTTTCCTTTCTCCTCATATTGCAAACCCTGCGAAGCAGAAGGGTTACTCACCTTCCTGCAACTGTTTCTCATTACACAGCTCCCTTAGGCTCCCAGAGAGAAAAAGATTCCTTCACCCAGTTCCATCAAAGTGGGAGCAGTAGGAACTTGAATAAATAATTGCATGCTATAACTCTGAGAGCAGGATAATAAAATTTTGGCAAACTGCATCGGAATCTGACTAGTTAATTAGAAAGTGATTGATTCTGATGAGGTAGTAAGCTGAGGAGGTTGAAGGGAAGATTCAAAAAAAGAGAGAGCACTGACACCCAGTTTAATGAAAACAGGCTGGGTTTGGCTGCATTTCAGGTCTTAGGGCTCTTCCATCTGCAGCTGCTTCACTGCCCATCTACATGGGGTCAGACAGACACCTGGGGGGCTAACAAGTGATGGATATGTTTAACATTAAATTATCATTATTGTTCCCCCCAAAAAAATGTCAAGGTATTCACTCATGAATGAGTGGATCGACAATGACACTTCTTAGAAGTGCCAAGTACTCACAATACCAGCAAAAGTCAGTAGCGGCTGCAAGTCATCAGCCCCTCTGAAGAACCATGTATTTAGAGTTGGGCAATTTTTTAAGTCTCCATGTCAGTCTCCCATGCCCTTCCCTTGCCCCCAGACTTTCAGAGTTGGAAACTCAACCAACAGTGGACTTACGTTCAATTTTTTTAAACTTGAGTCTTTGAGCACAATGCTGATAATGTGCTCAGGAGAAAATAGGGCACCAAAAAAACCCCCGTAGTGCAAAATAAGCAACAAACAAAGCCCAGATATAGTCCTGTTGCTGTCTTAACACACTATGCCTGGTAAACAACAGAGATGTGAACAGGGGAATCAACAGAGATGTACAAATTGCTATAATTACAAGTACTGTGCTTTGGATTTTTACATTTTAGAGTCAGAAAACCAGAATTAGTTTAAGAATGGGTTTTACATCTCCTTTGAATCTGTTTTGGTTTGAGCAGTAAATTAATACCAACCTGTCATATTACTCACATGTTCTGTTCCTCAAGGGAAAAATAAAGCTGGAGCCAGGATCCTTTCAAGACACAACAGTTTTGTACCTAAATAACCATCAAACACCACCAATTTTACTTTTTTTTTCAGAGAAATTATTTTGGGATTAACTACAAGTAGTTGGCCTATTGAAGAACGTTAATGTTTTATTTAAAGCCATTTGAAGACTTCAGACTGAGTTATGAAATGAGCTGATAGTATTCTCCACCATCGTCAGAAGAACAAGAAAAGCCAGTGAAAATAAAAGTTACATCACTTGTTCTTAAAGTGAGAAGGATTCCTCCACTTGGGTTTAAATTGAGACATACGTTTCTCTACCCTGTCAAGTTGGTTTATTAGAGATGAGGTATATTTCAAAGGTACCAAAAGTTATGCTCTCTAGTGATGCCAGGATTGGTCTCCATTAGTCAACCCAAAGAAACAGAAATTGTGGTGCAAAAGTCAAGTTTGGGAGCTCAGTTTGCCCCCAGTGTGATCCATGCACAACTTAAATGTTTTGAGTAAATTCCCAAGACAGTGCAAACACAGAGTAGATTCTGCACAAGTGGGTTGTATTCTCGTTGCAGGATTTCCTTGCGTACAACAGACCGTCTATGCTGGCAAGGGAAAGAGAAGAGAATCCCTCCTGTCACAGGCTCCTTCCTAACTGTGTCTGGTGGATGGAGCTTTACTATAGACTCGTGCTGATTCCAGCCATATCCTTCTGCCTTTAAAATCTACACTTGTAAGGCAGGGTTATTTAGCCTTTGCCTCTGGCTTGTCTTTCATAATCTGGAGAATTAAAAGGAAAACTCATCTCTGTCCAGTTCAAATGAGCGTATCCTTCTGAAGGCCTTTGTCACAAAGAAGTTTGAGACAAATATCCTCATGGTCCTATTATAAAGCAGTGTATTTCAGTGTCAGGCAGAGAATAAAGCAAATGCAAAGATACCCTTTCTTATCGCCCACCGATTTGGGTAAAGGGAAGACAATCAGGAAGAAAATAAAAGGGCGCTGGAAAGAGTGGCAGTGTAGCCTTTCACTCATTTTGTTTTATCTGTCTGCCTGTTTCTTAATGACTGTCCTTACTGCTGATTTTTGCTGCGTAGATTTTGTCATTTACAGGCTGGTCTAGCTGCTTCTTTCAGGAAGAAACACCAGGGCAGTGGGGAAGGGAGTAGGGGGAGCTTTGCCTTCTGCCACGCTGAAGCCAATGCTGTAGAAGTCGGCAGATTGCAAGGTCCATCCCTTTTGGGAAGAAGATCAGACACAAAAGGAGTCCTTTCTTGAATGTGCATTTACAGGAACCTACACTGAGACATCCTTGAAGAATCACCTTGGAATGGGCTGTATGCCTTGATGTATTTGAAATATCTTAGAAGATTCCCCCAGTAATTAACTTGGGCAGCAGTGGCAGTCCGGCCACAGCGTAAGCGACAAAACTCGCAGAAGTTGGATGAATACCCAGGGGCTTTAGGCCACACGGAAACTTTTCTATCTATCTCAAACAGCACTGCTCTTCTACCAATACCTGGGCTGCAAGGTTAACTCATACACTTTTACAGAAGGTGTAGTCCCTTCAGACTTTTTAAACTTAGCATCTGGATCTCCTTAGGAGGGATATTTGCCCCTTTATTTTAAGAAAAAAAAAAAAGTCCATGTATTGCTTAGTGTAATAAACCCCTGAAACCTGCCTGAGTGTATAGGCTCTGCGACAGTGCAAACGCCATTGCTTATACTGAGTGAATAATGGATAATGAATGTTTCATTCCACACATTTAACTTTTGGTTCACGAATTGCCCAAAGGCAAATCACATTAGTCATAATCCCTTGCTGAGTAATTTCCACAAATTAGTTTTGGTCTGTAGCTCCATTGCCAACAGTGCTTTGTTATTAATCATTATTATAAATTGATTCCTTCATTGGCTGGTTCTATTAACTTGTAGGTGACAAAATATTGCTTTTTTTCCCTGATGGGGTGAACATAGCATGTAGACCTGCACTGTCAGTAAAAATAGCCAGTCCTGCAGGTTAAAATTTGTGTGCTTTGAGTTCTGTAAATTTGCTTAAACTTGCATGTATTCAACCAATAAACTCATCCACAGTAACAAAGCAAAGCGTAAGCCTGAACGCACCAAGTCCGATCGTCCACCATCCCAGCCCACGAAGCTGCAGGAGGTGGCTCTGGCCCTGATGGGTCTTGCCTCCCTCTGCTGCCAGCACCCCCTCTAGGACCACAGTGCCACCATCTCTCCAGAGCAAGTTCTCAGAAAGCTCTTGGGCATCGTGCATTCCCATGTCTGCAACTGTCTCTTAGGGCAATACTTGTCTGAGGTCGTAAGAAATGAGGCAGGTGGGAAACACAGTCATGCTCTTTTTCAAGGAAGGAGATGCCAGTTTCTGGTTTTCACTAAGTGACAACAGTAGTAGCAGCTGGGAGACGCCATCAGTACGTCTCTCTTGTCTCCAGCATGTTCCTACATCGAGTTTCTTTCCGTTTCTGTGGGGAAGAAAAATAAGAGCCAGGTAACTGTGTTTCCCACCAGCAGCACCACCGCACACACTTGAACACCTTTTGCACAGTCCCTGCGCCAAAGACCACTGGCGCGGATGTGACGGTGAGTATGACAGGAGTAAATGATGGTGGAGCTCCTTCCTCCAACTTCCATGTAAGATGACAAATACGTTGCATTGCAGTGATAAGGGACATTTTTCGTATGGTTGTGATAGACCAAAATGTAGCAAATTCTTTAGCAATTCAAGTACAAACTCACGGAGTTATTTATTTTTCTAGCTATAGATCGCTGTCACAGTATTTGGATTGGCTGCTGCTCTAATGCAATCACAGGCACTGATCTTAAATTGTAGATGTTCTGCTGCAGTCCTTTGCTGTTATAAAATACTATCTCTTTTTATAGATATGGTACAAATCTTTGTTCCTGACCCAGTGTTTAAGACCAGAAATACCTTTTTGCAGGTTCACTGGTTCACACTAATAATTTGCAGATTATTACAGTAATCAATAAATGAAAGAGAAATATTTAGGATGATAGTACCACAGTGACCTGAATATTACAGAGCTGCCCACTCTCTGTCCCCCAGGGCTCCTCTTGTCCATCCATTGTCCCTCTGCCTCATACACCTCTCCAATGGCTGGCTATTCTCTCCTGCTTGGTCTTGTTTAGGAGACAACTTGAAGAGCCTGTCGCTGATTTATGAGCCCTTTCATGGTTGTAATTCTGTTGGACCTGACTGACAGAAACAAATGTCACATTCCCGAGTGCTTTGCAGAGAAACTGGGGTTTGCTCGGGTCCTCAGGCCCAGCGGATTCTGTTTGTCTGCTCTGGAATTTCCCTTTGTAAGCATTATTTTTGAAGCACTACTTCATTTGAGCCTTGACTGATAACTTCTACTCCATCGGTGGTCTACAAGCAGTTTTTATCACATACGCCTGACTGGGACCGGCACTGTTTGTATAGGTAGCAAAGAAGCTACTGCTCTGTGAACATTCCTGGCATAATAGAGTTAGACCACTCATTCTTCAGTAGCTTTTACAAAAGAAATTCCTGGGCACAGCCAGGCACTTCTTTAACTTTGGGAGGAGCCAGCCTAGCAGGCCTTGAAGCCACAACTCCATTCCCCTTTGTTTGTTTTCTATCCCCTACAGCAGCTGCTTATCCATTGTAATCCCTGAATTGATCCTGTCATTGCAGTTCAGGGAATCAGAAAAATATCTCATAGGGGAAAAGGATCATTTGGCTATAAATCTGATAGTTTACAGCTCCATAGGCAAATGCTGAAAAAGAACAAAAGCCCATCTGAAAATGCAGTAAGAAGGCCTGTCAGCCCAAATGGAGCTATTCCTACTTTGCAGAGGGAAAGAACGAGCTCAGTGGCCAGGTCTGTGTGCATTTTACTCCGCATGTACAGCAAAAAATATCTATATAGCCAGATCCTTTAGTCATCAGTCCAGATTTTACCCTAACTCATAGTTAGTGTTTCAGTCAGATAGGCGCAGAATAGTGCAGATACAGAGGGAACATCAGGTGACAAATGGAGGTTATTCATCAATATATCAGAATACGTGTCTGTAAACCACTTGTCAGGCTCAGAAGGAAAATGTTGTTCCAGGAAAACTTTAGTAGGAAGATGGAAGATAAAACAGGAGAGCCTGGGTAGTGAGTATTGTTCTCACAAGATGCACAACGCCTGGACTTTCTGAGATAGGAGGAATCTGCTTCCTCTTTTGCTGGGGAGGAAGCCTGAGTCCAAGCTCTGCCGAGTCATCGGCACAGCCCCGTTGTTTCAATGAGAGCAGAATCAGGCCCAGGGCTTACTATTCTGTTTCTCATGCAGTGCAGCAGCAACTACAAAATGAACCAAGCCATAAATAGTTTAAGAAGAAACAAAACAGTGTTTTGGTTGGTTTTTTTTAAGTAGTCTGTTAAAGACTGTTTCACATCTTTCAAATATACTTAGCCCGGTGGCATCTGTACTTGTAAGAATGGATATTCAGTTACCATGTAATTGTGTATGAGTTTTTCCTCAGTGACTCTCTTGAGGAATAGCCTATGAGTTCTTTTCTGCAGTGTAAAATTATACCAGTGTAAGTAGAGTGGCAAGACCATTACTGTGTTATAGTTCCACAAAGATCTGCAAAACTCAAAACTTCAAGCTGTGCATTGTTCGCATTCTGTTCCTGCCAGTGTTATGGCTGCTGCAATCCCGTGAATCAATCCCAATTTATTGGCGTAATTATTCTTACCAGCCTCACTGAAAAGCAAATAAATACTGAAGTTAGAACCAATTAAACGTCTAGTGTGCTCAATCGGAAACTTAAATTACTCTGCACCAGCAACAAGGACTACCTCATAAGTTCTTCTAGGAAGCACGCAGAATCCCACACTTAATTGCCACTGGATCATTTTGCTGCACATAAAGAGCAGCTGAAAGAGATTTGCAGTCAGGACTGCCAATTAAGTTCCTTAATTGGCAGGAGTAAGTGAGGGTGAAATCGATTCTGATCCTGAAAATACTTGCAAGGGTGAAGACATCAGAGAGGAGCAGTCGTGCTCTTTCCAGGTGAGCTACGTACAGCACCACTGTAATTATCCACCAGGGTCAGCATCAACAGGAGTGTTTCTTCCTTCATTCTTTCTTTGCAAATGTACCACAAGAAGCCTAAAAAGTCACTTTGTTGCACACTATGTATGTACATGTGAGGGGTGTTTGTGTATATAGGTATACGTGACTATGTTTCTCATGTGTTATGTGATGGAGCCTCTGATAGTCAGACCTCTGACAACATTAGTGAGACTAGAACAGTTTCTGCTTCTATTCTCTATCCTCTCCTGTCAGATTTCTAATTGTAAACACATCTAATGAGTTTCAGCATGGCTTAGGGTGTTTATGTGACTATACATGAGCATATGGATGTAAATGGAAAACCCGTACATCTTGGGAGAGCCCACGACACACTGACGGAGCCCATGAGCAAAGACCATCACTGCTTGCGTTACTGACTGCACGTTCCCTTTTCAAAGAGGCTCAGAAGTGCCAGGCCATTTTAACTGACAGCATCGTAACAATAGCGATATTCTGAACTTTGCAGTTGACAACATTTCTCAAAGAAATCAGTTCATAGTGATGTTAAGGACAAGGCCAGCTTCGGCACATGTATCGCTGTATAGAACTCAATATGTATAAAAACTGGAATTGCTAGGTAATGAAGCACAACAAAATTACTGTCTTCGTGGGGTATAACACAGATAAATCATATAAACAATTTTGTCCAAAATGTAAATTATAGTAGTTATTCTAGTTATTTTCAATGACAGGCATCAATCATCTCTTTTGATCGATACGCGACCGCAGACCTGACGAGAGCACTGAGCATCTTCCTTTCAGGCAAAACGGAAGAAGACATTAAACACCTGTTTATGAAAGGGTAGTGAGGAACAACTGGAGGCTACTGCCTGAGAAAATGGCTTTAATTACAAAGCATGATCCAGGCTAAGCCCTGTGGTCTAAAGAAGCTGGGGATTTCTTCTTAAAAGAAAGAAAGTAGCGTGGGATTTATGCAGCCGTGAGTGTATTCCTGGGGAAAAGCAAGCAGACTCCTTTCCTCTTGGGCTGCCTTCCCAAAGGCGCAGAACTAGTTGCAGGAAAACCCGGAATTAGTGAAGAAAAAACCTCCCTGCTCTGGTTTCTGTCTTGGCAGGGTAACAGAGCTTTGTGTACATCACTTGTGATGTGTAGGATTGTACCAATGAAATGTTTGTCTTCTTGGAAAATTATTCGCATCATTTTTAATTTTGAAAGAAATTCTGAATTCTCTTAGCTCAGCACCCAAATCTTTTTAAAATATTTTTTCCTTTGTCTTGTGCCGACTTTTCATCACTATACTGACCAAAACCTAGAGATGTGACTGATGAGTTTGGGGTTGCTGTAACTTGGAAGGTGTCCAGGTAAGAGCTGATACATTTATACCCTTCAGCTGTCTTTAACAGCTCCATTTAAAGAGAAAATGCCTGCAAGGAAATTCAACGAGTGCTGGCTTTCCTAAGCACAAGTTGAATCCCAGGCACTCTTTTGGGACAAGTGAGGTTGAAAAAAGAACATGTTGTTAAAAAGTAATACTTACTATCTAGTCACAATTAATAATCTCTTATACTTTCCTTGTTAGAGAAAGCAATAATGTGTTTAAATCCTCTGGGAAAAGAGAGCTATCTGTATGCTTTTACACACCATTTCTTCTCATAGAAAGCGAGCGTGGATGCTCATGCCTCCAGTGAGATTCTGGGAAAGAGCATTCGCTGGGCATCTGCGGAGCCACTGCTGTCCTCGAGAGCACATGGGTCCCCAGAGTCACACGCGGGTGCAGCAGCGGGAGACGCCGAGTAACTGATCTCCAGGTCCCAAGTCCGCGCCTGCTGAAAAATCCTGCCAGGGCTCTGCTTATTGTCCAGAGGTTTAAAACATCCCAGGAGCCTCTAAAGGCAACCTGCTGCCTAACAGATAGGAAAAGAGACGGTTCTGCAAGGCCCAGACAAAGGAGATGAGAAGATTTACGTTTGCAGACATACTCTAAAGCATATCTCTTTTCCTGTAGCCTCAAGATACCAGCTGAATTTTGAGGTTCAAATATTTGGCTGTGTGTTCAGGGTGTTCTGTAGGATTTCTGCATCTCTTTGTTTTGGTAGCTGGAGAATCTTCCCCCTTGCCTAGCAAATCCCATCACCCACACGGCAAATAAATGTCTTTGGGCACTGACTGGTACACCGTCCATAATACTATATAGTAGCTAAAACGTCATGTGTGGGATAACAACACCTCACCGCAGATAGTAAAGAGGATAGGAGAACAATTAATATCACTACCACTCGCTAGCCAGCGGAGCCCGGCATGGAAATCCAAGGCGTGCTTGCCAGAGGAATGATGCTGAACAAAGAGTCCTGACGCCGATGGAGCCCTCAGTATCCATGGGAGATGCAATGATAAGGTCTCCTAAAGTTGGCAGTGAGTAAAGCATACCTGGACTTCCTCAGTCCAAACATGCCTGCTCTGCGATCCGTCTTCCGTTTGTCAGTTCTCATGCTCTGTCTCTATGTCACGCCAAGGACAAGCTGAAAGATGCAATATAAATATCTGTCGGAGAAATGTGTTTCTTGTTAGGTGCTTTATAAAGCAAAGTCAAGTCAGCAATCGAAGTGGTGCTCTGGACAGCACAGGTAACATCTCCCAGATGAGCACTGAATGCTTTGTTTATGTTGCAAAGGGTGAGAAGTGGGAGACAAATGAAACCAAACTACCCAAATAGGGACCTGAGCTGAAGAGGAGTCATTTGCATTCTAAAAATGGGATTTTTTTGTCTCGCTTCCAGGACAATGCCAGGAGTGAAATACTGCATTTTTGCCGAAAGAGGATAGTGGCGTGCAATATACCCCTGACTTCGTTAGCTAAAAGAAGATTGCTTCTGGTTTTGATATCCCCTTGCAGCCAGTAATGTGAGGGACAATTAGAATACCTCAGAAATTGAAAGGCTTGGTGATATTGTTACCAGTAGTGTGAATGTTTGTTGGTTTATCCCCTCCACAATGATGGAGAAATTCACCAAAATTAATCCTGAGTAACTGTCAAGAACAAAGAAAAGTTTCAGGTGTACCTCAATCATGATGATTTTTTTTTTTCATTTTTGTAACTTCTATTTCCAGTTTTATGTGCTTAGACATTGCAGTTGGCCAGGAGACACTTTACTTCAGTTGCTCTTAGCTTGTGTATAACAATTTGTTGTTATTTTTATAAAGATGGCTCAAGCTGAAATGACTGATACGCTGTTACTCCAAGAGCAACAAGTTTACCCTCTGTGATGTGTATTTTTAGGAATAAATCTTAAAAGTCAAATGCACATTTGTAATTAACCATGCATGAAATCAACCAGGTTGAATTGGGGGGGGGAGGATTTCACTGGATGCCTATAATTAATCAAAATACGAAAGACAGATAAACTAACAAACATAAGGTGTTAGCGCAGTGAGAGGATCTTTATTTATAAGCAGCATTTAGCAGCATTTAATTCATGAGTTTGGTTTCTACTGACCATCTGTCATAGCTGCTGTCAGCTTCACAAGCCTCGTGAACTTTGCCAGTCCTGGTGTTAGACTTCAAAAGATGCTGTGGCCACCCACCACTATCACACAGATCCATAGACCATATTGCGGCAGCGTGAAACAAAGCGTGGTTTTGGCAGGAATAGAAGAGGCTGCCCCTGTGTTTCAGTTCTTCTCCTTCCAAAGTAGCAGGCATTTAATTGGATTAACTGGACTAAAGTCACTACTGCTTGAAGAGGTAGCATCAGGTTTAGCGTCAGATGCCTTCTTGGTAATCAGAATATTGTTACTCGGGGCCTTTTGAAAAATGGTGGGAACTAAACCCCTGTTGGAAGATTATACTCTCCTGTCAAGCGAGGTTTGTAGCAAGACCAGGTGAAATGCATTAGCTATTTCCAAAATAGCTTGCATGGCATAGATGAAGTCAGGAGCTTTTAAAATATAGATTATAAAAGCCTTAGAAACCTGGAAAGCAAGTAAGGCAAGGAATGCTCATGAACTGTATCCATGGCTTTCATCAATGCAGCCTAGCACAGCTGATTGCAATAAGCTTCAAAAGATATTTATCAAGTATTAATTCTTTTTAAATTCTCATTAAGAAATGTGGGGACATGGTAGTCCTTATCAATTCTTGTCTTCGTATTCAGCTCACAAACATATATTTTTAAAGCCTGTGGATCTTGACATGTGTATTTGTCACATTGACACAGGTTGTTGCTGAGACTCCTTTCCATAGTCTTCCTGTGACTTTCCAGCAGCTCTGGGACGAGGTTTGTTAACTTGTGTTCTGGCCACTGGCTGAGGAGGAAATGTTCTCTGTTTAGGAGTCTGTGCATCTGGTGTTGGTATGGCTGTGCAGTATGATACCATTTTGCTACAGGATGCAGAACACTGAGTTTCAAATCCTTGCTTGCAAATTTTCTTGCTTTCTTAAAAATTCATGTTCTGGGCTAAAATTTCCAAGTGTCTTTCAGATTTGGCAACAAAAGTAAGGAAAAAGGACAAAAATTATCTCTTAGGTATGCACAGATATAGACAGCACATTAACAATTGTGGTATCATTTAGTAGCTATAATTTTTTACAAGATTGCAATAATTTTATTATCTTAATCCTGTTATTTTGACATTTCATGTAGAATTATTGGGTAGATCACAGCTTCATTCATAGTATTGGTGACCTCCTGTTACTGACCTCTAATCTGCGTGTTATCAAGAGTAAAACTTGGGTATACTTTGCAAAGAACACCGGTAGATGCTATGCTTTCTACCCATCTTTAGCCTTCTTTTCTTTTACTGCCCTAGTGAACATAGAAAATACCTTGTGAAATAAAAAGAGAGTCATGGACTCCATAGGAAGTAATACATAGGGAATGTGTAGTAGTCTGAGGAGGCGCATGAAGTTGGAGGTAGCTTTTGTTTTGAGCTGTTTGAGGAAGAACATTCCTGAGGCCATTCCCTCTTCCCATTGGCAAATCTCCCACGGGAGTTGTGGTAAGATGGGTACAATCGTTCCTCAAAATCTGTCCCATTAGCGTAGATGTGGAGCTGGACCAGGCAATACAGTTTTTATTGTCTATACCATGCCTAGAGTGTTTGCCTACATAGCTTCAATCCATCTCCTGGATTTCCCCACCTCCACTCAGTGCATATGAATTACAGGTTGGTTCCTGCACTACAGGTGGACCTGTGGCAGCCCAGCAGCCCCTTCTACATCGTCGAAGGTACGGTCACCGACGTGCGAGTACCACAGAACACGTCCCGAAGTCTGCTGCCCTACCTCCAGCAAGCAAACATCCAGTACACGTAAGCCTCTGCTTCGCCTTCTGTTCCTCGCTCCAGAGATGTGGCCTCCAAGGCAGGTCTGCGTCTACCAGGCCAAGTGCGCTTGAAAATACATTCCACAACATAGCAATTAGACTGGCAGACAGCTAGACATTGCCAAGAAAACAACCATTTTAATGGGAGAACAGAAAATCTCCCACAGGCAGGCAGTTTTAATTAAATGTCCTCCTTTGGAGTCAAGCTGAAGTGTTTTCAATGTATATGAAATCACATCTGTTAAGAGAGGGATGGTAATTACTAATTCTACAGCCTGCTTTGCCTCTCTCTGTGTTTAACAGGAGCAAGGTTTGTTTACAAGCGTGCTGCACACGCGGAGGCAAGCCTCCTTCATGAATTATAAAGGAATGTACTAGTTCTGGTTTATAACTCTTCATTCCTTGTGCCCCAGCACAACTCACACAGAACAAATGCATGCTAAGGATCACACGTCATTTATAGCATTTCTTAAAAGCACGCAAGACAGTTTTGGAGTATACTTATCATTTCACATTTTTCAATATGATATACTAGACAAGAGTAATGATCTTGTCATTAGAGCCTTTTCAATGACATGCTGAAGCATCTGAATAATCAACTGATGAGTTATTTGAATTCTCAAACATTTGCTGAATAAAGCCCTACGTGAGGCTATTTATACTTATTTCTCAGTGAGAAAAGGATGGCACAAATCATATTTTATATACTATGTACTCTTATCAGAATTCCTTTTTTATTGTAACAATGGTCTCTTATTAATTTAGGGAATTAATTATGCAGGCCTGGTAGCCGAAGTTCAGCGTGACTTTCATGTGGGTTCAACACTGCTCCAGTTTCGTTTGTGTTTAAAAATGAGATGGGGATTTGTGTAATTGTTTGCCTACGCTTATACAAAAACTGTCCCCTAATTACTGTGCCCCGGCAGTTGTATTCACGTCTGCTGCTGTTCCTGCTCACCATAAGCACCTTTAATGGAATGACAGAAGGCCATTTTCTATGTGTTATAAGCACTCCCTGTACTCAAAGACCTTCATTTAGGTTGCGGAGCAGAGCGTGCAAGGGCAAGAACGGTGAGAGCGAAGGGTCTCCGTAGTTTACCTGAAACAACGTGCTACACATAGAAGGACCACACTACATTCATTTCCTTTTGGCACACAACTTGCGCGCGCTTAGAAGGAAGCCCGGCAGCATTTGGTCAACTCCAGACTGTTTCTTTGCTCTCCTCTCCATCTCCACGTTGCCCTTCGGACTCCTTGCCCGCTGGGTGCCAGCCATCAGAAGCAAAACCCTGCAAAGCCTCGGGTGAGCATGTGCTTGTCCTGACAAGCCTCCTGAGACCCGTAACTCCACAAAAGCCAGGAGGATTTGCCATGAGAGCGGCAGGAGCGGGGCAGCCAGGCACAGCCGTGCCCACAGCCCCGAGCTGAAGCGCAGCTCCGCAGCCAAGGGGCTGAGGGCAATGGGCAAGGTTTCAGACAGCTGCTTTTCTCATGGCTGTTTTTTACAATTTTTTTAAAAGTTATTATTATATTTTTGACACACTGTGTGCAAAGGAGTTAAATTGCTACATCCCTTTTGGAACTAGAACATCTGAGGCAAACACCATGTAAAACTTCAGCCTGACAGAGTGACGCTTGCCTAAATTACGACAATTTTCTAAAGACAGCAAGCATTAAGCAGCCTGAATAATGAACAAGGTGACCAGCCCTTGCCCGTAAGACAGGCTTATCTGTCCTAGTGTTTGACTTTATGACAAGAAGACGGTCATTAAAACAAGTCAGGCATCAGACAAACTCTTACTGCACCAAGGTTCCTTGGTTGCAACTTCTCTGGCAACAAAACCATTTAAGTTGTATTCAGACCTGAAGAACTTAAGAGCCTTTGCATTATAAGCACACGCAGTACACAGTCATTTAAAAGTAAAGAAAGATTATCGACTCTCATTTGGAGCAGACACATAAACAATCAGGGGTTGTGAAATTAAATCTATTATTGTAAAAGTGGACAAACAGAGCTTGATCCTGGTAGGTGCTTACACTAATCAGAATTCAGCAAAGCAGGCAAGTATTTTTTAGCATATTAGATGTCCTAATGACTTGAATAAAACCACTGCTTTAATCTAACTACAGACTTAAATGCTTTAAGGTACTGCTCTCAGAGTGTATAGCACTTTGCAAGTCAAGACTATAAGCCCTTAGTTTGCTTAATGAAAGCTGCTGATGTAGAACGATACAATTCCTAATTATACAATTACTTCACTAATACATTTGAAGATGGGATAACCTTTACTTTGATATCATATGTAGACAGATCTATTATCTTCGAGGCCTGTGCTGCACAGTTGAGTTAGGATCAGAGTGAAAGCAGTTTCTTTCCACCTTTTTCCAATCATTGCGGCTAATGCCTATAAAACTTTAAAAGGTTGAATGTGACAGTCGTTTTACAGGAATGATGAATTAGTGGTGTGGCGATTGCACATTGCCATGCTCTAGGAGAAGGTGGTATACAAGAACGGCTCTCGGTTTTACAGTGATGTCACTGATGTCCCAGCTCCCGCCACTGTGTGATGGAAAGGATAGATGCTCCAACTTCTTCAGTATCATTCTTTCCTGATATTGTCTACTTTATATGTTTATATTTGTATCATTATTTGGTTTTGCCATAAAATAGGAAATTTTTCAGCTTACGCTGCTGTTTCTGCATTTTGCTCTTAAAGAACCTCTCACTTTTTATGCAAGCATATTTAATTTTCACTTAGTATTGTTTTATGCCTTTTCTGAGTTATTTTAAAATAACTGGCAAACAATTATTACAGAGCAGGTAATTGTAAACACTTAAGAATTTTTCTGTTTGTTGTGTTTCAGACAGAATGATAATGCAACTAAGTTATTTCTTTTTCTTTTTCCCCTCTACAACTTGTAGATATACGTAATTTTCCATGCCAGTACAATAACTCCCGAGAAAAAGTATGTGCATGTTTTTCTAAGCCTAGAAAGTTGGTTTTTTATGGTTTTGAAATAAAGTTTTGAAGATCCATGATCACGTAGTATAACTGGATTATAAAAGAAGACAGCAAATGCTGCTCCATAAACAAATGAAAGCGGCTTCTTCTTCACATTGGCTATGTTATTTACATCATTCTGTTTCATTTGCTTAACAAGCTCATTGTGTTTTTTGAAGGCACTGTTACATTTCAAAACAGCTGGAGTATTTATTTGGCAGAATACATTCAAATAAGCCTGAAGCACTCTATTGTCAAAATATAACAGATGAAGTAACATCAGGATGGTTTAACTCCTGCTATATTTCTTCTAAATGTGATTGTTGTTCTGCTTTAGCCTCTGTGTTCTACTAGTTTTTCGATAATACTGCTATCTTTTTTTACCTAGGATTCTCATATCAGACATACAGAAAGCAATAGAAAACCAAACTGGACTGAGGTCACACAGGAATCGAAGGTCCCTCTCTGGGTATAACTACGAAACATATCACTCCCTGGAAGAAGTACGTGAAAATTCATATTGTACCTCTTATCTGCTACAAAGTTGTTTTTAATGAGACAAAGATTTCACTCTCTCTGCAAGTTATGGTTGCCTGTTCGTATTCAGAGGTATTCTAAATGTTTCTTCTTCAAAAATGGGCACCTTCTTAAAAATATGCATTTTTTTAATATTTGTATTCAAGGCTTATCTTTACACATAACTATCTTTGGCAGCTTCTGAGTTTTGTTTTTAAAATAGATCTTTTACTCTGATGGAGTAAGAGATTTCAGTGAGGGGTAGGTCTCATTGATTCATTGGGGTAAGCAAAATGAGCAAACGCGTACACATTTGCACAAGAGGCCCCAAGACTTAAAAACACTTAGATACAAATTCGTGTATGAGGGATGCTATCCTGGATGATAGCTGGGTAAATAATTTCCCTTGACTCCAGTGTGCTCAAATACACAGTTTCAGTCTGCACCAAACCCAAGTCCTTAGGCTGAGCGTGGAGGGTGCTGCACCTCGGCAAGTCCCGGTGCCTGCGAAAAAAATATTTCAGGTGTCATTGAATCGTGCACGTCAGTCTGTTCACCATTCTGTGTCCTGGCAGTCAGTCAGGGGGCCTGCTCCTTCATTCCATTTATATGTAGTGGGAACGGCAGATTAGTCCCATCTCCAGATTTTTCGATGAACAGCTAATGCGTTCCAGTAATATCCAACAATAAAATGGGAAAAAAATCCCGCGTGTCTGAAGGCTGCATCCAGCTGCTGGCAATACAGCTATGAGAGACCAATGATAGTTCAAGTGTGAAAACAAAAATGAGCAAAAAAAAAACCCAAAAAAATGACAGAAAGAAAAACTACAGGAAAATCCAAAAACATACAGAGGACTGAGAGCTGAGATTAACAAATGTGTTACAGTTGCTTCCCATGAAAGGCAAAGATTGAAGCAACAATTTAATTTCTGTGCTTGCAGATCCAGGGTTGGATGCATCATCTGAATAAAACTCATTCAGACCTTGTTCACATGTTCTCTGTTGGAAAATCCTATGAAGGGAGACCACTGTTTGTACTCAAGGTAAAGACTAAATAGTCATTAATCAGACTAAAGTCTGGAATCAGGGACAGACACGTTGTTACTTATGTTATAGGATGGAGAGCGGAGACGCAGGTTAACAGAGTTTCCTAAGGACAAGTTGCTAAGATCTAAGTATCTCTATGAATGTCATCTTTAATGGGAAAAAAAAAATCAGGAAAACTAAAAGACAAATCCTGTTTACTTGGTTTGGATATGCATGGAGATAAATTACAGGACAAGTCCAATTAGCAGGATTTGGATTTCAAGGAATTGGAAAATTTTGTGTTTCTAGATAACTTGGAAAGCAGTTATGCTGGAGAGGGACCCCAAGGGACTCCAGAGCCCCTCTCAGCATGTGCCACACATTTCCTCTTTAGCTACTGACAAAATTTCAGGGCTGTGTGCTCTCAGCTCACATTATTAGGACCACAAATTAGATGGTACAGCAAGACACACAAAAAAATTTTACTTTCAATGTACTTTCTTTTCATCTGCTGGTGCAGATTTCTGAAAATTTGATTCCTCATCAGATCAGGCTGTTCCTGTAGCATTGTGTAGCACTTGCTCCATGTGATATTTAAGGGTATTATTCTTCATAAAAGAGGAATTGACAGATCTCACTTTTCCTGTAATTTTTTTTTCCATAGATCAGCTTCATTATCTTGGCATACCTGCCTACCATTATCTTGACCATACCTTTGAAAACAATAAATTTCTGTTCCTTTTTACAAGAAAATTCAAACCTGTTGAGTGTTTCTAATATTGCATTATTTTCTCATTACTGTGTCATAAGATCTATTGATATTGCTATGAATATTCCCACTTCAAGTTAGGTAAAAGATCACGGCCCTACAAGAAAGCTGTTTGGATAGACTGTGGGATTCATGCAAGAGAATGGATTGGCCCTGCCTTTTGCCAGTGGTTCGTGAAAGAAGTAAGTGTTTAACGATTTACAGTCATGCACTTCCTTCAGTTCGATGAACATTGCATTTTTGCCGTAACCAATCTAACATATTAAAAAGAAAAATACCACTTTTTTATTATTTTTTTTATTATTATTATTATTATTATTTGTAGAACACTTAATTGCTTGATAAACGAAGCTGATAGCAGCAGCCAGACACAGCTAGGCACAGGACAAAAATATGCCAGACACGTATTGGCAGAGATATGAAGTAGGATTTTATTCCAAGATCTAAAAATGTGGAGACTGTAATTCTGGTAAAGGTCCAGGTAAATCAGTGCCAGCGTGTAGTGCTTCAGATCAGTTCAGCAATATCTTTGCTTTAAGGACTGAAATTAAGAAAGACATTTCTCTTTTGTGCAATTCCATAGGAACGGAAAACTAAAATCATAGGCAGATTTCACCTAAAATTATGGATTTCATAGTCTCTGAATACCAAGTGGTTTCCCCAGCGTTTCTTTGATCCTATTTTATTTGATTTATGCTCCCTTTATCTTTGATATCTACGGTCTAGCCTTTTTTCAAATCACTGAAATCAAAGCAATTGGAATTTTGTTTTCCACTTGTCTGGTACATCATTTTTTGTATATCAGCACTTAATCTCTTCTAATTTCAGATTCATCTCAGATGCAGGATATGTTTGCAGGATTTTGACATTTCCCCTTGACCAACAAACTTTTGTTCAAGAAGGGATGTTAGCTGCACAGTGGAGACTATTTTGCAATGCAATTTACATAAGTCAAAGGTGGCTTCAAAAAAAACCCAACAGATGTGCTTTGAGTATTTTGCATATCATTTTTTTGCTCAAAATAAGTGAGGCAAAATCTTTGTTCGCAAGGTTCTTCCTATAAACGCACAATTTTCTCACTTCTCTCCTACCCTGTCACTGTGGAATTCTACAGTGTATTAATACCTCCTCTGATTTAAAGGATCTGCCTCTTGATTTTCTGGGCTCTCTCCAGCCAGCAGAAAGATCCTGGCCTTATAAGTCACTACATAAGAGTAAACCTCTACATCATCAACACCCTAATGTGGTAGCTGAGACGATCATATAACCGTGTGTGAATTTCCCTCAGAAGGCCCTCAGCAGCATATAGGGCAAGTACAGAAATAATGAGGCCACCACAATTTGAGTGAGCATGGATAGGCTAAACCAGGTCCAGGAGCTGATCTCCAAAGTTCAGTGTGCTACGGTGGTGCGTCTTCTTATTAGGACTTCTGTTACTGTAAAGATGAACAAACTTGCAACTATATCCGAGCAGCTTTCCTACCCAGGAGAACAGGCGGCAGTAAGGGAGGCAGATGTTTGGGACAGACAGGCACTGGTGGGAAAGCCTATTGCTCAAGTACATCTTCCTTACCAAGATTTTCCCATAAAACACTACAATGTGGCAGCAAGGGAAAAATCGCAAGGTTTCTCTGTAGAGCTTATGACAGAATATAGGCTGTGTATGTGTACATGAAACCCTTCCGGTTGTTATTTGAGATCTTTGGAGAGTAGCTTGCTGGTAAGAATGTTTCGTCAACTATGTAAAAGCATTTTCCTAGATTAAAGAAAGTTTCTGCGGAGTTCCTTGAGAATACAAGAATGTACCACCTTTGTCTGGTGGTTCATTGCCTTTGTTCACAAATTACATATATTTTCTTCTTTCCTTAGAGCACTATTTCAACCCAGCATTAAAGCAAAAAGCATCAGGATAAGAATACATTATGCTCACAGACCATCATTATATTAAAAATGGCTGGGAGGGGAGGAGAGACAAGGCAATTAGATTGTTCGGTTTAGGATATTGCCTTTTTTGTTAAATGAATTATACATTTTTAGTAAGAACTCTGGGAAAACTGGAGGTCTGCCTGTGTTTCAAACTCTGCAATTCTCTTTTCTGGCAAACTCCTCCCTTAAGCACCTCTGCAGCCCGGCAGCCCACTTTCCATCCTCCCTGGTGCTTACGAGCGCTTCTGAGAAAGGGCAGTCAGCTTGGAAACAGTTTTTTCCTGGCATGTTTGTTGACTCTAAGGAATAGCACTACAAGCCCATTGATTTAAGGCAAGCAAAAGGAAATGTTGGATTTATGTGATGTTAGGTTCTTTCCTAGCAGGAACGGCATACACGCGTCCCTTTACTGTGCAGGCAGCCTGAAATATTTTATCAAGCTTTCGCTTCATCCCGTGATCTCTGTCGCTTGGTTTCTATTGAAGTATCCGTACTCCTGTGTACAACTAGGCTTTTCAAGAGATTTAGCTTAGAAAACAACCTCTAGGTGTGAATGTCACTTAACAGTCAAGCTCAAGACTGCGTGCTGCAAACTTGACCAGATATTCCCAAACAGCTTGGGAAACCTCGGTATCTTGCTTGCTTCTGTATTCAGGTAAATACAACAGTTAGAGAAAAAGAACAGATGAACTAGAGAAAAAGGGAGAAAGATATAGAAGTAGAAGTTAAAGATCAAAAAGAGAAAGAGAACGCACAGCCAAGAGTTTTGCATTATGTGATAATATAGCTGAAAGTACAAACCCAGCCTACCCACATTTTGAAAGAAACAAAAGGAGAGCGAAAACTATTGTTTGGTTTGGGAGATTGGGGGGTTTGTTTGGTTTTTTGTGTGTTTTTTTACTATAATCTACTCCAGCATGAGCTCCAGCCTTGGCTCTGTGTTCCATAGGTCTGGTGTTAATAACAACATCACTGTTTGTTTCTGTAGAAGGCGCCCCTGAATGCCTGTAGTCTCTCAGCTAAAGATAATCAGATGTTCTACCAGGGTTAGCAATACTGGTGGCCTCTGACAAACCCTACCTCATGGTCATTGAATTTCAAGTCAAGAAAGGGGACGGCCTCCACACACAGGATCAGAGCTTTAGGTACCAGCTAATGAGTCACTGAGAAGTGTCTGCACCAGTATTGTAGTAGAATAATAGCAGTCAGGTTACAGGGGAGTCCCACCCGGCTTCAAGCCTTACTCAGCTGGAAAGGGGTGGAAAAAAGGCCCTGACAGTGGAAATATATGAGAGACCTGGGGTGGAGTAGGGAAGCAAGAGGAACTATAAAAGGAAACTGAACTGATTATGTGTGGACTACTTTGAAGGCAACCTGCAAAGATAAATGAATCTAATGTAACCCTGCATTTGTGTCCACAGCAAAAGATTTGGGAAAAAAAATATTCAAAAAGGTCTGTTAGATTAGAGTTTTAAAAAGACTGCATGGGATCTAATCATACATTAAAATGTGTAAGTAAACATAACAAACTGGAAAGAAAGGGTCTCTATTATGTGTTATTACTTTGTAGAAAGCAGTCGACTTTAGAAACAAGATTTGCTTATCAGATGTAACATGTATGTATCCAAAATTAAATAGCCCTCATAGAAGTAAAAAAGCAAAACCTGTAGACGTTTTGCAAAAGTACAATTATATATGTATAAATGTTAAATAAGAATATTTACCTCCTCTTCATTGGGTGTGCAACTGGGAGAGGAGAAGCAGAGTTCAGATATCAAATTATCCAGACCTCAAATTTAGGATCTTACCATTTTTTTAAAAATCTGAAATATGGTTCACAGGCTGCTATTCAAATTAACATCAAAACTAGATTCTATTTCAGTTTTAGTGGAAGCAGATGAGGATTCCCATTACATCTGGTTTGACTTTCTTCCCTCTAATAAATGCTGCCATTCGATCCATGTCAATGATGTATAACCTTGAAATGTCATTCATACAACATTTTCAGGAAAAAACACACAAGAGATGTTACTTTAAGATGCACTATTCTTTGTTTCTGATGAGGGAATTTGTCTTCCAAGATCAGAAAATTCAAGAAATGTAATTTAAAACCTTCCAGAAGCAAGCACAGATTGTACTACTTCTTGACAAAATGTTCTAAGAATCCAATGGCACCTGTAAAGGGAAACATCCATTAGGATCAAGTGCATGCCCCTAAGGGAGTGACCTCATCTGGGCTTCAAATGAAGGTGCAAATAGCCTTACACTTCGGAAATGCAGTAACCTCCACCATCACCTTCTTCTCCCATCCTCAAAAGTGGGCTTTTTTAGGAAAAAGGAAAACTGACATATGTTGACTGGATTCAGTATATCTGCATCTCAAATGTGAACTGTGGCATGCTCTTCCATAGACTCCCTAGGCTCTTATATTTTTCAAATGTTTAAATCTTGAGGACTTTACTCAAAATAAGAGTACTATTCTTTGAATGTGTGTCAGTTTACGTTGCATTGCCCATAGCCACTTTTCTTTAATGTGAGACTGTTGTGGCTTTTTTTTTCCTGGATGAGCAGTGCTACCGTCTGCTGCTTCTGGGACAGAACCTAGCCAGTATCTAAGGTCTTTGCCAAGAAAATGTTCAGAACTACTTCTGAGCTTTCTGGATTTGATCAAGGTAACTTGATAAGTTTGGTTCGGGCATTGACCTTGCTAGACTCCCCATGAATGTTCCCTCACCCCTGTCCACCAGCCCACTGGAAAGGAGCTGTACAGTGGAGGAATCCAAACCTGCACCTCCAGATTTCCAGTGCTCAACCTGCACTACTGTATCACCCCTTAAAGATGGGCCATAATAGCTCCCTCATCTCAGAAGGGTCCCAAATCTGAAAAGAGTATCAGTATGCTCTGCATACTTTAATTTGTGAGATGCGGGGCTGAAAGTCCGAATTCTGAAATGTGGGTGTTCTATGATCCCAATTATACGAGTTCCCAGATTATTCAAGATGATGTGTTTGTACTTCAGTGTGCACCCAGGGAGCAGACAGGTAACCCCAGACGAAGAAGTTAAAGGCTGTGGGCAGATTTTTATTTTTTTTTTTAATCCTGGTATTGGTATTGATTGCTCCCGAAACCAGGCCTGAATCCCATCTTTCCACCCCATAATAATGAGCTAAGAGAGACACATAGGCTGTCCAAGATCCAAAATGGCAACACCTGCTCCCACTTTTCTGAGTTTGAGACTGATTTATGAGTCACCTTGTGGGATGCATATGGGATGCTTATTGCCAATTAGCCAGCCATTACGCTTGTGGACCAGGCCCCAGAGACCTGTCTTTACCAGGAATTTGGCAGAGTTCAAGACCTCAGATTCTTCCTCAGGAATGTTTATGAAGTGCTGGACTGTAAAGACAGGATACCTAGAATAACAGCACATACGCATAGACAGAACTGAATGAGGACAACAGTGCGATCAGACGCAGGTCCAAGCAGGGGACCCAGACAGCGTCAGTGTTAAAAAGGGTTGGCTCTTCTTCTGCGCCATGCAGGCCGTGTGGTCATAAGGCCATAAAGCTATAAGTATTCCTACTTTAAGATCTGCTGAAAGCCAGTGTAGCACTTACGCTCTTTCTGCAAAATTCCGTAGTCCTAATGGACAAAACATCTGCCATATGCTGCATCAACAGTCAGAGCAGCACTCAGTCATTCATTCCAGTGCTGAAGTCCACACTGCAGGAAAACAGCTTCACCTTCTGGATCATTTCTGGGTCTTGCTGAGCTCCATCAAAATAGGTAATCCTTTAGGAGTCAGAAACATTATTTGCCCTTGCTATCGATAACTATCAGAGCCTCAAAATACTGGCTGATTATGAAATTCAGATACCAGTTCTTCACCCACTCCAGAAACAGTCTGATCTTAGGGGTATGCAGGACAGTTATGTGAAAAAACACAGTGATGTTTCTTGAAGATTATACGCTTCACCTATCACTCATCAACAGACTTAAGTCTTTTGAACGGGTACAGATGAAATGCCATATTCCCACAATCCAGGATTTCAGACTCATCTTAATTTAAGGGATGCTCATTCCACCTGTATTTAGTTGTCTTTGAGACAATGTAGTTAGTTCATCCCCATGATAGGCTTTCCATCTCCATGTTTTTTCAGTTCTCCAAGCAGAAGTTTTTAACCATAGAGGACATATCTTTGAGCGCTGGCTCTTAGAAACCTGAAGGGCTTTTGAAATAATTTGAAATATTCCGAAGTGAATCAGAGGCATGCAAGGCCAAAACAAACACTGTACCTGTAGCTTTTTCCTTTCACCCTTTAGCTGAATACGTTCCTTTTTTCTGAGGTCAGTTCCCTTCAGCTAAAGCTCTTCAGCTGGTGTTGGTTTGACTTGAAATTTTTTGTTGCTCTTTAAACGACCGCATCTTCTTGCTCTATGAAATCTTCCTGTCTGGGTTTTTCTCCTGTTCATCAGTTTTTAGTTCACCTGTGTTTTAGGAAGGACAGAAGCTCCTAAGGGCTGTATCTTGGACCCCTACAGGCTCCTTCACAGCTGCCAGTGATGATGGCACCGTGAAGACTGAGCTTTTTTCACCTCGAAGGACCAGTCACCTGGTGACAGATGTCTCCACAAATGCTCTGCAGCTCTTTCAGTAAATGCAATACAATCATTGGAGCTTAATTTTTATTGTTTGTCAGTCTCGAGTCTCCCCAGCTGTCCTTTTAGCTGACTAACCTCAGAAAAAAATTGACTCCTCTGAGTGCTCCCTATATATCCATTATCTGGAGGAAAAATCCATCTGTTTCATCCTGCAGCATCTATATTTGAAACACTCAGCCTTACTTATCTCTAACTAACTCATTCTTCTCTGTCAGGAGCTTCTGCCTGAAATGCTATTTGTTTTTTCTCCATCAGAGAGATCACTTCTTCCAGCCTCTTCACTCAGTACTTCATTCATCAGCCTTTCAGCAGCAAGAGGCGCTGGTACAAATGCAGAATCTGTTTTATCCTCCTGATTTTTTTTCATCTTCCAAATGCTGTTCCTGCCATTTGAAGTTTCTGTGTGGTAATCACACCTATGTGTATGTAGTTTTCTGCTTCTACTCAACATCCCTCCTCCGCTCCACTGCTGGTTCGGTTCTGAAAGAGTTCAGTTGTTTCGACAGCCATCTTATATCCCACTTCGCTCCGAGTATCTGCATCTCTGTAGCGCATCCCTGCTACTGAAAACAGAGCTTACTAACGTGCACCATTTCTGCAGCGAAGGAAAATAAAGTGGCAGTGAACACTACCAACAAGAGTTTCCTGGGCTGGGCTCTCTTTTAATGGATAAAATCTAAGCCAATGCCAAAAAGATGGAGTGCAGTACCATGGTATCACCACAACGAGGCATGTGATGCATTGTTTTAAAAGCAACTCTGGCAAACCATTTTTATACTGTGGAGTATTTCTTTGTCTTTTGATCCGTGGTCGATTATCCCAGGTTCTATTCAACAGTAAGACAATTTAGAGAAGGTGCTTTCCCTTGCTGTGACATCTTCATGATGGCAAAAAAACAGTTAAAATGGTTTCCAGTTTTCCTTTTCCAAAAGGAAATAAGTACTGCATTATTTCTCTTGTGCGCTTGCAACTACTCAGATGCATCTTCCTGCATACCCATGATCTTAAGAAGGTAAAAATTACTTTCATTTTGCTTGCAGCTATTCATTTTTCACAATGTGAATACACCTTGATAAAATAAAGGTAACTTTGCAGCTGTGTTGTGCCTGTAGTAGGAATTCTTCGATGACACTTGCTCGTGTAAGTATTCATCACTAGGACATTCAAATTCTACCCTGTGAAGGCTTTTAAGCTGTTGGATATGTTCTTCTTCAAGGCATGAAGAGAATTCACATTGTTGTTCCAACATCTGTTTGCCCTAGGGAAGAAACTCTGCTTTGTATTTTAGCAGTCCACTCCTGCGTGGTGATGCTGAGTAATTAGGGCCTCAGTAAAACTACTGATATGCAGAAACACTATTGAGCATGAGAAAGGACGGTGAAAGAAAATTCTGTGTATTGGACAATTTAGTTGTTCCCAAAATGGAATTACAAGCAATAATTAGCATCTTAGTTATTTCTCTGTTTCTTAACAATTTAATTAAACAATGTATTCAAGAGAGTTCTATTGTGTTGCCCTCAATAGCTACTACCCTGGACCAACATAGCTGTAAAATTCACGAATTACATTTTTCTGTTGTAGGCATCTTGGGGGGGTCTCCACCAACTTGGTGGGCTTTAGTTTCATATAATTACTAGTAGATAAATTTGTGTTGCCCCTTTCAGAGTATTTACAGTGCTTCAGAATAACTCTGGCCTTTCTTGACTTGTTTGGGACCTATGAGTTTTTTTATGTACTACCTCTCATACTGAAACCAAGAAGCTGTGTCTTTTATTTCCACTAAGATCTGTGTAACTTTACACAACTTCTTCCCCACAAGATCCTGCATTTGCTTGGGTGGTCCCAGCTTTGCACAAGCTTCCTGGAACTGCTGTTTGCTCCTCTAACATGTCAGTCATGCCATCGTACCTCTGCCTCTTCTCTGCTTCAGCATCTTTTACATTTGCATCCTAAGTACGAGTGTAAGCAAGCCTTTGGGATCCTGCAGGCCCTTCAGGGCTCAGTGTTGGGACCATTTCTGATTAACATCTTTATTGATGATCTTGATAAGGACATAGAGTGTATCATCAGTAAGTTTGCAGATGACACCAAGTTAAGTGGGAGTGTTGATCTGCATGAGGATAGGGAGGCTCTACAGAGAGACTTGGATAGATTGGATCGATGGGCCGACGCTAACAGTATGAGCTTCAACAAGGCCAAGTGCCAGGTCCTGCACTTGGGCCACAACAACCCCATGCATCGCTACAGGCTTGGGGAAGTGTGGCTGGAGAGCTGCCTGGCAGAAAAGGACCTGGGGGTTCTAATTGACAAGTGGCTGAACATGAGCCAGCAGTGTGCCCAGGTGGCCAAGAAAGCCAATGGCATCCTGGCTTGTATTAGAAATAGTGTGACCAGGAGAAGTAGGGAGGTGATTGTCCCCCTGTACTCAGCACTGGTGAGGCCACACCTTGAGTATTGTGTCCAGTTCTGGGCACCTCAATACGAGAAATATCGAGGTGCTGGAGCGAGTGCAGAGGAGGGCAACGAAGCTGGTGAAGGGCCTGGGAATAAATCTGATGAGGAGCGATTGAAGGAGCTGGGAGTGTTTAGTTAGAGGAAGAGGAGGCTGAGGGGAGACCTCATCACTCTCTACGACTACTTGAAAGGCCATTGTAGAGAGGTTGGTGCTGGTCTCTTCTCACAGGTAATTAGTGATAGAAAAGAGGGAATGGCTTCAAGCTGCATCAGGGTAGGTTTAGGCTGGACATTAGGAAAAAATTCTTCACGGAAAGGGTGGTCAGACACTGGAATAGGCTGCCCAGGGAGGTGGTGGAGTCACCATCCCTGAATGTGTTTACGAGTCGTTTAGATGTGGTGTTAGGGGATATGGTATAGGGGAGAACTTTGTAGAGTGGGGTTGATGGTTGGATTCGTTGATCCCAAGGGTCTTTTCTAACCTAAATAATTCTATGATTCTATGATTCTTTTCAAACTCTTTTTATGGGCTCTCTTCTTAGTGTTGCAAACTAGTTGCAGCACACTGTCATCTTTCTCGGTTGTTGTTTCTGGGTTCCTCCTATGGGAAATGCTCCCAAAAAGGAAGTAAGATTTTGCTTGCTGAAAAAAAAAAAAGTCAGACACAGTTCAAGCTTCAGCCTTGAAAACTTGACCCTTTGTTTTAAGACATTTGGTTTTAGATAGTCAGTAATATCTTACCCTTAGTAACGGGCTTACCACTCCGCTTGTGATTTGAGTGCCAAAGCCGGACACTAGCAGTAAAAGAGAAAATGGAGGTAAAATGATGTACTGCTTTCAAGTACAGAGACAGAGCTAACTACTAACTTGCCAAACTGATGAAGTGGGAACGAAGGCTTGAATAGGAAATCATAGGGGCACCCTGCTAAAAAGTAAGATATACAGACAAGAGTAAAACACTGTATGTTACCATCAGAAAGGATGTTTTAACTGATATTTTAATAATGGCATGGGAGAATTAATCCTGTTTTGTTGGAAGCAGTTTTATGCGATTTCTGGTAGAACAGCAAGGGAGTCAATTCTCTGTGCTAAAATACTAACTGTTTGATTCGGTGTGATTGTTTAATTCAAAACCAGAAACAGCAAAAGCTGATTGTTACCTTAAATTTAATAATAATTAATTGTGGGACAGCAAATCATTATTAAGCTCAACTGCAATTCCAGAGTTTCTCTCAACCCTGTCTCCTTGCTTTGTCCTTCTCAGTCAATCCCCTTACTTTATAAAAAGCCCAACTGCATCCTAAATCCCTTTTAAACTCTTGCCTTTTATTGCCTTGTCAGTTTACGATATAGCTCTTTTGTTCACTTCGTCCCCGAGATTCAATTTCCTATGAACCAGATCCTCAGCCAGCCCGAGCTGGGCTCGCTCTATCAACAACCACCACTCTGCCCATCCAGATGATCGACCCCCCTCCTATTAATCATTGGTCCTTTCCCCCATCCCCCAGGCAGATTGCTCGGTGTTGGCAGGGTTCCTGTATCATCTGTTCATTCACTAATAACACTATTCAGCATTTATTGGGCCAGCCTGGCGCTCTGCGCGCTCAGCAGCAAAGCTGCTATTGATTGCATGGTGGAGAAGCAGAATCAAGCCGTATAAGGTCACATTACTCTGTATTCTGAGGGCTCTGTGCAAACTACAATGCCGTTAATTCACTGATGATTTATATTCGTCTTGCTTGTGTCATAATGAAGAGAAAATGTTTCAACACTGCCGGGGAGGGGCGGGGGGTCGGTTTACGTGATCATTGCTCAGAGGATTTGAGAGTCACGTCACAAAAGGCAAGTTGTGGGCTGTGCTCCAGCAAGGACACACCTTAGTAGCTGTAAGGCACATTGCCAAAGACCTCCCTGTTAAGGGAGGTAAGATTTATAAGCTCTGTGTTACCTGGTGGCATATATCAAACAAAATTGCCGGATAAAAACAGTATGAAGGACAAAATATTTTCAGCGGAAAGAGTGAATATGATCTCACTCACACCAGGTTACACCATCTACACTCTTGCTTTCCATGAAGAAGAAAGTTGCACCAGGTCCGTTACATTTTTAATTAAATGCTACTCTAAAAGGGTAACCAAATTGTTGAGATAAAGCATGTATGCTATAAAGAATAGAATTGAATGAATGACATATTTGGCTCTAAATCAACTTTAAGACTTAAAACTTTGAAGAGTATTACTGGGGACTGTAATGCTTTCTAAAGTCTCTCATAGTATTCTGTCCATGACAGCAGATATTAAAGTAACACAGAGTAAGTAGCTTTAAAAAATGAAAAGGTGCTTGGCATTTTGCAGTCTATATTTTGTTTCTGTTTTTAAATGGTGGTGCTTTTACTTACCAAGAAAAATATATTCTTCACAGGATTTAAAACATATTGAACATTAAAAAGTCTTAATTCAAATATTTTCATTACGTCACTTTTTGGAAATTTGGAAAGGTTCTGAAAAATTTGCAAAGCTCATCCATGCAATTTTTGAGGAGTGTATTACCTCAAATTAATTAATTATTGGAAGTTATTTTAAGGAGGTTATTTTAAAAGTGTTTTAAAGAGCTTAATCTTATAGCATTCGCAGTTTAAAATACAGTCTATAACCCTACAGTGTAACAAAATGAATAATTGCAGATGTAACTGACAGCAAAAGAATGGCATATGGAAATACAGATACAAGCAAATATGCCAATCTCATTATCACTGATATGTAAATACCCATCATGGAGAAACAACACAAGCTTAATGTGTTAATACTGTCTAAAAAGAGAAAAGCATTAAAAAGTCAAGTGGTGTGTGGTGATTTACTTCCTCCCCAACCAAATTACTTCTCCCTGAAATAAGCATGACAAAAACGTTCATTTTCCTTGGCTCATATTTTAGAGAACAACTTGGTTCTGTTTCCACTGTGAGAACAGTCTTACAGATTTAATATCCATACTTATCATATAGGCTCTTAATCCTGTGAAGGTTGAAGTGCAGAGCTAGCTTAATGCACGGAGTAGCCCTAGTTACTTCAGTATGTGTATTCTGCACGTGGAACATCTATGAAGCACAGCCCTTGTTTTCACGGTCATTACTTTTGAGTAACCATTCCTTTCTCTTTTGACAAAATTACTTTTTACTATAAATAATATATATATTATATTTACTATAAATAATATTTGTATTTACTGTAAATAATAATAGAATATAATAACTATTACCTGCATACCGATATTTTTATGCAAATGTATTTGTAGCCCTGATGTGGCTTCCTAATACAAGTACATTGAATTTCAATGCTATACCATTCCAGCTAAGACTCTTCAGGGGATTTCTGGCACGTGGGCTGGGGGACCTGTGACCTCTGCGTTGGCCAGGGACTTTTTACCATGCAGCCCACGGCTCCGCCAAGCTTCCCCTCAAAAGCCCACTGTCATCCCCTTCTCCCCTGCGACAGCCCTGCCCTCTTTCAGCATCTCGTCCCACCCTGCGGTGCTCCGCGCCGTGCTGCCTACATCTCCTGTCATTCCGCGCTGTGCCCCCTTTGCCCTCTCTCGCTCACCTTCCCCTCCTCTCGCCTGGCTGAGAACGGCGGAGAGGCTGGGAGCGGAGTGGTGCTGGGTGACTCGGTGGCTTCGCAGGGGGATGGCGCGCAGCTTTGGATCAGCAAGCAAGGCCGAAGGACCTGCACGTGCGGAGCACCACTGAGAGGGATGCTGAGGCCGGGTGACGTGAAAGCAATTCATAACAGAGCAGTGGTTAATGAATGGCTTAGAAAAAGCATTTAGAACTCTCACAAGGCCCTCAATAAAGAAAAAAAAAAATATGTTCAAACTCCTCCATGAGTAAATTTCAGGCCCAGACATGTCCAATTGTGTGGGTATTTCTTAAGGATATTCCACAAAATGCATCTGTCAGCTCCAGTGGCAGCTTCAATAATCCAAACAGCTGCATGGTTAGGAGCCCAGAAGTATTGAATTCCTGTACTTCACACTGTTCCCTGGCATTTGTCAACTAAAAAGCTTTTAGCTTAGGTTTATTTCAGAGAAAACGTTTCCCTTTGTCCCCCCAAAGACGTTACTTCTTGGATCTGGAGGGCCAGAAATACCACGGAGCAGGAGGCGGTAATCACAGCACCAGGAGGAGAGGAGCCAGCCTCTGACATCCCTTTGAACCCAGTGTCAGTGTGACGCACTTGCCACCTGCCAGGTGAAGCACTTGCGTCCTCCCCTTACAGAATCAAGACAAGCTTTGAAAGTTGCAAGTTTGATGAGAAGGAACAGTTTTTGGTACAGCACATGGAGTCCGAGCTTCCAGAAACAGCTAAAGGAGCACCTCTGGTACTAGCAAACAGAACTGCTGAGGAGCCTCTGTTTCTAAGATGTAGAACGGAAAAAAAATACTTTCCCTACCTAGACTTCCTCTACTAACATTTATCCATGAGGTTCTCCAAAAGTAGAAGGTTTTCTACATTATAAAGGAATAAGCTGCCTATATGAACGATTGTGCATATAGTAAATGACTTGGCATACAACAAAAGCTTATGTAATGTGAGCCTTAAATGCTTTAAGACATGCTCTGACCTTGCCAAATCATCACCTGGTGGAAACAACAGCGCTTCATTGTCTTACAGGAGCTACACTTGTTTCCTCAACTAAGAATCTATTCCACTTCCACCTCCTACGTCAAGAAACACTTTGTACAGATTTGCTTCTCTGTAATGCGAGTTGTATTTTCTTGGCTATTGAAAGTACCTAAGAAGCAGAGACAACAGGGTCTTTTGAACACCTTTGTCACATGGTCACATGCTGCCTTTAATGACATTTGCAGGAAGATGTCAGCCTTTCAAGCACAGCTCGAAGGATGTCAGTGGTGCTGTGAGATCAGGTCTCCGTACTGCCAGAGGCCACATGACTGTCTTAGCCTGTCACAATACTTAATCGGGAAATTATTTTTATTATGGAAATTACCTTCTTTGGCTTTTCTGCTTTAGGCTCTTCAGACATACCAGACTGATCCTGCCATGAGAAAGATGCTGACTCAGCTGTATTTCTACATCATGCCTGTATTTAATGTGGATGGATATCATTTTAGCTGGACAAATGTAAGTAGTATTAGTAGAAGTACTCAAAAAAATGTTCAACAGGAAAGATCGAATGGTTGCTGCATCATTCAAAGGTGACTTTCTGTATAATCTGATCCATCACTTTGTGGCATGCAAAATGGAAGCAAATTACTCCGTTTAAAATATAATACTGAATATGTTGACCGGAGTTGGTTTGTTATGTGTACAAATGGATTTTTGCCAAACTGTAGTAATATTGCTATTTAACTATTTTATAACTTATGTTAGGATCGATTTTGGAGAAAAACAAGATCAAAGAACACACGGTTTCGGTGTCATGGTGTTGATGCTAATCGCAACTGGAAAGTGAAATGGTGTGGTAAGTCTGGAGATACTTTGGTCCACTAGTTCAGATTACCCTGTATTTAATTACCCAACAGAGTAAGTAGGTTAGATCACATCCGTTGTGTTCTCTTTTCCGTAGTTGAAGTTGAAGGTACTTTCCCATAAAGCCACAAGCCAGGGCTCGAATCTTCCTTCTAGCTTCTAAAAAAATAAAAGTCCTGAACTTTGGAAAGACACATCTCATCACAAGTAAAAAGTTTTCATGGCAAGGGTGTCAAAAGCAAAAAAACGCAAATACAGCTATTCTGTATTTCTGCAAGCATGTAAATAATTTGAAGCACAGTAATGAGCCTGGCCCATCACATTTCCAAATCTACCTGACTACAACTTTAGGAAACATTCAAACTTCATTTTATTTAATTCATCATTTCTCTGAAATGGATTTAGCTTTGGAAATGCCAGACTTGCTGTCTTTGCCTCACAGAGAATTGTCTGAGAATATTTTAAGACCGTTATTATTAGTGATTTAATAAAGAAAGAAGGTGCTTCTAAATGCATAGAGATCCAATTTTAAACTCCCAGCACTTCTGTAAATACTTTCATAAAAATTGACCTCAATTTTGCATAGAGAATGCGGCAGTAATGAAAATACTAGCAGAGTTGGAACGCGTCCACTGAAGAAGAAATGGTATTTTATTAAATCTTACAGCAAGACAGTGCAACTCGCACAGGAGTAAGCAGCCGTACAAGTTCTGGTGCAGCAGACATAGCACTTTGTTGTGAAATACAGCAATATAGACCTGGTTCTTCTGCTGACCTGCTCTCCCTTCTTGGGCAACGTCCTTCACCTCTCTGTGCAGCTGTTTTCTCCTCCAGCATTTATCCACCTTCCTTATTTACATTATGAACTTGTAAAGACAGAAATTGTGTTTGCACAGCACTGGCGCAACCGCCCTCCCTTCAGCCCGTCCCTCTTCCACTGGAAGTCTCTAGATGTTTCCACAATACTCCAGTCACTTGCAGCAGGAGCAAGCACTGTACAGCCTGGCTTGCAGCGATTGGATTCTTTTAGTGGATTTTTGAGAACTGTAAGGATAAAAGCGAGTGTGAATAATCTGCCTGGGGAGATTACAAATGAGGTGAGAGTGAACAGAAACAGGCATTCAATACAGTATGGACTTGTGAAATATGCTTCCAATTTTTTTCGACTCTACTCGCAGTAAGGAGAGGACTGACACAGAAGCAGTTACAGAAAGCCTATGTTAGCTGAGAATCCCTCCACCACAGAAGATAGTCCCAGGGCTGCTACCACGATCTATAAGGCAATTTTATGCTGCAAAAATAATGTAAAAATGAACCGAAGTCCTGCATCAATGTTACCATCTTTTTACCTAAGTAAGTCAGAACTGCAGGTATTTTGGGGACATAAATTTACTGTTCAGGAGATAGCCACCGGCATAGTTGGAATGAACAGTTCTCTTACAAAGTCTTCAGAGCCATATATAGGTACCTATCAGTGCAACATTAATAGTCACACAGTGCATTTTCTTTCTAGACCTGATGAATCTTTCTTGGGTTCAAATCACTTTGCTCCTCCCTCTTCTTGCTCCTCAGATGCTGCTTTAAAGCACACTTAGTTACTCAGTCCTGAAAATGTTTGCTTCGTTTTCAGTAAAAAACATTTTTTCTAGGCTGAGTGAAACGACAATGAAACACATGCACATTGCGTGTTGTAATCCACTACCTGTTGCATTTCTCCCCTGCACCAAACATCAAAGACAGGTCCCCACCCCCAGTTTAAAAAATAAAAATTCATTCAAGGTTGCTTGTCATCCCATCAAGCACCGGCTCCGCTTCCCACGCCAGACCCCAAACTCCATCGGATTCTCTGTTTTGCCAGAGAATAAAGAGATCTTTCATGACTGGTGTTCAGAAGATCCTCACCCGGCGCCTCATATTCTCATTAATCTGACACTAAATGAGGCAGAGGAGAATCTGGATCATATCACACTTTGAGGCTTGAATAATCATGGTGTGTTTGACATTTAATACTACCTATGCTTGTTGAAAACCTTTTAATTCAGTTCAGTCGCACTTACAATTTGGGGAGAAGGCTTGAACTTCACCGTGGGGCTTCCAGGCAGGTGTGTTGTGTCAGAATCTGGCCCCGGCAAAGGCGCCGAACGCTAGCTTGCCGTGAGCTAGTTGGTAAAGATAACACAGCATCCCTTCTGCTTTCCTATTCCCTTCCAGTGCAGGTCTTTGATGTCAGCTTTATGATGCTTCTGTGTTCTCTAGAGGCTGAGAAAAGGGCCATATCACTGATTGTGGTAGATTTCGCTTTGCGGCACCCCATGCCCAAAATAGTGCACAGAAATTGCACACAGACCCAAGCGAATACTGACAGCAAAATGTCTGGGTAGAAATGCTCCTTGCAACGTATATTTATGTGCAATAGCTTGCACAAGGGTTTAATGTTCATGAAATAAATAGCAACTTTAAAGCCAATAATGAGGTACTTAGAAATAAATTATGTCATAGGGCAAATCCAGTTAAAGGGGTTGCATCCGAAGCCTCCAAGAGAGTAGCAGTGGGAGTTAAAATTTCCAATGAACTCCAGTCTCCAGTGCACCCCATTGCTCACTGAGGACAGTTCCCCACACTGGCAGAAGAATTGGCTGCGAGGAAGTTTGAGAATCATGCTCCAGCTTGTCCGTCCTCCCAGTCTGCCTTCTGTACCAGAGCATTGGTTTGATCAGTCTCGGCACACATTTCCTTTGTACATTTGATCTCATGATGGATGTTGGAGGATACTTCTCGTCCCCCGGTATGCTATCAGGTACAAAAATAAGGCAGCATGGTGACATTTTATGAGATTCCATTTTCTTGTCATGACTGTAACTCAGAAATTTCGCAGGAGTTGATATGTACTGCATTGCCTTTTTCTTTCTTCTTGTGTTACTTTAAAAGAACTTACAGCATGAAAATTGAGAATATCCTTACATTATCCAAGGCCACCATGGAAACTCTCTCTTTTTACTTCCAGCCAGCTTCGCTTAAGGAAGAACATTAACTACGGCTGGGATTGCAAATGGCTTGTGACAGTAGGCTGGACAGTTTAGAGAGTTTTTTCTTCACTGAAAGTCACTAAACTGAGCCATATTTTACCATTGGGTCATTTTACCATTAGCTTGTTGGATTTTGCTGTTTATTAACAGTGATGCCCATTTTCATGATTCAGTATACAACACTGTTACAGAAGATGTAGTATCCATGAAAAAAAACAAAGGCTCCAGAGGCTCTGTTAAATAGCTCTCCTTTAGCTCTATTATCCAACAAGACATCGAGGCAGAGTGCTCTTGGGATTTGGATGACTTGGTGGCCATCTGTTCTGCAGGGAGGAGACCATCTGCCCCCTATATAACCCCTCCATATCCACTGCAATCTAAGCACTAATACCTTTTCCAATCCCCACCTGTGACCATTGAATGGTAGCCTCAATTTTCATATTACAAATGAAGCTGCAGCATGAAATTCTTCCACTTTTTTTAGCATTAGGTTGACTGCATAACCCCGGTTTTGTTCATATTATTATGCCTTCTCACACACTGCTCTTTTCTTATTATTTGAAGATGGGAGTACTTACTATACAAAGGAAAGCTAATAAAACACTGCTTTTGTAAGTCCCTGATGACACCAGGGAATGTTGCAAACAAACTATTATTATTTTGCAGGTCAGTGTAAAACGTGTGGTATTTTGAAATCACTGTGGATAAAAGAGTGGATTTGCATAAATATTGTTCTTTTATGCACAGACCCTAAGCTGTAAATGAGATGGTGGCTTAGAGCCAGAATTGGTAAACGATAAAGGAGCCACTGCCATGTCTCCTTTCTGAGTTTCATCTTTCAGTACCTCACGGGATATTGCATGCAGGCTACACTTCTGCAGCTTACTGCCACCTGAGCAGGTTGACGTGGGAAAAGATATCCTCACAACTGAACCCCTGCACCAAACTTGAAGGAAAAATAAGCCCTGTGCAAAGTGAGATGATTTCTATTTTAGCTAACTGAACAATCATCCCATGCGGCTTCTCATTTTTCCCCCATAAGGTTTGCAAGAGTAAAAATAGGCAGTAGTCAGGGACCATTCTCATGTCTTAAACCGGTTTTTAAGATAATGCCTTTTGAGGTTATCTACCTACCATTGTAACCATCACTGTAGTAACTAGTATGTTAAAATGCTCTTAAAAGCTAGGTTTGTCTTGGCAGTGACTAGTGAAAGAGGTACAGCACTCTAAATTTCAAATAGACCAACTGAGACCCTTCAATAGTTTTAATACTGGAATGCTATCAGAAAATGTGCCCCTTATACAAAAAGACAGGGAAGAAAATACAGTCAAGTCAGACTCTCCTTTTTCTGTTGGGTTGAAAAGATGTCCTTTGGGGAAAACTGCAGGTAGTTGGCCAATTGGCAACTTGGTGTATCTACTAGATGACTGAGCAGATCACTGTACTGAGGTCCCACTGGCTCATGCCCATCAGTCACAAGAAAGCAATTTGTTTATTGCTTTTCACACTTTTGCATGCAGGCCCACAGAGGCTGAGCCAGAAGCTGATCTTTAGAAATTCTCCTTGATCACTTACCATCAACTTTCTTTGTCAATCTCTAGATGAAGGTGCTTCATTTCACCCATGCGACGACACCTACTGTGGTCCCTTTCCTGAATCAGAGCCTGAAGTAAAGGCTGTTGCTCATTTTCTCCGGAAACATCGGAAACAAATAAAAGCCTATTTGTCCTTCCACGCATATGCACAGATGCTGCTGTACCCTTACTCTTACAAATACGCAACTATTCCAAACTTCAGCTGCGTGGTAAGTACATTAAAACTTGGGAGAATATGGTTCCCTATATAATATTTTTTTGGTACATCTTGTTTTGAGAGGAGACTTTTTTCTTCAATACTTTGCACATATTTAATATTGAGAGGAGACTTGTTTCTTCAATACTTTGCACATATTTAATATCTAGCAGTATTTATTCTGGTTCCGTTTGCAATCACGTTTCTGGTTATATAACCTTCATTCAAAGTGAGTCAGCGGTAATTTGATTAAAATGGTATAGTGCCTTCCATCCATCAGTCCCTTTAAATTACTTTATAGGATAAATCCCTGGGTTTTAATTATAGTTATTATCATTTTATTTAATTAACTGTAATGGGAATTGTGTAGTAAAGTCCTTGGGCATCTAGCTGAAATTCTGTCCCTTCATGCTCAGAACTTAAACACTAGAAGCACAAAGAAGATCATCTTCTATTTTATGAACAAAATAAAATCAAAATGGTTTATATTTATCAGTTAGAGCAGAAATCTTGTAATTTCACAAAAAGTAAAGCTTCTATCCCTTTACATATCATCCTGCTCAGATGTAGTGTGTTTACCCCTTTAAGACAAGCAGCTAATTAACATCAGGTGCTTTGGAGTTTTTGTCTATTAGAAGAATAAATTAATAAGAGTACGGTTTTTGATGCAAGCCTATTGATTTACAAATATGTACATTTCATGTATTCCATGCTCATCCAAACACAAGAGAACTATTCCCTCTGCTCACAGTTTGAGGCCTGTTTTTCAGCAGCCTCCTGTACGTAAAACCCTCCCTGTGGCTTATTCTCTCAGGCAAATGCGGCTTAAGCTTCACTTTCTGTTTGCTCCTGCTCACAGACACACATTGCACCAAGCAGTAGCGAGCCGCTTTCTTTCGCCCTCAGTCCCTGGTAAAATTACATTGTCTGTATATCGCCCATTTTGACGTTGCAAGCTGCAGTGACGTTTAACTTAGTAGTTTAAGCTAGGTTACTCCAAAAGGAGTTTAACCGCACCTTAGATTTATCCTGTGCAGAATAAATGACGATGTTAGTCCCTGGAGCTTCACTGAAGTTTCACTCAGCTGCCCTCTCAGGATGCTGAGCAGCCAGCACGCCACAAACTGAACTCTCTTTGTGGGTTTATTTCTGTTAAGACACTTAATTTCAGCAGCTACTAAAAATTCTCCTGTCTGATGTCATTCTTGAGAAACAGAGCAAATTAGAAGTTAACTAAGCAGCCAGAGGAGCTAAAAATATGAGACATGTGGGGACCGGCCACCCAACTTTTCGTTGACTGTGAATAAATCCATGAGCCTTCTTTTTATTCTACCCTTTATTCACATCCCTCTTTTGGGATGTGGCAAAAGGAAAGAGGAGCTCCCCAAGTGAATTACTGACTGTTACTTACCAAAAAACATAGACTGGGAATTCAAAACCAGGGGATCTCATTCCTTTGAAGACCAGCAGGTGCAAGCACATTTTTTTTTAAGAACAGACAAGACAGCAGAAGTTGAAGACATAGTCTTAGGAAGAAAGAGCATCAGCTCTGCAAGAAGAGGACTGCTGGGTATCTTGATGAAAATACATAATACTCTCGATTAGTAACATAAGGCAATAGCGGGAAATTCTTTGTAAGGAAAAGGAGTTTTCACACATACCAGTAAATCTTCAGTGTATACTGTTCTTGTTGCTGAAGGGCTATTTCCATTCTAAGACAGGGCGTAACTGCCCCTTAGCACACACACTCTACCTTTCCGTCCAAAGGAGCCCAGGTTTTGATGAGTAGTAGGTGTTCGCCAGGTTTGCGAGGCCTTGGAGCAGGCTTCTCCTCAGACGGAGTGGAGCACAGACCTAAAGGGACAAAGAAAGACACTGTTTTAGACAACAGCCCTGGACAAATGGAAGCCAAATGCCAGTTCTGAATGTTTTGCCAGTATTTGGACTCTATACTTCTTTTTATTGCAGTGGGTCAAAAAGAACAGGGAGGTCAGAATAAGAAACTGAAGTAATTTCCTGTTATTTAGAAAGCTTGTTATGAGGATCATAGTGAAAATAAATGGAATACTGTTGCTTATTTATTTGTTTTTAATATTTGCCTACAGCCAAAGGCTCCATCCCCTGGTGGCTCTGAAATGAATGGTCTTTAATATTTGAAGTGTCTGAAATGGTGTCTTAGGCTGAGGTTTCAGATTCTCCAGGTCTCTTGGAGAATTACAGTGAGCTGGCACGCAGCAGATCTCTCTTTCCTGCTGCTGATGGAACCAGCTTTGTTGGTATACACGGACTGTGTACAGTGGACAACTGTAGGGCTCCACGTGCATAGCAGATAAATAACATTTGGTGTTATTAAGGGGGGCACAATTAATCCTGAGCAGAAGAAAGGGTGTTTCTGTTTGGGTCGTATCGTTCTAGTGAGCTGTCAGTTACCATTTCGATTAAAGTGTTCAATTATTCAGAGTTGCTTTGAAACTGGAGAGCTGTGTACTGATCACAACGTGCATATTCTGTTCTAATTTAGGCACATGTCTCTTATTAACGCTCTCCTGAAATCTGTTCTTTTAAGATACTTAAAATGAAAGTGCACTTTTAGATTGAAAAAAACAGCAGAAACATTCATCCACCTCAACAGTTTTAAATTTCACCTACTTTTTATCCCTTTTCTTCCTGTACAAATGCCTTAGTGTTTGCAGTGAACTTAAATGGCACAACTGAGTTTGTGTATGTCTTTGCAAAAATCTGGTAATTTTATGTGAAGCTTTCTCCTTGAGGATGTTCAAAGACTGGTTTCCTGGATTTATTCAGGATCCGACCTGCCACGATGTGATGCATTTGAGAACTGTCCCCTTCTTTGGGCATATAACTCCAACAGTGAAAGCAGGCAGCACCCCCCCAAGGCAAAGAGCATTGAGCTCACAGTGCCCAGGGACGCCTGCCTACGTGGTGGACATGGACTTGGGTCACTCCTGGGCTGGCCTTTGGGCAGTTGCTGCCTCTGCACAGAACCCAGTACTGTTGTGCTGGTTTTAAACGGGCCTTGCCAAACTATTTCTTCAGAAAGATTTCAACAGGGCTTTCTTATGTTGACTCATTGCTGTACAATGAGTAACTCATGCATGGGGAGTCTTCTCCTATGTGGCTATGCACCTTTCCATGGTGCATTTACCAGGACATTGCTGTCCACCTATCTCAGCCCCCTTAGGTGAGCCCACTCCCTTGGCATCAGGCCTGTTGCCAGGCTATCCCAGCTCCACACCATGGCCCCAGGATGGTAAGTGCTGGGTATAGCTTGCCAAATTTCTGTTGAGCAACTGACCCTGGCACCTGGGGCTCCAGTGCAGGCACCAGACAACAGCCCCGGGCTGCAGCTGGAGCTCCCCACTCCCCAGAGCCCTGAGAGGTCCCACTGCCACCACTGTGGCCTCACACTGCCACCTCACTGCCCTCACAGAGTCCGACACCTCTGACCCCTTTATGGGTCTTGTGTGTCATGACTCAACAGAAGTTGAGGCATCTGTAAGGGAAGGGGGAGACCCAAGCAACAGCACTTCCCTCTTTCTCAGACCTCCTCCCACCTCATCTTTGGTGTTAGGGTGAGTCATAAGCTGTCCCTCTGCATCAGCTGGTGACCACTTCCTGCCCTGGCAGAAGTTCCCGGCAGCACTGACTTCAGTGGTCCCTGCCTCCATGCACTCTCTCATGGAGGTGGCAAGAGGAAGAGAAGGGGCAAGCTGAAAATGTCAGAGTCTCCGGCCAAGAAACAAATAAACAAACAAACAAATCTAATTGTGCCTAAAGGATTTTTATAATTGAGTAAAAAAGTGCTCTTCCATTTGCTAAGAGCAGTTCTCAGTGTAAAACAGACTCTCCTAAGCCCTACTTGCTGGCCAGTAAGTGAAAATGAACTTTTCTTTTTTTCTGGAGTGACATTTTAAAGCAGTTTTCTCTGGCTTCTCTACTTGGGCAGACAAAGACCCACAGCAGGAATGCCTGCATGGGTCAGACTGGGGATTAAGCCAGAATCCCGATTCCTGCCAATGGCAAACAAGTGGAAGGTTAAGGAAAGTGTATAAACAGAAAGGCAAGTATAAAGTGAGCCTTCCCCAGTGCATTCATCAAGTGCCTGATGAATAACAAGGTAAGGACCAAGTTCATGAAGACTTGCATAAACTGAAACCTACAGCTCTTCAGTTCACAGGAATAAAACAATTAAAAAAACAACCATTGCAGCTTTTGAACCCAGTGGTTCAAAGTCCAGCAGTTTCTAAGTCCAGTGGTGGTCATTTCTTGCTCTCTGTAGGGAGATGGCTTTGCGTTTTCCTATATATTCCCAGCCTCCACTGTACCTTCTCCGGGATCTTTCTTTGGTATCATAATATTCTTTTTTCTTTTGAATATGTGCATCCTTTGTCTGTGTTTGGATGCGCTTTCCACATGTAAGCCTCAGAATTTGCCATGGGCCAGGCCCATGTCTCAGGCACCCAGTCTCACAGGAACCTCCTACACAGACTGCATCCATATGGATGTTGAAATGTAGGTGCGGATTTTCCCCATACAGTACTGAAATCACATTTCCGCAATAGTGGGAAGAGTTCTCCAAGCCTACATCATCTGGCCCAAGAGAAAGTTAGACCATCAGTGAACACTGATCTGTCCATCATCAGAGATTCAGGACTGGAATTTGCATCCTTCCTTCTTCCCACCCCGCTCACTGAACCACTGTGGAGTGCCGCCAAGAGACGAGGTTTAGTGGACTGGGAAATGCATCCACAGTTACTGCCAGAAAATTCCTGCATGGCTTTTAAACTGCGTAAAAAGGAGATTATTTCATCTCATGGTCTCACATGTTGCCTAACTTTGTTGTGTCACTAAATTGGTATATATACCTATAATTACAAAATACTTAATGGCTCATCATTCGCAGTGCAGTGAGCTGCTCTATGCCATGAAAATACCAAATCAAGTTTTCCAAAGAATTAGGGAATTGCCGTCAATAAAAGTAAATAATAATTTATCCTTTAAAATAATTTTAGATTAGCTGCCATGGACTCAAGGAACACAGCATTGTGCCGGAAGTCAACGATGCATAGCTCAGGTTCCAATCCCATTACAGTATTTAATTCAAAGTCTAATTTATGTATTTGTTTTTCTCCCCCCCACAGGAATTAGCAGCCTATAATGCTGTTAATGCTCTTCATTCAGCCTATGGTATAAGATACAGATATGGTCCTGCATCTAGCACTTTGTGTAAGTTTTCCTCTGGCACAGGTTTGTGACTTTGACCTACCTATAGTAAGAAGGAGATTACCCGTATTAAAACAAAGAAAGCAAACACTGTTTAAAGTGAACTTTGTTTCAGTTGTGGATGGTGAGGAAGGCGGAAGATGAAATTTTGTAACTGATTCAGTCAGTTGATTGCAGTAAGATTAACTCGATGCAATAAAAGAGATTAAACTGCAATGCATTTGAGGGGCGAAATCCAGCAAATAGCATATAAATACAGATATTTTTAAAACAAAAGATAAAGCAAGATCTTAAAAAGCATGTCATTATCAGATACTGTAAATGCAATACTAAGTTATAGAATATTTGTGAAGAACTAATTCAAAGTAGGTTTTGTTTTTCACCATTACTTTGCCTCTCCTTCTGTGCAATTGTGATAGATAAAACTATTCATAGAGCTCATTCTAAAATTTAGGATGATCTCTTTAAAAGCTAGATTTCAAGTGCTTCTGTGTCTAGATGATGATAAATGATAGCAATGGTATCTTTATTTGGACATCTTCTATTTTTCAGAAAGCAATTTCAAAAGCATTTTTCCCTATAACAAAGTATCTTTAAAAGATGCCTTTTAAATATGTAATGACATCTGTCAGGCAAGCTCTCCACATAGACAAGTAAGAGAAGAAGAAGTTCAATAGGTTTCAATGCAACACTTTTTTTTTTTTATTACTGAAACTATGAGGCCTGAATGCTCTCGGTAATGCTAACAGACATTGAAAAAGTGAGAAGCTTAAGTAAATAGCAAGATTTTTCACAAGTAACCACCTGCATCTCCTCTGCTGTTCCTGTGTTTTGGCTAGAGCTCTACTTTATTGTGGGCCTCCATCCCCACAGCACAGTCGTCATCTCGTGCTCATTACAGCGCAGTCAGTCGCTATGTCAAAGGAAGAGCAGTGTGAATTAATGCCAGAATCGCACAGAAGACAGCAGGCCACATGAGAGATGGATCTTTATATAAACATAAGTGTCTTGGGTAATCAACATATGGAGATAACGAAAGCATGAGAAGCACATTTCCTCGGGAAGGTTTGTTAATATTAGACACCACCTATGCAAATGCTCTTCATGCTGCAAAGAAATGGTGAGAAAACAAGGCAGAAATGAAAAGAATTTTAAAAGCACTTTGAAAAGGAGAATGTAGATTACTTTGTCAACTTTCTCCCTTCTCCCTGCAAAAGTTAAACCTAGGAGCGTGCAGAGCTCCAGTCCAGCTGGGAGATCTTTGTGGAAGCAAAGCTTTAGACTACACTCTCCTGGGGACAGGAACAGTTTGAGGCTTTACTTTAAATGTTCTCTCTTATTAAAGTTTTGCTTTACACAAAAAAAAGTTATTTATTAATTTTTTCCCTGCGAAAATCAAGGATCTAATCCCGTATTGTGCTGAGCACCTTTCACCAGGTGCTGGGCCCCCATGCCCTCCTCTGAAGGGTGTTCGGGATCAGGGCAAGCAACAGCTGGGGCTGCAAGTATATATACTGAGTCCTGGAGACAAAATGCCACAAGAACCCTCCGGTGCTTTCAACATGACCTGCATTTAACATATTTTAAAATTTTCTCTGACTTCCCTCTTTCAGATGTGAGTTCTGGTAGCTCTATGGACTGGGCCTACAAAAATGGCATCCCCTACGCGTTTGCATTTGAACTGCGTGACACCGGCCATTTTGGATTTTTACTTCCCGAGACGCTGATCAAGCCAACCTGCACAGAGACCATGCTCGCAGTTAAAAATATAACTCTTCATCTGCTGAAGAAATGTCATTGAGAGCTATTTCTAGGAGCTGGAAGTGAGTGCATTACTCCCAGTGCTGATGCCTTTCAGTGCGTTCAGTTGCCATTCTAAGCTTGGCCACTTCAAAATTACAGAAGCTAATGGGAAATATGGTGTTGTTTCTACCAGATCCACTTGGCGGGAAATCAAAAAAATAATTTAATATCTGCTCTACAAAAGCCCATACAGTTGATATACTAACGTAGTTACCAGTTTGGAGTAAAATAGTCTGTTCTTTTTTGCAATAAAGCTTTGATTCTGCAACTCCAGTGGGGCAGGTCCAGGTCCACATACAGGTGCCTGAAATAAAACTCTACTTCCAGACAGTCCCTGGCCTTAGTCCTTTCCATAACAGGAAGAATTCCCTTAGTGGGGTCTCTTGAACCAATGGATAAAGCTTACATTCACGTATATGTACTCTGTGACCCAACACAGGCCCGTGTCTAATGTCAGTAAACGGCATATATTGCAGCTGGCCGCACTGCAAGTGGCAACGTGGCTTTGTTCTGCATGTATACGGACATATGTATATGCACTTTTGTGATTTTTTTTTCATGTAATGCAAGAATTTGACCCAAGGTTTGGGGGGACGGACTCAAAATCAACATATTGCCTTTGAGAAATGTAACTTTCCTAGACCTGTGTAAGAACGATAATGAAATATTATTGAGATATACAATACTCTGCTTTATGGAGAGACCATAGCTGACAAAGCAACTTGCCATGACTTGGAACTTGGACGCAGGCAGTCGACTGGTGCATCGGGGTTCTGCTGTAGTCAGTGTCTGCCCATTTCCACCAGCTGAAGATCTGGCCTTAAACTGTAATTAACTGATGTTAACTGATGTTTTATTTATCGGTATTCTTGCAGTGAGTTCTGTAGCTCTATGGCTGTGTGGCTGTTCTTCTTGGAAGTCGTATTTTTTGCATGTTTTAAAGGAATTAATAATAGATTCTTAAGTGGGCCGGAGGTGAAAGCAGCAGCTTTACAGCTGAAATACAGTGAATAAGCACCATGTTTGAAAGAATAATAATGAAAGCACAGAGAATATAACAACTTGTTGAGGGTTTTTTGGTACTTTTAAAATAGTATTTTTTTGATCTTATTATATCTGCAAAAGCATATATTTTACTTTATTAATTTTGAGTTTTATCTTATGCTATAACATGTTAAATAAAACATATTTGTTAATAAAATCATCAAAGGCTCTTGAAGTATTCTTCATATTTCATTTAATCTTTAAAGCTTTAGTTCAAGGATGTGACAATTTCACCGATCTATAAAACATACTGACACCAAGGATGCAATATTTTAAAAAACCCACATCCTCTTTAAATAAGTACTCAAACTTAGCAAATGGGCAACCTTTACGAGGTATTAGGAAACCCTGTATTTAGTTAAGAATACCATTGTTTTCAGGACTGCAAAAGGCAATCAGTGAGCAAAGATGACAGAATTGCATTCTATTTGTTTAATATTTTGTTATTAAAAAGTATTTATTTTAAACAAGCTTTCTGAAAGCTTATTCAGATTTGATTAGTTCAGATTTGTTCGAGTAATGCAAGTTTCTGTTCTGGTTTAATAAAAATCTGGGGGACAGAAGCTCTCAAAATATCTATTCACTAGTCATTTACAATTGCTTATGACCATAACTGTTGAAGACAGCAATAACTGTCTTTTGCTATGCACAGATTCTTGACCAACACTCTTGACAGTGGTGTAAATTAAATATTAGCACCAATAGTTGTGAGTTATTCTGGATTTAGGTGACAAGATTGAACTAATACAAGGATGTAAGAGACAGAAGTGAAGGACAGAAAGCATGAGAGATGCCTAATCAGCATGAGGCAAATATACCTCTGGATTGCTACAGTACAAGCTTTTCCAAGTACGGGCCAGGAAAAAACAGATTCAGATGTGATGGTTTGACTCCTGCTTGTAGTCCAACAGTTCGTTATATGAAACATTTCAGCTTTATTTTCATACCATCACATCTCCCCTGGTACTGAAAAGTAATTGAACTCTTGGAGCAAGAAAGGAAAAAAAGAGACCAAACCTCTCTTTTAGTTACCGAAAGGACCTAACGTTGTAGATCTCATTGACCTTCTTGGACAGGAATAATTGCAAGTATTCTTACATTTATCTAAGAAGCTCTGACATTTAGAAGTACTTGATATCAAAACCAGTCCACGAATACAGCTACATCCTGGCATCTGGATGGACTCAGCCTGAATACTATGTATTATGTGCAACTGAAAACTCTGACCTCAGTTTTGAAGACCTGTGCAGGGTAATTCATTGCCCCATAGCTGAACACAAGTGTAGACAGCCTCTGAGCCCTTTAATTTCAGGGTCACTAAAGCCGATCAGAAAGACAGTCACTAGAAAAGAACAAACCCTATTTCCTGAATTAAGAATTTGTAAGACAATTTATCAGCAAGAGTGATTCTAAATAGAGTAGTGTACCCTAAGGAAAGAACTACTGGAAATCAGCTGTTTGGATATGGAACCGCAGCCTTTGTGACTTACAAATGTTACTTCTCTGAACAGCTCTTTTTTATCTCCGTAATTGCTTATTTCTCTTCCCTTTGTTCTTCTCTTCAGCTATCTTTACTGCCTACAGGACAAGAGAATCAATAACGTGTTTTGAGAAAAGTGAATTTATTTTATGATCGTAAGTATAATTTATCATTCGACACAATAAAAAGAACATGAACAGCAAAACACTGGTTATTAACCCAGCAGTCAAAATCACATATATAATGATTATGTGAAATCCAGGAGTTACACCTCCCTTGATTATTGACAGAATAATTATAACTGCTTTTGTAACTTGGAAAAAGTGCTCAGACAAGGTTTTGTGAACATCTACCCTTCTTTTTGATAGCTTTTAATTTTTATAAACAAAACCCTGGGATTAATTCATGTGAAGGAAACAGGCCTATATATCTGCAATTCACCCTTCCCAACAACAAAATAATTATCCCAAATGAGAACTTATAAAGATTCCAAATGACTTTGAATCTTCATTAATAAATTGATAAAAAATTGACCTTTATAGGTCGAAAAGGGTATTGAGTTTGGTTGCAAAACTTGAAGAAAGAGCACGGCTGAAGGGTGAAGATCTCCATGTCTTTTTCAGAAGTTGCTTCAAAAAGGCCAATTTGGTCACTTATATAACACGTAAAGCCTATTTTTTTTTACATTTTTGAAAATTGAACAGAAGGAGTCCAAATGACCTTGAATGCCACCATGCATTTACTTTGAAATATCCAGTGCCAGTCCTCTTCTCTACAACCAGCTGTGGTGTGCAGATTGCGCTGCCTACAATGGCTGCACAAAATAACTGTTTATTGAAAAGACTGTATGTCATTCTTAAGGTTAAGAAGAAAGCATTATATTTCTTACCAAAACCAGGTTACTATATAACTATTCTAGTTTGTTCATGTTAAACAATCCCTTCCCTTTTTATGTTTACATTCAATTTAATGTTACCACTCAAAGAATAAGATACTCATTAGCATGGGTAGAGCCACATTTACTTATACGATTAAAACCCAGATGTTACCATTTTCATGCAGTTCTTAAGTGATGGTAAAACACCAGAACAATATCTCAGATGTGCAGAGATACAACTACCCCTCTGCTGTAGAAAGCAGGACAAAAGAACAGAAATCTGAATAAATAACAGAGAGAGTTTTTAAATGTAAAACCCATGACATTAGCTATACTTCTTTAAAAAGCATTTTGAAATGCTCACCGCACAAAATGCCTTTTCTGAGTTGTAAATTCAAAAATCTTCTGTCCACTGAAAATGTAGACCATTTGGCGTGCTTAGTGTATCCTGATCCTCATACTCAGTCAGGCTAAAAAATCAAGGTCCAAAGAGCTGTAATTGCTTCCTCCTTCGGCTGTGTAGGAGGAAAGCCGGGTGCAGAGAGAGCTGCCTCCTGGCTGATTGCAGCGATAGGCTTTCAAGCCTCATCAGCACCCTGAAGTCAGCAGTACTGATGCTGTTGGCGGGTCTGTCTTGGAACGAAGGTGAACTACTCCCGACTGGCTTTCACAGTCCTTGGCTGAACGTACCTGTCGCCCGAAGCGCGATGCAGCGGGTGAGCAGCTTGTCAGAGATTCACAGCCCTAGGCTGCGTGTGGTGACAAAAGGGCTTGCCTTAACAACAAGGTCTTCTGTTAGCATCTGGAAATTTGGGATAACCAGAGTCACCCCAGAGTGCTGAGCTAACACATGGTTCTCCTTAGCAAATGATGTCTGGGGCAAGGACACTTAGAATAGGTGAATCTTTAGCCCCTGAATGCTTGTCCCTGCCTGACAGGCAGGAGCGGTCAAGCAGAACATCTTGGCTGTCTCCGCTTGCAGATCCTTTCCAGCCCTCTCCTGAGAGACCGAGTCAAGCACGGCAGGGCTTGCCCTTGGATTTAGACATCAGGGAACGCACTTATAAATAATAGATTCAAATGTTAATTAAAAAAAAAATCTGCCACTGTCCCCAGCCATGCAGAAAGTCCAATTCGCCTGTGACAAAGAAAACCCATCCATTGCCATAAAGACATAGGGTAATATATTTCATCCATCCTGCCCGCACTGAGAGTCCAGCCACCTTAGCACTGCTCGCCGTTATTGAAAAAGACATGCGGCAGCATAGCCATAACAATGAAATACTTTAATCTACCCCCAGGCCTGTAGGACCATATAGTTTATCTCAAGTAATAGATAATCGCTTCTGAAATAAATATTGTGGTACGACTGCGAGCAGGTGTTTTAGTCTTCCGTGCTGACTGCTATGTTCCAGGCTATTCCTCTGCATACCAGAATGGCTTGATGCTGGGAGAGCGGTCTCCTTTTTTAACCAAATACTGAACTCTTTTTTTTTTTTTACCAATTCTGAGCAGAGTATCGAGTTATATATGAAGATATATGCATACAAAAGACCCTGAGAAAGTTTCATTTGATAATAGAATTTTCAATTTTCTTTAAAATAATGCATCTGTTACAATCACGGCCAGAGTTTTCAGGTGGCTTATTGTTTTCAGCATGTCATAACTGAAAAAAAAACAGTATAGCAGCCTGACAAGCTGAGCAGAGATGACTGATCTGCTTACTGTTTCATTTCCCTTGTTTACTTCACTTTGTTTCTAGATTGAGAAAATCTGGGTTGATTGGGCTGATTTGAAGGAGTGCTGTCAAAAAGCTGAGTGTAAAAGGGTTCTTCTGTGCTTAAAGAGCTATAAATAGCTACTTTTTAAAAAAAAACCCAACTTGTTATATTTTATGTTCTTTATGCAGCCTAATTGCTTTACTCTGTTTGAATTAAATTATCACATTCACATAACTTAGTATGGTTTGGAATGATGTATTCTTATTTTCCTGGGAACCAGCCAGTTTTCTAAGGGTTAAATGAGTGAAATGCCTGCTTAGTGTGGTAGGAGAACTAGAGCTGCTCTTTGGCCTTGTTAGCACAGAATCTGTCAAAAAGGCAAAATACACCTGAGCCTTATCTAACAGGATAAATCTGCTATATCATGCTGCATGTGTCTCCATTTCTCTTCCTCCATTTCAAAAAAGAAGTCAACGCTGTCTGCCGATGACGACTTCAGGCTATAAAAGTGCCTAACTTTTGGTACTAAATTTAAATCATGAACCTGTTAAAATGTGTGAACTTCCCCACATACCTACGCAGATCCATTCACACACAAACACGATGTCTGTCTGCACAATGTGTACTGTGTGGTGATGGTTTACGTAATGGTGTAGCTGCAATTCTTGGCAACCACAGGGCTGCTGATAGCAGGCAGCATGTGTTCGGCATCTCTCCTCTGCCTGCTGTAAGCACACGCAAGTTGAGCTTGTTCGGCCAGTTCTCTAAACGCCCCAACGCTATTTCACTGTGTTGTGGTTTGAGGAACCCACCACAATTTATTGTCATTTAGACAGTTACTCTGTCACCCGATGACTCCTCCCCACCTGGGAAGGGGAATTGGGAAAAAACAAGGAAACCCAAGGGCCGAAATATAAACAGATTTAATAGAATAAGGCTAAATAATTAACATTAATAACAGTAAAGAACCAGTATTGATCCCGATACTGATATAAAATATACAAGGATTATACTCAGCCAATTCTATCAGCAGAAGCTGTGCATCCCAGCAGTGGACACCAAATGCTGGGCACTGCAAGTGCTACGGCTTTGGGAGGAAGGGAAGGGCTCAGGGGACCAGCATTGGGGCAAGAAGTTCTCTGGATCACCGCCATCAAGGAAGAGAGAAAAGTTCCCGCCAAACTTTCTAATGTATATTGAATGTGACGTTCATGGTATGAAATAGGCCAGCCTGGGTCAAGTGCCCAGGTCTCGCTCCTCCTCATCCCTGCACCTGGCTAGCCTCAAAAACACTGAGACCTTGAATCCCACACAGCCTAGCTGGCTATAAAGTAAATATTTTCACAAATTCAGACACTAGAGTCTTCTAAAAGTGCAGTTTTCCCAAGCATTAGAAGAGAAATTAGTCCTGTGTTGCTCAAATTGGGACATACGGGTGCAACACAAGAAGTTCTCCTCCTGGGGTTGCTGCAGCATATTTCTGTGGATTATCCACTACTACCGTTAACACACCACCTACAAGCTGAGATCATGGGCCAAGCCCTTCATGTGTTCCTCCATACGGGGCTCAGAGGTCGGCTTTTGCTACTGCAAACGCTTAGGGCAGAGGCTGTAAGAAGGTGTTACGCCCTCAACTCCCAATGTGGACTGCATCCCAGAAAGCTTTCGTTACCTCGTGTGTTATGAAGAAGGCCCTATATCATTGCCCAGAGTGACCAAAGGGGTGTCTAAGGCTGTTCCTGTAAAGTCTGGAAACACTAAGGAGAGCACTGGAGAGTCTACAGGCCCATACCAGCTACCACCAGGACTGCTTCAGCCCACAAACAATTCTTCCATAGATGAGCCATATGCAAAAATACATTTGTAAAACAATCATTTTAGACAAAAAACCAAACCCTTTTCTTATACATTTTAAAGATTTTCTATTAAGACTATTGTGATTATTTTAATTATGTTTCTTTTCCATTAAATGAAGTCTCTTTTCTGAGAAGCAGAGGTAGAAATAACCTGAAGTTGCTGTCATCCTGAAGGATGTTTAGGGAGTCAGTGGATGCAGTCCACGACCTGTCAAACACACACCTACCAACACTGCGGATAATAAGTGCAACCTTCAGGAGATGTCTCAGCAGAGACCTCACAGGAAACATGTCTGAAGCAGGGGCTACTCTTCAGAGAGCGGTTTTGATGCAGACTGGCTAACGAACGTTGGGAAGCTCATCTTCAGCTCTTTCCTCTTGAGTTGAGAAACAGCACGTTTCCACAGCTGTTAGAACTGCACTTTTCAAAAAAAAAAAAAAATCACATTAAAGTCTGTATCAGACTTTTAACAGAAAGGAAGGTCCCCGTTCATTTCCCAACCCCCTGCACAGCACCAGGAGAAGGGCTCCTTCGCTGGTGTGCCCGGCTGCAGATCCACGGGCACCCAGCCCATCAGAAACAGCATTATTTAAAATAGTCTTGCTTTTCTTTTGCCTCTGTGAGAATCTTAAACAATCCATCAGTGCTAAAGCCAGAATATGTGCAAGAATAAATCTCCCCCTTCCAGGTCTCTACTGAAGGACACACAAAAAACTGATTTCTTAAAAATTCCTTTTTGGATTCAGTGATTTACATTCTGATGAAAACTAAGAGTTTGCATGTAGAGGGGGAAAAAAATAAACCTGCAAGACAAATGATTCATGAAAAGTTTTATCCAAACCCATACTAAGTACAGTATGTATCATCTTCGTACTCTAATTCTGAATATACAGACCAAAGGTGGAACATTTGGAACATTTTCCATTTTCACTCAGTATCAGGACTAAAAATATAGGCAAAGGACAGAAGTATGGAGTAAAGGAGTAAAAACATGGAGTAAAGGAAAACGTCCAAATTAAATAGCAAGACTCTAGGCCCCAAGAACAGCAGAGACTAGTATAAAAAAGCATTTTTATTTTTAACCAGGAATAAAATCACTAAAGCACCATACTTAAGAAAGATTAAAGGAAATAATGCTGAATAATGTTAATGTGTTGAATAATTAGAGGACTGCTGGGTCCGATGGCCTACTGGGAGAGAGAGCGGCTATCTGTGACTAACCAACAGTTGGAAGAACAAAAGTTAGAAAAAAATTGGCAAACAAGCAGAGACTAATCATCTTAGATTGAATGACACGCTGGGAGAAGTATAAAAATATCTTGAGTAAGTAAAGTAAACAGATACTGCTGGGATTATTTCTAAAAGTAACAGGCAGAGAAGACTAGAGGGACACTAAAATCAAGAGAATCGCTTCTCCCTTCATCTGATGGTGTCAGAGTCCACAATCAAGCTTATCTTACCTAAAAAATTACCTGCCTTTGGAGTACTGCCATGCGGGCAATGTTAATTAATGTTCAGGAATCCTGTGACATAATTAATTTTTAGTGTACGTGGATATTAGCAAAGAGGTAATGGTATCTAGTAATGCTTACTGCCTTCCCTGGCAATTCCAGTGTTTCCCACTCCATGGAAGTGGGCAGTTTACCTCCACTTCTCCAGCCCTACCTGTGGATAAAACCCCACACAGCAAAATCAGATCGGTACCTGCTGTGTGAAGAAGCAGAGCAGCAGATTCCATACAGAGGCAGCAGAAGTTGTCTGCGTTATATTTGGGCCATATTTTCACAAGGGAACCTGTATAAGTGTAAAAAGTGCCATATATCTGCTGTAAGATACTGGAGACCAAAAGGTATAAATGGTTAAGATTAGATTCCTTTATGGAAAGTTTCACTTGTCATAAAATTCATCAAAATATTGATCCCATTGCACGATAGAAGTGCATTTCTTCTTCTACTTTTCCTTCGACATCCGTAATGCCATGCAATGAAGGATTTTTCTCTGTTCTTTGGAACTGCAATGCATTTTCATAAGTACACAGCTTTTCAAGAACAGCTTGATACCATAGCCGAAAAGGATAAAGTTGCAGCACCACCAATATACATTATGAAATTAAAGACACGCAATAAATTCCAAACAAAAAGCAGCACTGGAACGCAGGAGATGAGACCTATATGGGAACGTTTCCAAGGAAAGCTCTCTTAGGCTTCACTAAGTCTTGACAATGTGTATCTGTTTAAACCATACTTTATGTTCAAATGCACTGGAGCACAGAAGTCAAGGCTGCAATGAAAGGGAAAACTATTGGGAATGTAACCTTTTACCTGCCATTCATTGTGGGAAATTATCCTAACGCAGTCAGAGTCAGTCTATTTGCCTAGTATATATCTTTTAAAAAGAGGAACAATGAATAAATAATAATCTTTAAACTCTTCAAATTTCTTTGTTATACAAAAAGAGTATTGCTTATCAAGGCTCACACACATTAATCACAAATCTCTCTGTGTTTTCCCTTAGGAGTTCCCTAACAATTCTATATACCACGGTGAAAAAGATCCAAATCTTTAACAACCCATTCACTATTATTCAGCATATTGACAACAACTGGCAATAATCCTACAGCCAAAAGCATTACTTGAGATTTCTGAGATATCCCAGTAAATCCTCTCATTCTTTCATGGCTGGAAAAAAAAGGCAGCCCTTGTACCTCCTCCTGGGGGATAGTACTGCAGGGTACTAAGGAACAAGGAGGTGTTAAGAGTTGCAGGCTTACTGATGCTGCCATTCACCTTCTGCTTTTTCTATATTCATCCCCTGGGGTGGCAGGCCTCAACTTTCACCTGTCTGGGAGGAGCATTTCGCAGTCCTCCGGCTCCAAAGGTGGGATTTAACTCATCTGACTTCAGCTATATGAAAGCTATTAATCTAAACTAAATTGACTTGGTTTGCTCTGTAGTTGGTAGAGGGAAACAAAGGATGTAGAGGATGACAGGTCACATCTATCTTAGACTTGGTACCATCGGTTACTGCATGAGTTACTCATTAGTTAGTCTTTTTGCACAGCAAAAGCCCAGACGACAGCTTAGACTAAGTGCCTAGCTTTTATAACTGTTAAAATTAATTAAGACAAATTCCACCCTCGGATGAGACGTATCCTTTAACTTCCAGCACATCAACCATGCTTACATACCAGTTCTGGCTGAATTCAGATGCCTGAAGTTCTTTCTCTCAGGGTTGCCCACAGCACATGGGACATTCAGGGAACAAACAGCCTTCTTAAAAATAAAATTTATTTTAACTGTAAATATTTGTCTTATAGAGAATAATGTACACGTAATCAGCAAAGTGTCTACATATATTTCTGGCATGTAACTTCAACTGTAATTCAAGCAGACCTAATTTCTTCAGCCACCACAAGTGAAGCCTGGCATCTTTCAGGTGCTGTGGACCATGAACGCTTCTCCCTTTCTGTCCCTCTCTCTCACGTCTCTTTTAATACTGCCAGTTATTTTTGTTACTCTACATTCGCATTTCATTTTGTGTCCTTGTAGTTTGCTGGAGAGAGAGCCAAAAATGTAAGAGCCCTCATTAATAACAATTAGCTCTCTAACTTTGAGTTAGCTGCTTGATGCATTCTTTTTCTTCTTTTTTCCTGCACAGATTTTTTACAAGTTAAACATACAGCATTCAGAAAATATCAAAGACACGCGACATACCAGTACATGAATAATCAAGCAATGCAGAGTATTCAAAATCTATCATAGGGCAGTTCCAAACCCGTCACTGAAAATAGCAAATTCCAGGGTTGGTGAGACCCTGTGGATTTACCCCAGCAGCTGACTGGCTGCCAGCTGCCTGCTAAATCCATAGGAGACACCCCTTTAAGCATTCAGTCTCCTCTGTTAATTATCTTTTTCCCGCTTCTAGCTGGCATTATATGATATTTAAAGGCTACCAAGTTTACAGCACTCCCTAAATTTAAAGAGAAAACGTTATCTTATTTTTATAAGAATGTGTAAGAACTTCATGTTTGATGCAAATGATCAGTAACTGAGACCAGGAAACAAATACTCAAAGTAAGCTATAGCCTCTTCAGGCTCCCACTGCAGAAACCAATCTTCTTATAAAAGCCAATACCTTCATTAGAAACAAAATCTGCTCTGAGCCTTTCATGAGCAAGAAAAACAAAATGCAGTCATAGCTTCACAGTAAAACATTTATTAGAATTGCATGAGTGAGCTAAATGCTTTCTAGTAAATGACATAGTAAAAATAACCTCAGAATTTATGCATAGAAATAGTGACTACAGATTTCTGTGTTCTGTGATTTTTTTAAATAAACAAATGCTTGCAATTATTGCAACAACATTTAGGTTTGCAGATACAGCAGAATGTTTTAATACTGTATTTCACACAGTGACCACATTTACCATGCGCACAAAAAGACAAAGCCCAGTTATAAGACATTGCTGTTATCTCTCCGATTTTTAAAACAGAGCACAGTCAGCTTCCATAAAAGGCTCGCACCCATTTTGAAGGACACAACCTCATTCTGATATGGTACACTGTGAATCTAAAGTCAATTTGGATTTTAATCTTCTACATTTGATCCAGCACTACATTGAAAAGAAGTGAAACCATTAATTTAAACCTCCACAAACTGCGGGGAAATTCTGGTGAGGTCCCACATTTTGTGACATGAATGCCTCAATTATTTTAAAATTACGCACAGTTGTCTACCCTCCTTTGCATATTTCTCCATGGCCTATTATGCTTTAAGATTAAGAAAGCTATCTTACAGGCGCTATACATACTTCTGCACCAAAAAAGGCAGAAATTCCAGTTGCCCATGCTGAGCGTTCTGGTTTCTAAGTATCCGGATTTGGGTTGACCTTATCCATGTGAGAGCGCTTATTGCCAGCACACTTAGTTTTGAAAAACTGTACCATATTGTTTCCTTCTTACATCTGTGTTCATGCCATTTGCGTGCAATATCCCATGTATTATTTCTGTTCTAAAACAGTGAGCAAAGGAAAAGCAATGTGCTGACAAGAGTTTAACCCAAGAAAAGTTAAGGAAGAACAAACTAATGACCAGAAGTGGTTTGTCAAGTGAGCATTTTAAGGACGACACCTGTGGCTACCCAGAGGTGTGACCTGCATCCCATGCATACACAACTAGACCAACTCAAGTTCCACTGACATAACCTGCTAACAAATTCATGTAAGTAAGCTTTTATTACAAAATGTATTTAGTCCCAGTGCTAGCAAGTTTGGTCCAAGCAGGTATAAAACACCATAAAAATTATCATTGTTTGCTTGTATCATTATGTATCTATTATAAGGGCCTTGCACAAAACCTCCTCTTTACAGACCCTGCATTTAAGCAAAGGTTGCAGTACTACTAAGCACAACTTACCTCAAATCACAATTGTCAGGAACTGAGAAGAGAAGCAGTCACAAAAATCAGCAATGGCTTTATGGATTCAGAGGAACTTGGCCCTGTAGAATTACCTGCTGCATGTCCCGCAACTATGATAAAGGAAATTCGTACCAGCCCAACAACATCTGTTCGTTTGGCCTTCTCAGCTACAAACAATTAGAAATTACACGTCAGCAGTCTCACCAGCGGCACTGCAACATTTTCGGATAGCCACTGTCCCTACTCCTGTATGAGGAGATCTAAAATTATAAAGCTTTTAGCGAGAAAGAGAACAGAATACACGCTTTAAGATATCAAACCTGAACACTCCAGGTCTGCCTGGATCTGAACCCAGACAGCAGCAGTTTTGAATGTCATGAGAAACCATCCGTCCTACGTGCTGTGAACCAGTCAGTCCAGTTTTTTATGATCTGGATTGCACGTCAGCTCTTACACTTGACTTGAAACTAGGTATTTCAAGATGTCTTGTAAAGATATTTGCGTGAATACACATTTAGTAAATACTTAGTGAGTTAATTGGGATACTAGAATGAATCACTACAGTGCTTCTTTAATGTCTTTCTTCTAGGCAAGAATATCCATAACTCCCATTCAATTTTATCTTTCTAGTTATTCATATTCAAAATCTTTCATTCCTGCCATGAAGCCTGCGGTTTATAACATATATGCTGAAATATCAGTTATTGCATTTTTTACAGGAAATAACCCACTGCAGTTGCTGAAGGAAACAATCAGGCAGATTCAAAGATCACATCCTGGCAGTTAAAAGTGGTTATTGCTCCAGCCTCATTGCTTCTCACCTTAATTCACATGACTTCTATAACCTCTCTGTCTAAGCTTTTCAACATGGATATTAAAATACTTGGAAACCATCCTTGTTATTCATTTGACTTACCCTACCCACACATTAAAGGGATATTTTTCTCCAACTGAATTCCATTCAACTTCTCTCAGTTCCTTTTCATTTTCAAACCTTCTTTTGTTATTATCAGCTTATTGAAAAAGATCTGCATAAACCTTTGAAAATGCACAAGTTCTAAAGTGATACATTGAATTCACCTCAGATCAAGGGCAAGAGAGTCATTCATCATGTAAAAAAATAGGTTAAAACTAACACTTCATGCTCCCAATATCTAGGCTATTTAATGCCTAATCTGTAAAACAACTCAGCATGTATTACACTGGTCATGTCACATCAGTTACAAAGACCGGCAGGAGTCTGAAGATAGGATTTAAAGGTAGGAGAGTCATAATTTTCAGTAAACGTGTTACTTTTCTAATTTGTTACAAGTCAGAGTATTCCCATTTTGTAAACCGAAACTGGAGATTAAGAATTTGGGATAAACATAAACTATGGTAATCCTTCCTGTTATAGGTGTTTGGGGAGATAACTAATTAAAGCAGCTCACACTCACAGAGTAATCTAGGAAAGCCGTAACAGTAGGGACAGCAATCCTAAGAAAGAGGGCGATCATGTTGTGGCTGCCCCCTTCAATAGTTTCTCCTTAAAATCCAATAATAGTTCCTTAGCAATTTTATCTGCTGGAGTTGGCTAGCAGAAGCAATACATCAGTGGATCTTATTGCTACCTTTGCTGTACACCTCCATACATCTTCTTTTGCAGTGCAAGGCTAACAGGAAATTGCCAGAACTTTGTATTCTTGGTATGCATATACAGAAATTTTTGCCATTATGAAAGGGTCGATACCGGCTTGGATTTACCTTTGCATTTGCATAGCCTCACATACACCAATAACCATACAGTAGGTTTCTGGTTCACGGTGAAGATGTGCTATTCATTTTTATGTTCCCCAAAAGAAAGACTCTGTCTTTTCTCAAACAGGGTATCTCAGAAAATCACCTTCTCAGACAGTTATGGCTGATGCATCCATAATCAGGTCCTCAGGTTTGAAAAACTACTAAAGAAGCTTTAAAAAAGAACCCTATGTAGCCAATTTTTTTAAAAAGTATTTCCCCATGTCTTTAAGATGGATACTCGTATTCCTTCTTCATTCACAATATTAGGCAATGATATGCTGAGGTGCCATGGAAACTGGGAACCGAATTATTCATCTATTAGCAGGATCAAAATGCTGAAGAAAGAAGTAGTTGAAAACTCCTATAGGTAGGCTAGGAGAAAATGTATTCCCACTTTTCCCACTAGAAAAAGTCCTAGCAAAAAGGGATCACATTCCAGCAAATGCAGCGGTATAAGCTTCCAGCACATAAATGCAAGCTACAGCTGGGAACGTTTGATATGCTCCACGGTTTCCAGACACAATTCAAAACTTTATCGCATCAACCACATGAGCTGGGATTTTTTTCCTCACTGCTATCTGACGTTTTTCCTGCAGCTGTCACAAATTGACAAATACTATGCTTTACTAGGAGCATGCATCCTCTCTTAACTGTAGTATCGAGAATGTATTTCAATACAGCAAGAGCCTGTACTTTTTAGCTTTAAGGAATAAATTTGTCACCTTGCAAGAGCCTCCTCCCAGTGATGGATGTTTATGTCATTATTGGTCACTCCAGGGTGTCATATCCTTTTGTACAAATATTTGGAAGCAACCTAGGAATTACCTATTGATTAATATTCCCTGTGCTAATAAACATTTGCTTTTTGTTCTTTCAGTGCAGCGGTGGATATACTGCAGCCTGTTTCAACCTCTTAGAATACTCACTCTATGAACAAACTAAGAACTCTTCATTTCAGCTCCTGAATTTATCTAAAAAAAACCTTTAAAAAATATTAAAGTACATTTATAGCGAGTGTATCTCTTGCGGTTTGGTTAACAGATTGGGATCCTTTGCCTAATGGAATACAGTGGATATTCTGAATTATGCTTCACTTACTTTTACAAGGGTGGCAGGCCTTGGACTCCACAAAGGGACAGAGAGAAATGCCACCTTTATACCTCAGTATTACATGATCAAGCACCACCAGCAGACCTGTTAAATCTTCTGCATTCAGTACAAGACTTGGGAACTTCTCCACCAAGGTGCCTGCAGTTGCAAAACAGAATCACAGCTTCTCTCCTGTTCCAGGTTCCCATTTGCGGGATCCATCTGGATCCTGATCCATCACGCACTGATTATCTGCATCTGGTACATTAAAACAGAACAGGAGCAAATGCAAAGTACTACACTGCAGCTAAAGAAGGTGCCAACAAGTCAGCCATCGCAATTAAAGACACTAATACACTGGTCCCATCTATTGACTCATCTATCCCATATATGGGGTCGCATACAGAGATAAGGCTGAGTGGCCTCTTGCGCAATGGAAATACTGAAGAAATTTTATATAAGAAAAGCAGTAGTTTAAACAATACTTTAAGTTGGCGTAAACTGGTACTGTTGCCAAAAAATGTAAGCCTGCCCTCTTCTTGCCTGTTCTGGTGTTCCTGTCCTTGTGTTATCCCCTCCCTTGAGCTAACACAAACATTTGTGAGGTTGGCTTATGAATCAGGAAATTGAATATATTTAGATTAAAAATCCTCTGTTTCTCGTCAGGTTAGTTTCAACCTAATTAAATTCTGACTATTATTCAGCCCATAATTCATAACATGACAATGTAAATGCTTGTGCTGACCAAAGGAAGCAAGAAACATATAGGCAGGAGCAGGAAGAAGGATTGCTTCTTTCAGTGGCAGTTCTGTCTTATTCTAGCTTAAAGTGATCACAGTCTAACTATTAGCGTGCTGTTTCAAAGCCCATCAAGACGATTTAAGAAGACAGCGCCTCCATGAGCAGTAGACCGGCCCTCCTCATCACCTCTGAACGCATTTCCCCCCTCCTTTCTTGTGTAAGAATTACTGAATAAGCAGATAAGTCTGATCAATCCACTGATCCCACTGAAAAGTAAATTTCTCGTAAGGCTGATTTTTGGCTGGCCCAGTGAGCTGAACTGACTGACAGCAGGGTTGTACAACTGCACCAACACACGGAATAGGGGGTGAGCTCACACAGGTAAAAGAGCTCCCTTTGGGAGCCAGCGCAGCCATAGATCATCAGCTTGTCCCAACCACGAAACTGCACTTTTACTATCACATTTTACTGTCATTTGGAAGCAAAGGCTTAAAAGTCCTAGCTTTTCAGCATTTTCATACAAGCACTACATGACAATTGTACATAAACATACCAGAAGCAGGTGCTAATTGTTCCCTCTCACACAGAAAGTTTTAGTTTTTTACAAAACAAGTATCTAATACTGAAAACATTTTAAATATATGAAACAATATAAAGGGCTTTGGGAACACTCCCATTAACTTGTAAATAAAAAAGTACCAGGTAGTAATTTTGGGGGTGTTTCTCAAATACATTTTTTTTCTTGTGCTGTTTTGTGCTTAAACGTAAAGGCTCCAGCAAAGCAGTTAATGTTTTTGTGCTTTAGCACACACATACCAACATGTTTCTTTTAGGTCTGTCAGAAAACGTTTCTCAGGTCAGATAGCACAACTATAATATTTCATACACGTTGCCTGCAGACTTAGCGGTTTGGGCAGAAAAAACAATTATCAGTCCTTTTCCACATTGTCAGGACTTCACCAACAACCAAACAGGGATCTCTGCAGCTCGGAGGATTACAGTCCTTGTCTCAGCCATCGACTGACGCCAATTACCAGTAAAGCAGAAATCTGCATGCTGAAACCAAAACAATATGGATGTTGGAACCACTGTATCTAACAAGCATTTTGGAATTCTTTGCAATGGACTGCTGTGGTATGGCACCAGTGTGGCACCATCTGTTCCTCAGGGCTCAGTATTGGGGCTAGTTCTCTTCAATATCTTTATCGATAATCTGGACAAGGGGATCGAGTGCATGCTCAGTAAATTTGCAGACGACACCAAGTTGAGTGGGAGTGTTGATCTGCTTGAGGGTAGGAAGGCTCTACAGATGGATCTGGACAGGCTGGATCGATGGGCTGAGGCCATCTGCATGAGGTTCAATAAGGTCAAGTGCTGGGTCCTGCACTTGCGTCACAACAACACCATGCAACACCACAGGCTTGGGGAAGAGTGGATGGAAAGCTGCCCGGGGTAAAAGGACCTGGGGGTGTTGGTCGACATCCAGCTGAATATGAGCCAGCAGTGTGCCCAGGTGGCCAAGGCGGCCAACAACATCCTGGCTTATATCAGAAATAGCGTGGCGAGCAGAACTAGGGAAGTGATTGTGCCTCTGTACTTGGCACTGGTGAGGACTCACCTCGAGTACTGTGTTCAGTTTTGGGCCCCTCACTGCAAGAAAGACATTGAGATGCTGGAGCGTGTCCAGAGGACGATGAAGCTGGTGAAGGGTCTAGAGAGCAAGTCTTATGAGGAGCAGCTGAGGGAGCTGGGGTTGTTTAGCCTGGAGAAAAGGAGTCTCAGGAGAGACTCATCACTCTCTACAGCTACCTGAAAGGAGGCTGTAGAGAGGTAGGGGTCTGTCTGTTCTCCCAGGTAACAAATGAGAGGACAAGAGGAAATGGCTTCAAGTTGCACCAGGGGAGGTTCAGATTGGATATTAGGAAAAATTTCTTCACATAAAGGGTTGTCAAGCATTGGAAGAGGCTGCCCAGGGAAGTGGTTGAGTCACCATCCCTGGAGGTATTTGAAAGACGTGTAGATGTGGTGCTAAGGGACATGGTTTAATGGTGGACTTGGCAGTGTTAGGTTAATGGCTGGACTCAATGTTAAGGGTCTTTCCCAACCTAAATGATTCTATGACTCTATCTTTAGTTAGGAACCCATCTAAGACAGAAATAATCTAAATCTTTACCTTTTCTTTCTTGTGAGTTTTCTCATTCACCTTTCAATAGAGATAAAACCCTAGCTTTTAAAGTAATCAGCAAAAAGTTAAATATATTCCTTATGGTCTTTAGTTTCTGTAACAAAATCTGCCTTCAAAAACCTTCCTTTAAGTCCATAAAATTCTTCATAATGGACCAAACATTATTTTAATACATGGCTTCCCTAGTAAATAAAGCTGTCATAACAACTGACTCTATTCAAAGCACTGAGACCCAGCACACAAGATGACAACAATTCATATCTTGGCCCTAAATGAGGGCACTGGACTGTCTTTTTATCTCCAATGCTTATATCATAGTTCCCCTGTGATTTCTATCCTTATTGGCTCAGCTCTTGGAAAGAAACTGGATGTCAACCTGCTGGACAGATGATTTACAATAAGATCTTCCTGTGCAATTTCAGCAGTAGTCCTTTGATAACATACAGGCTCTACACTGCTGCGGGGTTTAGGCAGGGGTTGCCTTGTGACTAGCACGTAGATGTAGAGTACCAGCTGGACCAAGCTATAAATTTGATGAACTGAGCAGCAGTTGTTTGAACCTGAGAACAGAAATTGAAAATTCAAACCATGTAGAAAAAAAAAACAACAACCAAAACAAGAAAAACCAAAAAGTTTAATCTATTCGTATTAGAGCAGGAATGAAAGACATGGAACTGAGTGTCTCTTTGACAGGACCTTTCCTATTTTACATGTAAAATCACCTTGTATACAGCACATGAAAATACACATTAATAAGAACAAAACAGGTAACTGCAGTCCTCAGCACTCTTTCCATACAGATATGCATTGTCTTCATGATATTGTAATTGCAAGTCTATTTCTGCCAAAAGGACTGTGAAAATCAATAGCAAACTCCATTTGCTAAATAACACTTGCAAGCTCTGACTTGGCTAAGGAAATTCGGACTCAGGTGGTTTGTGCAAAACTACCAGTAAGACCTCAGTGGAAATTCTTACTCCTGCCATGTGGTCACTAGCAGGCAGCTTTGAAAGACCGAAGTCATTTCGACATCAGAATTTCTGAACTTGCACCTGTGTAGAAAAAAACCCTGAGATTAAACCAAAAGGCAAAAGGATTTTCCCTAAATAAATTACTAGAAATAATTAAATTATGCTTAGTAATTGTGCTGCTGAAGATGTAGTCTTTTCAATAAACCAACCTGAATATGGTCATTAAAAAAGCCTTGTGTATTTTTTTCAAGAATCAATGTGCTTGAATCAAGGTGATGTGACTTCTAACTCTCACAAAGCTGTTATAAAGCTAAAATCAAGTCTATCCTCTTAATATTTTCAGTATTGTTTATCAGTTGGGTAAGAAAATAGCCTGCAAGTTCTGACAGTGACTAGAAAAAGTCCCTGGCACAGACCAAGTCATTTCAGCAAAATATGTGTTTTGCTCTAACAACCAGGCCTGGTATTCACCTATAGCTTTAGCGGAATTCCCCATGCCAGGGTATTCCTTTAAAAGCCCAAATACAGATATCTGTAAGGCATCAAGTCATTTTGGCACAAATCATTTTTCATATGGGAAGCTGGTTAAAGCAATACTGGTCAGCATTAGCTGCCTCTGCATTAGGGGGACTGGGATCTGTAGCTTTAACAATGCAGTTACAACCGCTCTGTTGTACACAAAGAAACATCGGTGCTCAAATAAACTGTCCAGTAAAGAATGCAAGGCTGCTTGCAAGGCCTTAGCACAGTGGCACGATAGCCTGGCCAAGCTCTCTCAAATTCTCCATGAGGAAAGGATCAGGATTAACTTCCTTGGAAGGCTGTTGTCCTGACTGATGCAGCAGGACCAGAGGAACAGACAGGAAAAGTTAGCAGGGGATAAGCCCCCTCCCATGTACTGGCTCCCCGTCCTCCGAGGTCAGAGATGGCGCCTGGTTTCCACAACGATCTCTGCTTTCTGCACGCTGATCTATAGCCTTGTCCCATCCTGCCTGAAAGGCACATCGAGAAATCCAGTCCTTTCATTTCCAGACTAATTTTTAATTAATATTTTTATATCAGGTAAAATTTTTCTAAAACAGACCTGGCTTCAGTTAGTGCCATGTTCTGCTTTTAAAAACTGGAGTACCACCTCCAAGTGCAAAAACTTGCCCCATTGTTTTTGCTGCTTACCGGTTAGCCAGTGTCCACCAGAGCTTTTCTTGGCCCTCAGCCAAGCATGAGAAAATGACCTCTGCGCGCTCTGGGAGGGGAAAAGACCAAATAACGCCCCAAAAAACCCCAAACCAAATTTTACAAAAATTTGTAACAATAAAATAACAAAACACAAAAGTCACTGTTTAGTTATAAGTGAAGGTGGTTTTTTGTTTTTTTTTTTTTTTTTTTTAATGCTTTATACTCCTAGTGCCTGTACAACGGCGAAGAAGGGCAGGTGGCTGTATTTTAAAGGCAGGGGATGAAGGCAACAGGGGAAGGGGCGCCATGAAGGCGCTCCGGAGAAGCGCTCACCCCACGCCCGAGAGCGGCCAGGATGAGGGAGGGCAGGTAGCCCGAGGGCGCGCGGCCGCAAAAACGGCACCGGGGCTCCGGCACGGCGGAGGCCGGGCCCCGTGAGGGGGAGCGGGGCCTGAGGGAGCGACCCCGCGGCGGGCACCGCGCTCCCCGGGAAGGGCGGCAGGGAGCCCGGTCGCCTCCCTGCACCCTACCGCGCTCCCTCCTCCCTGGGCGGCGGAAAGCTGAGGCAGGGCCCCAGCGGGTTCTCCTCAGGAGAGGCCGCGACCGGGGATGGGAAGGCAGGTCCCCTCCGAGGGAGCCTCTTGCCCTACCCCCGTCGGAGCCCCCCCACAAGGGGCAGGTGGTGCTTGCCGGGGGAGCCTTCCTCCTCCTCCTCCTCCACCTCCTCCTAGCGCTGGTGGCCCGGAAGGGAAGCCCTGCCCCTCCTCCTCAGCCATCTCCCAGGTGGTAGCAGCCATCTCCGTACCTCCCTCTCCGCGGCCCCGCTCCACCTGTAGCGCGCCGGCGGGGCGGGCAGAAGGCGAGCAGTTCGCCCCCTCCTCCCGCCTTCCTCCCTCCCTCCGCCCGCCCGGCCGGGGCACGGCTGCCGCTTCCTCCCGTTCCGCAGCCGTGCGGCCGCGGCCCTGACGTCGTTTCCTTCCAACATGGCGAGGGCAGGTTGTGGCTGCAGCCGCCACTGCTACCGCCGCTGCTGCTGCTGCCGCTGCCGCCGCCGTTGCTGCTAATGGAGGCGGGTGCGGGCCGGGGGCGGCTCAGGGACTGAGCGCGTTGCGGGCGCCGTCCGCGCAGACACGCAGCAGGGGCGGGGGGGAAGGAGAAGGAAGGAGAAGGCTTCGTCCTCCCTCAGCCGCGGGGGTTGGCTGTCGCCGCCGCCCGGGCCCACCCCAGCCTCTCCTCGGGGGGAGCCTCCGAGCGGGTGTTGGGACGCGGCGGCCCTCCCTCTGAGGGAGCTCTTCCCCCGCGCCTCTCGCGGCCCGGTCCCGCGGCCTCGCCGCCTGCCCCGGCCCCTCGCAGCCCTCCCACGCCGGGAGCGGCCGGTGCCCCGCTCTCCCCTCTCCACCCCACCCCTCTTCCTCCTCCTCTCCCGGCTCGATCGCGCCCATGTATGAAGGGAAGAAGACGAAAAACATGTTCCTGACCCGGGCCCTGGAGAAGATCCTGGCCGACAAGGAGGTGAAGAAGGCGCATCACTCCCAGCTGCGCAAAGCCTGTGAGGTGGCCCTAGGTGAGGCGCAGCCCGGGGCGGGAAGGGGCGGCCGGCGGGGACTGCACCGGGGCGGCCGGGGGTGTGCTGCGGGGCCCCCCCTTCGCCACATTGCGCGTTTGTGTTGTGGGGAGGGAGAAGAGGAGCTTTGGGGCCTCTCTGGGGAAGCGAGCCTGGAAGGGCTGGGGGAGGTGGGGCTGCGGGCTGAGCCGCGGCACAGGTTTTGGCATCGTGTGGAGGAGGATCTGTGTGAGACTCGGGGCGGGCGCGCAGAGAGAGGCCGAGGCCCGTCCGTTGTCCCACTGCGAAGCCCGGCGGCAGCCTGCGTGCCCCCCGGGCCGAGGGGAGAGAGCTTCGCCCCTCGGCGAAAGCAGCCCCGCCGCGCGCTGCCCCTCGCTGGCAGCGGCAGTGAGGGCGCTGCGGCGCCCGGCGGGCTCTCCCTCCTCCTCCTCCTCCTCCCCGCTCGCAGGATGAATAGGCAGAGAGACGGAGGCGCCGAGCTGAGCTGACCTGGAAGCAGACGGCCGGCGGGGAGGGGAGCAGGTGACAGGCAGCGGTAAGGGAGGAGGGACGGGGGAGGAAGCGGGGGTGGTGGAAAGCGAGAGACAATGACACCAGGCCACGTCTGGAGTTCAGGGACCCTTCGGAGTCGGGACGCTGTCCTCTAGAAAGGGAGAGGATGGTCCGGGAGATGTGCGAGGGCAGAACCTTAGCCGTGCCGTTGCTGAGGGAGAGACAGCTGATGAGGAAGGGACCTTCCTTCCTGCATGGCAGAGCTGGTGCGGCCACGGAAGATGGGGGAATGTTTGCCTGCTCCGGGCTGAACAGGGTGTTGAGTTTGTGGTGCAGCTGTGTCAACACCACCTCTTCTAGAAGCGTGACAGAAGTAACCGGATAGTACAAAGCATACATACACCTTCAATAACAGGCAGCGTAAAAGGAGAACTTGGGCTTTAAAATTGTGGCGTGATGGGTCCAGGCAGGGCTTGAACCTATGTGGCAAAATATTGACGTTATTTACTGAAAGACTTCTGGAGAAAGGCCTGCTATATTTAAATAATACATAAACGCATTATGTCCCTCCCATTCTTGTGTAATTGTTTCTGGTTTTGGAGATAATTATCTTGATTTTGTGCAGTAATAATGTCTGTTTAAATGGATTTGTTTGAAGAGATAATATTAAACTGAAACTTGCTTGTTTTAAAAATGAATATAAGTAATTTCAAGCTCTTTGTTTTTTCGTCATTCTATTCTTCTTTTAAAATCCTTTTTTTTGAAAAAAAAAAAAAAAAAAAAAGACAATCCTTTTCTTGTTTTCTTTATCTGTGAAAGACCCTGACAAAAAATTGGAGGGGGAGAAATGTCCATAGTTCAACTATTTCTTAATAATTCAAATAGATTGGAAAGAGTGTTTTCTTACATTTCTCATTTATCACTAGAATTTTAATAATAAGATTTAGGCAAATGTGATTAAACTGGTATCCCTTTGGCTTTTCCATTGAATTTGGACTGTGTATCCAAGTTAGAAATAAAACAGAGAAATGTTTTCTTATTATTAAACTGAATTTGTATCCAGCCTGTATGTCATCCATAGAATTAGACACTGGTATTAATCTTGTGTTTCTGCCGTACTGTATTTCAGTAGCTTGATGTGTCTTAAGTATCATCCAAATCTCTCCAAGCACGGCTCCACTGTGTTACACAGATTGTAAAGCAAGCTGTCTAGACTGTACAGTCTGCATCTTTTATCTTGTAAACTCATTTGTGCAAGGAGACCCCCAAGCACACATCCCAGTGATTTCTGCGCTAGCTACAGCTTCATTGAAACCTTCTCCTGTGGATCTGATTGCGTGATTAGGGCTTAAATAGGAAAACAATACAGCGTGGGTATAAAAGCCAGGAAGCAGGAAAAAAGAAATACAAGATTGTGTGTATTAGCTAGTGTGTATAGAAGGGCTTCGTGAAGTTGAAAAATATCAGACGTGATGTTAATTACCATAGAGTCTTACTGAAATGAATCTTTTTTAGATCATGGCTCCATGAAATATAGTTGGTGACTGTAAATGCAGTATGGTCCATTGTCTGGTTTTGTGTGTGATAGACAAAATTAAATTCAAAATTCAAAAGCGGCAATATATAACTCTTGTGTAGAGTAGTGCTCATGTCTGCTTTTCTTTGAAAGGTTTTCTTATAGTTAAATACAATCCTTGTTTCACATGTGGGGCAACTGGGTGTTAAAGCTGAGCTGAGATTTTTGTAGCAGGATTGGAAATAGGATGCGCATGTTATGCTCTCTCCATCTAGCTCTTCATCTGTTGAGAGAATACTCCAACTGGCTGTTCCTTTGCCACCTTAAGCAAGGAGTGGCAATAAAGAAATTGTTTTGTTTTAGAGAGCAACAACATTGATGGTAAAACTTTAGAAAAATAGTAATTTAGGGTTAAGTTCAGTTTGGAGTTAACTCTGGCAAAGTCTAACTTTGAAGCTTCATTGGATTTTTAAAAATGGTTGTCAAATAAAAGGTAGCTTTTAAAAATCAGGGCAGTAATTACACATCCTCAAATCAGCATCATGTTTTTTCAGTCTGAATATTTAATTGATTAGTCTTCACTGAAATTATCTGATGTGATACAAAACTCTGCCATTGAGATCATTTTTGCCAACTGCATGACTGTAGTAAAGTGTTGCTTACTATTAGTATATCGGATATTCTAACTAGTAGTTGTTGCTAATCCAGACTCTTTTTTTGTTTCATTTTTTGAGGTGTTTTCTTCTTTTTTTGTCTAAATCCAGTGTTTACATTGTTTTGCATTGTATAGGATGAGCTGCTGTTGAAGTATTTCAGCAACAAGCAAGCAGTGCCAGAAATAATGGTATTCCTGTACCACAAATAAATAAAAACTCTGCTTTTTAGATCGAGGTTGACAATCAGTATTTTAAGAATCTTTAAGAATATCCCTTTGTCATTTTTAATCTCTATATATTTTCTTATAAACCTATGAAATTACATTCCATTAAGATTATACTTCAGCTATTTTTGATTTGTGAATTCTGAGGGAGAAAAACCCCACAACATTCCTGGTACATGTTACTGTGGAAGTCTGACCTCTGAACAGGTGTTAAGATGAGGTCCTTCTAGCATGACAATTTTTCTGGGATATTAGAAGATAAGACAGCAAAATATGAATTAAATATTGCAGCTTTAATTATGGATGCCCTTTGGTTTTTAACAGGGACAAAATTAAGCCTGATACTTGTTTCCTATATCTAATGATTCACCAGGTTGTGGCTGGTTTAATACAGAATAGTTGACTCCAAGTTTAACCTTTTTTTTCATGCAACATTGTCCTTTCTGAGAGATGTTCTCTGTATGTAAAGAACGTAACATTTCTTTCTCTAGTCACCTAATGAAATACAGCTAATTTAGAACTCCATGTTGTTTACTTGCATAGCAGCTGCTCTTGACCTATGTAAGGAATGAGTTTATCTTTAAAATTGTCCGCTTGTAGAGCACATCAGGCAGCAAGCTGACAGCAGGATTAGATTTAGATGTTCTTTTTCCCAGTCAGTTCCTTGCACTGCTTTTCTGTATTGTTTTTCATCCATATTACAGTCTAGGAAACTTTACAGTAAACATACTGCATTATGCATAGTCCATAAAGGCTCTTGGGTAAAAAAATAAATTCTCAGCTGAATTTAAAGTTTTTAATAGACTGAATAAAAACTGTTAGTGCTTTGTGTCAGAATCCAGAGTGTGGATTTGTCTGCCTGTGGAGGTGAGCTCACCTGTGGAAAGGTGAGCAAGCTGAGCAAACCAGAATTCCCTGCTTGTATAAAGGTTGCTAGTTCAACTGCAAATCGGGAGTCAAGCAACTGTTCTGTAAGGGTCCAAACTGCAATAATGTAAAATGATACAGATGTGTACCTGGTATGTACTTTAAACAAAAACATGCATGTGCTGCTTGGAATTCTGGAAGTACCAACTGAAGAGGGCTGAAGCTTAGTTTTAAAAGGTTCTTCAGTGCTCCTTGTGTTGTTGAGTCTGTCCTGCAAAAATCCTGCTGATGATGTAGGTCTCGTGCAATGTGAAAGTAACAGCTCAATTCAGTTTGTGCTGCCATTACATGCAGGCGTAGGATGATGAAGCAGCAGGATATAATTAAGCACTGAATCTTAGTTTTTCTGAAAACAGGTAACGTTTGGAGTAGAACGGAACGCAGAGGTGGCAAGATTCATCTGTATCTTTACCTGTGCAGATCTGAAAATGGCCTGGGAAAGTCTCACCTACATAATATTTTCTCTCTTACTCTTCCTGGTTCCATGTTCTGATGTCCTTTGCATATATAGATAATTGTGTTATATTATCAGAGTAAGCTAGGTTAACAGTCAATACAGAAATGCAAGTACGTGTTGTGAGTGCTGGGTGCATTGAAAAAAAAAAAACCTTCCTAAACTAGCACGAACATTTTGAAGACCATTATCATGTTACTCCATTGGTATTACTTTTACTGGGGGATTGTTGGACAAGCTAAATTTCTGTTTGTATTTTGGATAATGCTGTTCTCGGTAGACTACCATCAATCTTTCATCAAAATTGGTTGTCCTGTTTTAGAAGCCAAAGCCCAAGGTTTTTTTTAGTCTTTTCTATGCTGAATACAAAGAGATCGGTATTGTACCATTGTCTGTTGTCTGCATGTGCTATAGGCATTTATTTTTACAACATAGAAGTCACCATTGTCCATACAGAATTTATTTTCTGGTTGTAATTGTTCTTCTGAAACACTTCAAAGTAAGCAAGCAGGATAAATAGAGATTTTTTTGCTAGTACAAACCAAGTTGTATGTTTAGAAAGGAAAAAAAAAATAAAATCCCTAAAAGTTGCAGCTCTCCTTCCCTCCTCTTGCTTGCTTTGCTAAGCTTGGTCTTTAATTAGCAGGGTTTCAATGTGGTTAAGATCTCATCTAGTTTTGCAAAGATTTAGAGCCTGGCTTGGTAGCAGTAAGGTTTGGTTGGCCCCATAAACTGCTTTCCAGGTTGCCTTCTGCATTTGAGGTGTAAATTGCTGTTTATGTTGAATTTATGGGGCTAATTTAAGAGAAGTTGTGTATAGTGGGATGATTTATTGTCTTAAATGTAATCAGTTCTTGTCTGTGTAGAATGGCAACACCGAGGAACTTTAATCTCCCTTGAGAAAGGGGATGGTTGGCAGGGGGCACATAAGAAACATTTTTGTAGAAAACTAGGTAGAATGTATTTGGGTTGGGAAAATGTTAATGGAGAATGAGTATCAAATATTTGCCTTTTGCCTTGGAAGGAAAAAACTGGTATTTTTTTTTTTTAGGTGGAACTTTGACTCCATCCTGAAATATGTCCTCAGTTAAAGCCTTTGATGTTTTGAAAGTTTTAACAATTTTCAGTATCTTTTAATACTTAAGCTTGAAAGACTTCAACACATGTTTGTGACACAGGGCAGCTTTTAAATATCTCTGTTCCGCTGTGTATTTAGAGCACTAATTGGAATGTTGAAGCTTAAAATGGAAAGTTGCTGCCTTATGACCAGAGTGCATCTGTTTCTTATAATGAACTATCTTTACTGGTTTGTGGGGTTTTGTTCTAGTTGATCTTTTTCTGTACCCTCTTCCAGTATGTTAATCTTTTAATTGTCATCTTTTTCTCTCTTCTGTCTTGGTTCTTTTCTCCAATTAACCACTGCTGCATTTTTCTAAGGATGACAACAGTATCCATTCTTGTGCATCTTCTTCATATACAATTAAAAAAATATTATCTTGGCCATTGAAGTCAGATTCCAGACCTTTTCTGGAGTCTTTCAGGGAATAATTGGTGTTGAGCTAGTATTTTAATAATATGTTGTTAAACATGCTAACTTATTTAGTTGTCAGGGAGGATTGTCATAGTGTTTATAGGGAGGGAAGCATCAGCCAGTGGTGTTCTAATTGGTTTCTCTTACTTGTTTTTGGTGAAATCACTGGCTGAAATCAGGGACAAAGCTAAATGGTGAAGCCTTGTCTTCTTTTGGGGCACTTGCCTGTCAGTTTTGTGTTTTTCACCGGGGTTGATATTTTTATCAAGTTGCTGATTAGTTAGTACTTTAAAGTAAACAAATGCTGCCAGGAGCCTGGGGAGCAAGACCAGCAAACTTGTGTGTGACTCTCATTCAATTCTGCAACAGCCAGCGGTAGATAGGCGACTCTGACTTGAATAGGCAGGGGGAAGGGAGTTTCGTGTATTCTGCCTCAAGCCGGAGAGTTTTCCTGTGTGATGTGTAAATTGGTGGTTTGCTGGGAAGGAAACAGTTTTGTCTGGGAAGGACAGCTACTGTCAGTGGAGCATCAGAGGCTGAAGTGACCTGGGAAACACAGCTTTGCAGATCTGGAGGAAAGAGGGAAGTATGAAGGAAATAGACAGAACTGAGTACAAAGCGTGATAGTTTTTATTGTCAGAGGAGGCAGAACTCTATAGTGTGTGTCTGAAAGCCAAAAATATGTGACCTAGCTGTGCTAGTCAAATACAGACCAAGAACTATTCTGTGCGTAGCTGCCAGATTATTACCATGTCCTTCCCATGAGTAAATAGTAGAAGAAACTACAGGTTACTGTTAGGCAAATCAAACATTTAAGAAAAAGCACATACATACAAAAAGTCTCCAAAAAACCAGGGAAGATATAAAATACTTCTGTGGGATTTTATAGAAAGAGAATATTGTGCAAGGACAATTGAACAAATTGTAACCGGTGTGTTTTGTTTCTGTGAAAAACAGCTAGTGTCACAATTTAAAGTTGAAACAAAACCATCCCACCCCCCCAAAAAAAAACCCCAGCATATATATTTTATAGATACCTTAATGGATTGCGGGGCAGCGTTAAAAATACCTGGTTTGAGGGATGGGATAGATGATACTTGTTATATGATACTTCTCATTTTGAGTATAAATGTATAAGAGCTGCTAAAAATAGGCCTGTCAAATCCCAAGAGTTTGAAATACCTGGCAGAACTCCCTGATTGATTTCTAATTAATCTTAGGACACTGAGAAAATTCCAAAGGGCTGGAAGACATCTACTACTGTGCCAATGTTGTTACAAGGATGAATAGGATGACCTAAGTAATTACTACTGTATTGGCCTAATGTTGATCCCAGGCAAGGTAGTGGAGTAGCTGATGTGAGTGAGAACAAAAATGCCAGTCAGCAAGGATTTGAGAAAGATTTATTTACTTTAAAATAAACAAGCCCTCTACCAGTTTGTTTTTGGGATAGATTATAAGGCATTTCCCCCATATTTTAGGCTTCTGTAACTCCTGTGTTCTTCAGTTCTTTTACATGATTAGAATTCAAAACTGCCAAACTGGTAGGAAAAGACTTGATAAAATTTAATTTGAATGGATAAATATTGACAAATTTTGTTAGCCTTTTTCCTCATTTTTCACATTGCTTCTTTCCATTGTGTACATGGTTTTAGCTTTTAGGTATTATTCTGGTGTTGGGGATTTTGCTTGGGTTTCGTTTGGGGGTTTCTGGGTTTCGTTTTCTTGGTTGTTTTTCATTTTAGTTTTCAGCATGGACGTATTAGTAGAAGGTGGGGTTTTGGTTGGGAAGCAGGAGCTCTTAAAGAACTGGAAGTTTTAAGGAATCTGAGCTCTTAGTATGATGCTGTAGTCAAGAGCAGCTTCGAAGCTTGGGTAGGGAATGTGGAGATTATACTGACTCTGCACCTTAAAACTTTTAGAGTAATGTTACTTGTGGTTTCAGCAGTGTGTGGGTTTCATTATCAGTGAGATACACTTGAAAAGCCATATGAATTAGGAAGTGAAAAAAATAGAGCAAGTCTGTTGCTTCTGTTCAGAAACAGGTAGGACAACACTGGGCTGGTTTTATTCTCTGATGTTGCAAATCTTAGTATGACGTATTCTTTTCCAAAAATGTGTTTTAATTCAAGCAAAAATTGTTTCAGAGATGCCTTACATCAGGCTGTGCTTTCCAGGAGTCTGTAACAGGCAGTCACACCGGATGCTTCCTCTTAAACTGCAAAAAGGATGATTCTGTTTTGGAAGTTCCTGTCTCTTGAATTAAAAAAAAAAAGTCATACTTGATTTTATGGGAGTTTAAGCGAAACTATGTTTGTGCTTTTAAACATTATACCAAGAAGATTGTGTACTTGGTGTGTTGTGGAGGTGCTGTTTGTGTGAAAGCCAAAAATGACAAATAGAGCTTTCATTTCGAGAAGGGATTTCACTTCTTCCACCTTCATCACCTGCCCACTGACTTTTTTTATTTTTTTTTTTCCCCTTTTCAAGAATGATAAATTGCCAAAACTTCCTGAACTGAGCGATCATTGCTGCATTCTGATGGTGTTTATTCTCTGAAGGGGCTACTTGTAGCTTTTCTCTAAGCTGTGATCGAATGTACTCGTGCTAGTGAAGGATCCCAAAGCAGTAATGTATTTGGTTGCAACATTTGATTAGATTCTTTCTGCTCTGTTGTTTTAATCTTTTGTTTCCTCCTCTGACTTTTTTTTTTTGAGCTTGAACGAAGAACGGTTTTTCAGTAGCATTTCTGGTAGATTTAAAAATAAAAAGACAAACCCAACCCTGAAAAGCAGACTTACACTTGACCTAAGTAGTGGACACCAGCCCCTGTCTAATTTGATAAGCTGACATGGCTGCCTGTTTCACTGGCTCAAATTCTGCTTTTTGTAGGTGTGCTCTTCTTCTGTTCTAGTATTATTAAATTTTTCTGCTAAACAGGTTTCATTCTGATTGTATTATCTAACTAGCTGTTTTGTCATGCTTGGGTAGGTTTTTTTTTGTCTTTTATCCCAGCTTTTTATTTTAGAATCGTTTACACATTCTTAAGTAAATTTTACCAAAACCAAGGGAGTATTTATTAAGACATCTAGGGCATGATGATTGCTGTGGGCTTTTTTTTTTTTAATTGTTGATTTCAGTTCAGAATGTTTTACTTCTGTTTTTTTTCCCCCACCAGCGTTTCTGGTACTCATATCATGTATGCTAATGTAGTACGAGATTACATGGTTATTGATGTTATGCTATTTAATACTCGTTTTGTTCAAATGGGTAATATCTGCTGTCCAGTGCTCTTTAATCTTTTTTCATTTAATGTATTTCTTGTGTCAGAAAAATATTAAGATATTTTTAAGACAATTGAAAATACCCACTCTTGAGATAAATGGGTTTATTCAAGCCCTCTTTTGTCGGCTCTTAAACACAGACGGAGATAGGTTTAAAAAAGATGATCCATTAATAATACAAATTCTGCACTCACTCTCTTTAGCACTTGCTGTTCTAATAATGTTAACAGGTTTTGTAATGTTATTCCTTCATTTAGAAATAAAAGTATAGTTAGGTTTGTAAATATTTCATGTCAAGAGATTTTAGTCAGTGCTGGATGCAGGGGTGTTATTGCTGCTTTGCGTGTTTACTTGACATAAATGTGGGACTCCTGAGTGTCAGTTCGCACTGCAGTTAGTTGTCAGGAATGTCTGAATGACCACTGTACTTCAACATTGCAATGTGCAGCTTTGCAGTTTGAGAGAAACTTGGGGAGAAGGTATTTTTAGAATCTTAAATTCAGATAGAAATGTTGGGTTTTACTGAAGATGTTAAATAGCATTTTATACTGCAGAGCTCAGTTGTCCAGCTGAATAGTACGAGACACGCTATTCCTAAAGTTTCAAATCTGTAAATTAAATATAAGTAGCGTGGCACTGGTTTGATTTCTTTGTTAGCTTCCCATGATGTTTTAGATTTTAAAGCTGTGCTACAAATCAACGCAGGTGTACTGGCACAAAACAGTGTGCTTCTAATGCAGGTATTAAGCATAAACTAATGGGAATGCCTCTTCAAATAAAGGTGGTTTTTGCAAAGATGTGTGTAAAACTTAAACAAACCTGTGCATGCCTGGCAAGCAACCTTGCAGGTTATAACAGCGTGCGTAAAGGTCTGAGTGGTTCTTTTGCACGGACCAAGAGTGCAGCAGCTGGCATAAAATCAGTGTTTTTCTGCAACTCAGAAACCTGGAAAATGTGGAGTCTTAACTCGTCTGCCTTCATTTGGCTAATGGACTGTGATTTCTGCAAGAATGCCATACTGGATCTTGTGCAGGGTATGGGAAAGTGGATAGGAATAAATTAACCTCTGTTTTCATTATCCTGAAATGGAAACAGACCTTTATAACTGCTGTAACTAAAATTGCTAGAATAGGACAGTTGCATTTGCATGAAAGTTTGAAAGCTGGATAAAGACTGTGTAAGCGCCTGAGAAGTACAATTAAAATTTTCTTCACCTGCAGTGAAATGAGAGACTTGGATGTTTTCCACTTGTGATTTAAGACATGACACCTTATTTTGTGTGATTATGTGTGCATAAATATGCATATAAATTGAATGCTTAGAAATTTTCCTGTAAAAAGAAATAAGTTTTCTTCTTTAAAATTGTCTCTAACACCATGGGGAAAAAAGAATGTGACGATTAGCGATGTTTGAGGGGGAGAGAAGGAAAGAAATAGAAGGGAGCTAAGCTTGAGCTCCGTCCCTCATGTTGTATTGTAAAGCTAGAAACAAAATTCTGTGTTTTATTAACACTGTCTTTTATGTTGAAGGAAAAGCAGTGCTTGGGCCGTTCTTTCCTTGATCGTGTCCTTTTCATGTGAAAGCAGAAGCTGCTCTGTCTCTGCTTGGTTGCTCTCCAGGCCTTTCAGTGATGAGCTTGAGGCAGGTGGGATGTCACTACGATGTTTCTGACCTCTACCCTTTGGGTAATAGTTTCTTTTATGGTTCTTTGTAGGATTTGACTTTAATAACACCCTCCACCTCCCCTACCAAACCAAAAATCCCCCCTTCCCCTTGGCCCAAAGCTGCTCTCTAAAACTGGACGAGAGGGAGGGCTGGGTCAGGATGAAATACTCTCACGAGGAAGGGAAGCATTTTAAATTTCCTTTTTAAAGAACAATAAAGTGTAGTTTTGAGGACCTTTTAAAACTAAGTTAGAGATTCTTCTACTATTTATTGCGAATATCTATAAAACTTAAAGGATACATGTAACTTTCAAGGTTTATTTTTGTATACAGCTTGCACGTGTTGGCAGTACATGCACTAATAATTCATAACACTAACTTATGTAAAAGACTTCTACTTCTGCAGAGGTAGAAATGGCCAAGATACTTTTATATACCAATGACTTAAAGTTAATAATAGTAAATAAAAAAGCCTTGAATAGTACAGATTAGATGTAGTCTAATTAGATGCCTTATGAGTACTAGCTGGTGGTGGAAGATGTTCGCAGTTGATCACAAATAGATTGCCTAGAAATGGCCACAGAGTTATGTGCTGGCTTCTGAAATATGAAGAAACTTCCATTATTTTGATAAGACCAAATAGTTAGAAAGACCAAGTATCCTTTTATAACAGAGAAAGTGATTTTGAAAGTTCTTTGACTAACTGTTGCAGTTCATAAGGGCATTTATTTAATCACATGTCCTAAACTGCTCTTAAGGAAGAAGTAGGAGGGGCACGATCTCAGTGCAGTAGAAAGTATTACTGTTAAATAAAAATTGTACACATATAAAAAACTCATTTGTATAGTCAATGCAAGTCCACTTTTGCATAATAGTTTATTATGAACTCATGGATCCAGTAAATACTGAACCGAATACCTTCATTATCTTGTTCTTCATAGCTTTGGTAAGCAATGGTAAAAGAAGCACTTCCTTGTAACAGTGCGCAACATGGGTAGAGTTAACGATATTGTGTAGTGGTGACCTTTTAAAGTAGTCTTCCATTTGTCTTCTGCTCAGCAACTGAGAATTTAAGTAATTAAGTAATTACTTAAGAAATTAAGTAATTAAAGTATGAGTAGTTGTCTTAATTTAAGCAGTCTGCACTTTCAAAAATACTTCTTTTGGATGTAAATAGAAGATAGGAGATGGAAAATAAAGGTTTCATTGTATTAATAATCTAACGTATACCTGCTGTACTGAAGGCAGCCACACTGGAGCTTTCAGAGTACTATAATACTCATATTCTTACTTCTTGTGTCCTTTCAAGCATCTTAGCTTGAGCTACTTCAGAATCTAATGATGAAATCAGGACTTTAATAATAGTGTGATCACTTTGAAAGCTTCATTTGAAAGATCTCACATCAGGACTTCTGATTTAAAGTTTGAGCTTTCTATTACAAATACAGATTTTTGTTTCAATGAAAATTGCAAAGTTGATATGGTTGTAATCTTTTTAGGGGAGCATACTATAGATGTAAAAATAAACTTAAGTCCATGCTTTTTTGTTTTCCAAATTTTTTTTTTCCTCTGTCAAATTATAGAGAATCATTAAATTGTCGTCTTCTAGCTATCTTCTTGTATCTGGAAAAGATGATGATTTTCTTATGATTCAGAGCTATGGCGAGAGGGAAGTGGCATAGTGCTTTTTTAATTAGAAGGTTGCCAGTAGTATAATTCATGTATAGACTGATATGTGACCTTTAAAGTTGTAGTGCTTGAAATGGCTAAGAGTCTTGCAATGTCATGTGCTTTGCTTCTTGTCTTTTTATCCCTACTTGCAGATTGCTTTTGAAGTTACTGTGGTGAGAAGGCTACTTAATGGGAATATGGGGTTTTTTTGGCCACTTCTCAAGGTACCATGAGTTTACAGGGATCTTATATTTAAGCCTGAAATAAAGCTTAGTAATTTCCAACTTCTAAATTACCTTTTAAACTACCCATTTCCAAAAGGACAAAAAATAATTGCAGTCAGATATCCACAGCAAGGATGGAGGTTAAAAATAAAATGTAGATTTTTCCCATATTACGAAGGGATCTTTTAGTTTGATTCTAGCTGTTTTTAGAACATCACGCTGCACAAGAGCTTACTGTCCTCGGTTGTATCTAATCTTTGACGATTCACAGTATGTGAAACTTTCTCGTAGACATTGAAAACTTTATAGCAAATGATTGCACCTGTCATCAGGATGATAGTCAAAAAGCATGAAGGTTCACTTTTTGCAGGATGTGGGAGGGGTTAGTATGTACATAGTTTGATCAGTTTTAACTCTGGATTTATTTTTTTTTTAAAGATTCCAGCAGTCAAAATAAACACCTACTTTGAGGTATATATACTCACACACCTGGCTTAGAATAATCATCGTTATATGCTAGGATTTATTTTATTCCATGAGTGTTCTGTATGTGTATCACACCCATTTAATGCTTTGTATGCTTGCATTCATGGAGGGGACAGCAGAGGTGTACTTGCTTTTCTTACCTTGAGTAAACTGTGAAACTTGAGTGGTGACTTCAATGTATGTGACAGTAGTTTGTAGTAGCTGGTTATACTTTAAAAAGTATGGAGTAAGTACGCATCATCATTGCTATGCATATGTGCCTACTCCTGAAAAAAATCTTTTAAGAAAAAATAAGAATATTTGAAGGATTGTGTTACATGACAAAGTATTACTGAAGAGGTGGGCTGTGTGAAAAGTGGATGTGTAGCTTTTGTTCATACTGCCAAATCAGCTAGAAACAAGACTGAGAAACATAATGACGGTCTTGTTCTGCGGCGGCAGCCTGTCCTTGCCAGAATAAATACAAAGCGTTAGTAAAACATTTATTTCAGTCTTCACCAAGCGAATGAGCAAGTAGAACACAGTAGAAAATAACAGAGAAGTCTCAAGAAGTAGTTTCATCAGCAGGTATCTATGTCAAAACCAAATGTGTGCTTGCTTATATACGAATGCCAGAAGTCTTTGAAAATGAACAGCTGAAATATTGCTGGTTTTAGTATGAGGATGCTGTCTTAACAGGCCAGGAATGAGGAGGGATAATCTGTGGAAGAGTCTTAATTTCATAGCATTAATTATATAGGTATGAATGTTTAATTTGCTGTACCATACAGAAAGCTTAGTCATGTTGGGTAAATAAATCAACTGTGTTGACAGGTAACGTTCAATTAAGATGTATCGAGCAGCTCTTGAGTTCTTATTGAGTGCTACCCAGGAACTGGTTTAAGGTGTAACAACTGAAGAGCTGGTCTGTATAGTGAGCATTCTCATCGTTACATGCTCAAACATATGCTCAAATATGTACAAATTCAGCTTCATAGTGGTCATGAAAAAGACTCAGCACATATTTTTTATTTCAAAAAGAGTAGTACAGGATTGAGGACCCATGGAAGGGAGCAAAATTGGAGCTAACATGGTGATTCTTTGTCACATGTTTTATTAACAGAATAGGTGTATACTAGCTACTGATAAAAGCGTATGAAAAGCCTGCGATAAAGTCGGTATGAACAAATAACAAAGAAGAAAACACACCCATATCTGTATGGCTTGTACATGATAATGGTATCATAGAAGCATTTGGGGAACATATTGAAGGAGACCAAAATATATTATTTGCCTTGTTGATGTGTATGGAAGCTGAGGAAATTTCCTATAGTGGAAGCACGGGGAATGAGTGAGAAAAAAATTCCCAATTTGAAGTTTAAACCAAAGTTCATATTAACTCATTACGATTAGGAGTTTTTAAAGGTTCTCTAATCTGAAATTGCTGAACTGTTTAATAAAGCATGTAATATTAAAATTTCATTAACTGCTAAGAAAAGAATGGGAAGTACGGAACCTGGACAGGCTGGAGAGCTGGGCAGAGAAGAACCTAATGAGGTTCAACAAAAGCAAGTGTAGGGTCCTGCACCTGGGAAGGAAGAACGCCAAACACCAGTATATGTTAGGGGCGGACATGCTGGGAAGCAGCTCTGAGGAGAAGGACCTGGGGGTCCTGGTAGACAGCAAATTATCCATGAGCCAGCAGTGTGCCCTTGTCGCCAAGAAGGCCAATGGCATCCTGGGCTGCATAGGGAAGACTGTGGCCAGTAGGTCGAGGGAGGTCATTCTCCCCCTCTACTCTGCACTGGTGAGGCCACAACTGGAGTACTGTGTCCAGTTTTGGGCTCCCCAGTTCAAGAGGGACAGGGAACTACTGGAGCGAGTCCAGCGTAGGGCAACCAAGATGATTATGGGACTGGAGCACCTCCCTTATGAGGAAAGGCTGAAAGAGCTGGGACTCTTTAGCCTGGAGAAGAGAAGGTTGAGGGGGGACCTGATTAATGTTTACAAGTATCTAAAGGGTGGGTTTAAAGAGGACGGAGCCAGGCTCTTTTCAATGGTTCCCAGCGACAGGACAAGGGGCAATGGGCACAAGCTAGAACATAGGAAGTTCCGTTCAAATACACGGAAAAACTTCTTTACAGTGAGGGTGACAGAGCACTGGAACAGGCTGCCCAGGGAGGTTGTGGAGTCCCCTTCTCTGGAGATTTTCAAGACCCGCCTGGATGCAGCCCTGAGGGATGTGCTTTAGGCAATCCTGCTCTAGCAGGGGAGTTGGACTAGATGATCTCTAGAGGTCCCTTCCAACTCTGAAGATTCCGTGATTCCGTGTCTCAGTTCTGTAGATGTTTGTGGTTTTTCGAGGTCAATTGTGAGGTGACAAAGATTGACAAAAGAAAATAATAGAGTGAAAACAACCTGTTAAAGCCCACAGTTGTGCTGTACTGACCCACTTCTTGATAAAATGGCAGAAGCTGGGTGTTGATAAATACAAACTCATCCATATGAGTGGAAGAGGGGAAGTGGAAGAGGAAATCAGTCTAAATTGTACATGCACAAACACAGGCTCTAAGTAAGACTTTTATCATTGAGGGGGAAAGAATTGGATGATGTGAATGATTCCATCAAAATACTGATTCCTTTGTCAAAAAGACAAATACAAAAACAATGGAGAAAAAAATGAAGCTGTTACCACTTTATAAAGATACCGTGCATTCCATGTGTAGTTACGTTCTCTGCTGCCTTCGGAAGAGGCAGTGGACTTAGAAATGATGCATTAGGAGTCAACAGTGATGATTGAAAATATGGAATGTCTTCCAGAAGAGATCAAGCAGACTATGCTTCTTGTTCCCTGAGGGGAAAAAATGAAGAAGATGGACGTAAAGGAAGTTTGTAAGATTTTAAGTGAGAGAGAGAAGAGAGAATGATTGATTGTAATTTCTTGTCATGCAGATCTGGAGATCCTGTAAAGAGCTCAGCTTATTTAAAGTAATGCAAAAAAAATACTCTTTTCTGCAGCTTATAATTATGTTGATCCCAGAAGTTTAAATGGTTTAAAAAGTGATTAAATGAAAATTTAGCGAGAGTTGTCAAACCTGCAGGAACGGTCTTCGTGCAGGAAGAGTATAAGCCGCAGATGGGTAGATGCTGGTAGGAGGGGACTATTGCAGCATTCTTGCCCTGCTTTTATGATCTGCATTTAATTAAGCATATGCTGTTGGCCACTTGTGAAAGCATAATATGGACTAGATATCAAAGGTTTAAGAAAAATTTGCTCTTCTTGTATCTTTCTTTCCAATACAGTCTGGTGGTTTTAGGTTTGATTTCTGTGTTTGTTCCCCGGTTCTCAAAGTTTACATGAGCTTTTGGGCTGGGTAGTGCAAAAGCTCAAAAATGTTTATGCTAAATTTTCTTTATTATTATGTTATATATTAAAATGTATGTTAAACTACAAAGGAAAAAGAAATCTGTGTTCTTAACTAAGTGGACTAGAGCTACTGCATGCAAAGTGTCTTATGACATGGAATGATGATGAAAATACCAGCTTCCTCGGAATGGCATCATGAACTGAAGATACACTAATTCTGGAATTAAACTTTGTGAGTAGGTGTAAAAAGCTGTGTTATATCTGAAGTAGGAAGAACAGAATGCTTGTATAACACAAGGAGAGCTCAACTGCTGCAAAATACCCTGCAGCTTTATTTTCCAGTTTATATTTGGTTAGGCCTTAAAAATTTCATGCATAAATAACCCAAGTACATAAGTGAAAAAATAGTCTTTTTTCTTTGTTTGAATTTCTGTCATAATTCCTGTAAATACAGCACTTTATGTTTACAACTGTAATAATGTTGGTAAAATGTGAGAGTACTGATGCTGAGGAAAAATTGAGAAAGTGGCTTTGTGACATAAACTAGTGTTTCTCGTTCATCTGTTACGAGGTTGTTGATTCTGTCATGGGAGCCTAAACTCTTGAAACAGGACTGAGTTAAAGAGTAAGATGCTTAAGGTTAGGGGCCTTCATATGTGTCAGATCTCTTGTATTCCACTGATGATATTGATCAGCTCTCTGCTGGCTTTGGAGAATGCCTGGTCAATCCCGAAGCACGCCTCCCTGCTGCTCTGCTGCACACCTTCCTCCGCTGTTGATTGCACTGACAACTGGCACTTAGAAGAGGTCAGGCAGATAGCACACATAAAAACACAGAGGTTCAAACATCTTATTTATCAAACCGAATCCTACCTTGAGTAGGACATTTTGTGTTTTTAGATGTAGCTTCTGTTGGATGTTTGGGATGCCAATTAAAAATGTTAATTAAATTTTAAGAGTTACTCAGAGATCTGTTCCTGTTAAACCTCTTATTTATCACATTGTATGACTGCAAGTGACTGCTGAAGAGGTGTTTGCGTGTAACAAGTCTTTTGGAAACGTGTAGAGTCAAGTCATAGAGGCATCTAGATTGAACGGGACCTGTGGAGATCATGTGGAGATCATCTGCTGAAAGCAGGGCCTTAGATCAGGTTGAGAGCCCTGTCAAGCAGTAGTGGAAGTAATTCCAGTGAGGCAAACTCTACTGCTTCTCTGTGTGGCCTGTTCATTGTTTAGATGTTACCAAAGGTAATAAATAGGCAGTGGTACATCAGACTGTGCAGAAATTTCTCTCTTGCAGGGACGGATATGGTGGAAGAATCAAGCAATTACATTGCAGAGGAGTGAGATAATTTCTTACTATCAGGTCTTTGTGTTTTTGAGTCAGGCTGTTCGTGTTTGCCTGCTTTGAACTTAAAGGTCAGACTTAGAGATGATCGTCAGAGAGAAGCTCATTGTGTCCTTTTAGATGAGTTATAAATCACAGGATTTTGTTCTGGATATGTTTAATTTCAGAGATGCTTTTTCAGACAGATGGAAATGATTTGATTGAAAACGCTTTCCCTATTTCGAATGTAATTTTGCGTCTGCAAAATTTGTTTCTGCTTCTGTCATCTTTGTATTTTGGCAGAAATTTACACTTTTCCAAGCAGTGTATGAAGGATGTTCTTGAGTTTCTGATCTTAAAAATGAAGGAGACATACTCTGGGGATGGTGGTGAGGAAGGCCAGCTTGACATGAAGAGGCACAATATGCATCACCACAAGCTTCCTTTCTTTGTAAGAAATTATGATACACTTCTTTCTTATCTGACATTGATACATGATACAATTCTTTCTTATCTACCCATTTTCACCAGAAATACCATACATAATCAATTCTTCCATTTGCCTGTATTCACGAGTTGCAATTTTACCTTAAAAATAAAAAAGAAGAATCTATGGTGTGTTTGAGTAGATAGGAGTACTTTTCATGAAGAGTTTATCAGCATGTCTGCAACAGTGGTAGAGGCTGGAAATTTATTAGTATTCTGATTACATGTTCAGTCATGACCTATCTTCTGATTCAAGCTATTAGTTAAATGGTTGTGGTGTTTCTTATGTTCGGCTGAGTTAAAACTTCCTCTTCGAGTTATAGATTACATCTAGGGAGTAAAAATCATATTATATATGGAGATGGGGTGTCTGTGCATGCATATATACATATATAGAAAAAAAATGAGAGATATATAGTCTTAAATTTCTGCTTTCTACTGAGAATCTGAAATGGCTATTTTATATTGAGTGCTCAAAGGGAAAAATATAAAGACATAGATCCAAGTTAATTTCTTAAAGATAGCACCAGAAGAACTGAGGCTGCTTTTGACCGCTCTACATTTCAGAGGGCAACGTATCAAGCTGCTGTGGCAAATTAAGATTATAGATGATTCATCATCTCTAGAACTAGGCAGATGCGTTTCACAATCTAAAACAGCAGAGCTACTGGCTTCCTTGTGGTTTTGAGAAAGCATAAACCCACCACGCTCCGGGAGTTCTTACATGCAGTACAAGCTACAATTTTGCTGACCGAAGCAAATATTCACTCAAATGAACTAGTGAATATTTTAGAAAATTGGTAGAGGAGGAATGGCTGTATTGAGTCTCTCTTCAATACATCCTATTGAGAATTTTTGCCTGTCCTGATTTTTCACTGTTTTCTCTTTGATGAATATGCTGAGAAACTGATGTGTCCCATCAGTTGGATCAGGTAAACAATGGGGGGTGGGGTGGGAGGCCAGTTATCCAGTTATCTTGCACTGACTATTCTAGGGAAAGCGGTGGAGTTACATATTATTTCAAACCATTAAATTCTATCACCCCTCAAAGTTTACTCTCCCCCCCTTAAATTTGAAAACTAATTCAATTAGTAGATTCCTGACTCTTTCTAGTGGAACTATAGGTACTTCTAAGAACTTGACATGCATAGAGTGCTTTGTAACGTTGGGCTGCAATAAGAGAGGGGATGTAAATATAAACTCGCTTCTATAAAGAATTATGCTGATTATAATCCCTATTTTATGAAATTTGTAATTGGTAATTAGTTTCTTTTGCCTTGTTGTGGGTTACTTAGATGGCAATTGTGATTCTTGGCAAGAATATTTGAAAAATCAATTATGGAGGCAGAAAAGCCGGGGGAGGGGGGGGTTGTCTCCAAAGACTTGTGATGCTTTTCTTAGTCCAGCATGTTGGTATTTTCATGAGACAGTTGGTAACAACCTTTTTGTATACTGATCTGTATATTGTATACCATTGTACTCAGTTGGTAAAATTGCTTTTTCTGTAAATTACAGTTATTCTGATCTGAATAATTGTAGTATATCCTTTGATCAGACTCTTATAGGGGGTCTGTCTTAATCTGGTTGTTTCTCTGCAGTGTTTTGTCGTCCTTATTCTTTAGTAAAGAAATAAATTACCTCCCTCGACACATGATTTCATGTTGAATTTAATTTTCTGTTCTTTCTGTGATTCCAGTCTGTTACACTTAACACCCCATATTTCCACAGCAGTAGCAGTAATCCTGGCTAAAGCTTTTGTTTTCTTCCCCATCCCACCCTTAGCCACATGGTAAAACCAGATGAAGGAACTGATCCATATTTTTTAAAAAAGTTTTAAACTTTAATTTAAAAGCTTCAACTTCTACTTTCTTAATCCAGTGTCAGTTTTCAACTGGTAAGAGCCCTCTGCAGTTTTATAGTAGGCATGCGCAGACAGTTGTGCTGGCATAATATAGATGACGTAATCAGGAGGAAAGGGATGTTAATTGTCAAGATTTGTGCCCTTTAACACAATTGAACAAGTTTTTCTTGCTGAGAAGTCTTTCTTTGTTCTGAGTAGTAGCTGACTACTCTGTATACACACATCCCTTACTTAATAAAGAAACATTATTGTCTTTGCAAAATTACTTCATTATAAAAAATTCTAATGCTGATGAAACATAGTGGCTAAACTTCATACAGTTTTGCAGTGTATTTATTCCAGTGCGCTTGTGGGCATACACTGCAATCAATGGGCAATTCTGTTCCAGCTCTTCCTTCCTGAAACATGTGATGCACATGAGGTGTGGCAACTTGTGATTGCGCAGCTCTACAGTGAGTTGAAATGGCTCACTGACCCATTAGAAACTAAATTATCAACCTATTGAAACTTTGTGCCTTTGTAGTGATGTGTAAGGAGTGTGCAAGTAAGCATGAAGAGACATATGGAATATGGAATAGGAGGAACCACCTCTTTTCGTGGTCACCCACAGTTGGATTGGATTAAAACGTATTGGAAAACTGCACCTTTAAGCAAGATCCTTTCTATAATCTGGTTAGGTGCCTATGTATTTGGTGAGCAGCCAAATTGCTTGTATACTAATGCACCTTTTCAGCAACTTGTTCTGCGGGTTCTAAGCGTGAAACCAATATGCAGGGCTAGTGGGAGGAGGTATCAAAAAAGGCTAAACCAAGGTATTTGAAAGGTATGCCCTGCTTGATTAAATAAATGTAGATGGCTATCCTCTTCTTGTAACTGTGTTTAAAGTTGTATATACAGAGTCCACTTCCATTCTTTGATTTTGATCCAGGTATAAGAAATGTCTTTAAGGGGTGAAGACACAAGTTTGAATACTGCTGGAGTTTGCTGTACATTTGAGGATGGGAGATCCATATAATACTGAGGGGAAGCAGAGGGATTTCCTGCTGCAGAAAATGAGCTTTTCAGCCACAAGTTAGAATATAAATGCTACTAATAATGACTACAATTCAGTTATCCTGGGCAATGTGTGACCTATATGTCTGCACCCTTCCTCTTCTTCCCAAGTCAGTGAAGCAACTTGACAGTAGTTTCAACTCGGTTTAGCAAGTAGAAAGATTATTACAGAAAATCTAGTCATAAAGCCCCATTGGATTGAATAATTCTGAATTAATTTTAAGCAGAATGAGGTCCCTAGAGTAGTCTCTTCTTTTGCGTAGATTTGCCAGTGATTCTGTTTGAAAATGTCATACCTAATGAGCTGAAGGAGCAGGTAGTAAGGTTGCCTGAGGTGGAGACGGGTTGTGCATTCAGGTTTCTGAAGCTACACCAGAGTTGCATATTCCTAAATGATATTATATCACGAGCAGGGATGGTGAGAAGCTGTAGCTCTGTATGAATGACTGTCTAAAAAGAAAATTAACTGAGAAAATGGCTTCACAGATAAAAAGCCCAATAAGGATCGTCAGACATATAGTTACTGATTTTGGAATCGCAGGTGGAGAAATACTTCAGTAAGATTTGCTGTAAACCTTTAACATAGCTAACGGCATAAGAAGTAATAACAACATACAACGTACCTTTCTTATATTAGTACTCTCCTCAGAGGATTAGCGTCTTCTGAAATTGAAGCACCTAATCTACACAAAGTTTGTGTTCGTTGCTTTTGGGTTTTTACTTTGTACGTTCTCATGAATATTCTGTGCATGCTTCAAAGGTTGCTACTCTGTGTTTTTCTAAGCTAATGAGATATGACTTAGTATTTCAGTTGATTAGAGGGTTTTAGGGTTTTGTAGAGCACAACAAGAAGGACCTACATGGAGTTTCATCAAGAGTTGTCAGACTCAAAATATAACTGCTGTTTGGAATGCCGCTTCTTAACTAGTGCGATTAGTCTGTGCTTCCTTAGTTATTCCCTCAATACCTGTAAACATAAAGTTGCAGCAGCATAATACATTGGAATGGAAAGCAAGTGGAAGTGTTCAAACATCTACTCTTAAAGTTGTTTTGTTTATCTGTACAAGAATTATTTGCTATAATTTAAACGCTACATGAAGACCACACCAGTGTCTTAAATCTGCATGGAGCTTTGCTGTTTTCCGTCCATGTGCTGTAGCTGTGTGAGCTGCAATCTTGCAGGTAGAGGAAACCAAGTAGAATGAAAGGTTAATTGACCCCAGCAAACAACAACAGTCACAAGAACGTAGCTGAGGGTCTATGCTGAAGACTGGGCTCGGGAATTTTGAGGGGAAAGAAACACTCGTGGTATTCTACAAGGGGGAAAATGTACACAGGTGAAATTCGCACTTTGCTATATGTGCTTGTGTTTGTATTTTTTCCAGTCCTTTTTCTCTTCAGGTTATCTTGCTGGATTAAAACAAAGAACAAAACCTGCACTCCTAAAGAGGCTATCAGCCTCTTCATGGACTCCCACAAATAGGATTTTTTGTCCATTTTATAGTCACTGTGTTCAGGAGGATTTGAGGGAAGGGAGGAGAGATGTCTGTGCATCCTGGAAGCTATGATGGAGAAAGCCGTTTATAGGATTTTCAGGAAGACACAGTGCTATGATATGCATCTTTGGAATACCATTTAAGGAACAATTTCAGCTTGCATAGCGAGTGGTTTCTTCTGCAGGCTACCTGAAATACCGATCATTTCAGTACCATCTTCCTATCATGGATTCCCATACACTATTACCAGTTTTAGGCAAGTTAACCTGATTTGATAATCTAGGAGAATCACAGAATTGTACTAAACTGTTTAGTTATTCTATGGTAATTTGAAATCCCAGTTTGGTTTTTTATAAAGCTTTCATTTTTTGTCTGTTTGCCATTTACATACACTGATACGGATTAACATTCAGGGTAGATGTATTAAAAGTTACTGAAAGTTAATAACGCTGCTACAGTTAAGAAAGAAACGGCGAGGAAAATAGCATAATCTAAGTTTGCTATTTACTCTTCTCTATACATCTTCAAAACAAGAAAACATATTGAAACTGGAGTAGTTTGGTTTGTCAGAGTTAGAAGTGTTGTGTGAGGCAGAGGCTCTGGCAGAGCAAGAAGAGTGATCAGCTGGAAGCCTGGAGAAGATTTCTATGCAGTGTGTGTGCTTGACACCCTTTGTCTGTTACCAAATCCTCAGCTTTGTGTAAGACCTGTAAGGGTTTTGGATGTTATGAACAATGTTTAGGTGAGAACCAAGTGCAAATTTGCAGCATGTATCTTTATGAAACTACTGTTTTTTCTTAGACATACTGACGTTGCAGAAGTTGCCCACAGAGATCATCGCGTCATCGTAGTCTGAATATGGTGGACCTTGAGTTGAAAATGGCTGTTTCTCCAGTTCTGTTGTTTGGACTCCTGATACATACCTAATTATTTTGGTTTTTTTCTGAAGTCTGTTATTTACTTTTCATAGAATCATAGAATCTTCATGGTTGGAAAGGACCTTTGAGATCATCGAGTCCAACCATACACACACAAAAAAACCCCCTACAATCTCTGTCACTAGAGCATGCCCTGAAGTGCCAAATCTACATGTTTCTTAAATACCTCTAGGGATGGTGACTCAACCACCTCCCTGGGCAGGCTGTTCCAGTGCCTGACCACTCTTTCAGTAAAGTAATTCTGCCGCAACTTCAGACCATTTCCTCTGGTCCTGTCATTATTTACCTGGGAGAAGAGGCCAACACCCACCTCTCTCCAACCTCCTTTCAGGCAGTTGTAGAGGGCAATGAGGTCTCCCCTCAGCCTCCTCTTCTCCAAGCTAAACATGCCCAGCTCCCTCAGCCTCTCCTCATATGACCTGGTCTCCAGACCCCTCACCAGCCTGGTAGCTCTCCTCTGGACACGCTCCAGCACTTCAATGTCCCTCTTGTACAGAGGGGCCCAGAACTGAACACAGTGCTCGAGGTGAGGCCTCACCAGTGCGGAGTACAGAGGCACGATCACTTCCCTACTCCTGCTGGCCACGCAATTCCTGATACAAGCCAGGATGCTGTTGGCCTTCTTGGCCACCTGGGCACACTGCTGGCTCATGTTAAGCTGGCCGTCCACCAGCACCCCCAGGTCCTTTTCTGCCGAGCAGCTTTCCATCCACTCTTCCCCAAGCCTGTAGCGTTGCATGGGGTTGTTGTGACCAAAATGCAGGACCCAGCACTTGGCCTTATTGAACCTCATACAATTGGCCTTGGCCCATCGATCCAGCCTATCCAGGTCCCTCTGTAGAGCCTTCCTACCCTCGAGCAGATCAACACTCCCACCTAGTTTGGTGTCATCTGCAAACTTACTGAGGGTGCACTCAATCCCCTCATCCGGATCATCAATAAAGATATTAAACAAAACTGGCCCCAGTGTTAATGCTTAATTTAATGTTCATTGTTCATGTTCATAAATTCAATGTTAATTTAATGTGTTAGTGTTCAGTGTTAATGCTTCCTGTACCTTAGCTGAATAGGTAAAAGACTTCTTATTTTTAACACTGCTTGAAGCTAAGAGATAGCACATATCAAGAAAAGAAACAAGTTTTGAATATTTATTTAGAAATATATTCTAAAAAACCTTTTTGGGGGAAACTTCCTCAGTATGATCTGCCTGGAATTCTGTCTCTTTGAGGGAGAGATTGTTTTGGGGACATTTTTTATTCCTGTCACATTTATATGGCTTTAGTGTTGTGAGTTCAAACTTGTTAATTATTTTTTTTAATTAAACTATCAACATAGATGTAATAATCTTATTACATAGTTGGGAATATAGTTAATTAAAGTTCTCTTCAAATAAATATTGAATTTCTAGTTTTATATTACTTACAGTCTAGCTAACTTTATCTTACAGTTTTAAATTTAATTTAGACTGCTGGGTCTTAGAGGGTTTCCGTATACCGTGACATGGAGAAGGACAGTTTCAGTATTGTTAATGATGAAAAATTTGGGGGTTTTTAATCCCTCGCTTGCCACAATGTTTTGTATGATATTGGAGACAGTCACTAGAATGCTTTGATGGAAGGAAGCAAGCCAAGTCAATTCAAGCAAAGCCTTTAATGTTCTAATAGGATTTCACTTTTTTTTTTTTTCAAATATAGATATCGATATAATTTAAATTTCTCTTCATTGCATGTTCCTTGGATCTCATCCACCTGCTCTGACTTGAAAGAATTGTATTCAAATGGCTTCCTTCTCACAGTAGTCTTCTAAGGTATAAATGATGTGAGCTCCAAACGTTGACTTTATTTCCTTGGAATATTGCAGCCTGTGCTGCTTTGGCTGGTTCTACCTTCTGATTACCTGGGGTGGTTACAATTCTTTAAAATGCTGCTCCTTACTAGCTTAAACTCATTATATATTTAATACCCTTTTTTTGTTGTTGTTATAATATGGTTATGATTTTTTGTCATCTGCATACATTTTTGGCATTAAGAAGAATTAGAAAATCTGATTTTATTTTTTTCAATACTAAGTGGAAGAGTAGCTGCTTCTGCCACTTCCCCAGTGAGCAGAGGAACAGGCGTATACAGTTTGGATGTAATTTTTATGAAGTAATTTCTTTTTTTCTTTTTTACAGTGAAAATGCGGGGTATTTTCTGTTCCAATCAATTTACTTTCAATTACGTAAATAAAGTTTAATTCTGATGTTTACTCTGAATATTAGTCTTGAGATGTGCAGATCCTTGTAGAATTGAGACTTACTCATGTGCTTCTCTGGCGGGCAGCGTCAGTTGTTTGGAATACCGTATTGTGGGAATGTAATATGCTCTTGTTTTAGAACACAATTCTGATGCAAGAATAGAAAAAATATCATGTGATATATGTATTAAATGCTTTTAAGTGTGTGGGGTTTTCCTAGCCTCATACTTTGTAATGAAATTGTGGAGTATTTTTCCATTTTTTCGTAAATAGTCTACCCTTTTTCCAATAGCAAGTTCCACAAGAATTCTCCCTCTAATGTACAACTTGATATTGAGCTGATACGGTAGAACTTAGCTCTCTCTACCATTCCTGAAGGCAACCATTTAGTTATCCCTTACTTCGTGAGAATGTTATTGGTAACTCTGGCCAAAGTATAACTGTAGAATATTTACACTTTGCATGTTACTACAGCATATTTAGGTAGGCAGGAGGAAATATTAGCTGTAGATAACCTAGAGGAGAGGGTCTGTTTCAGATGTGGGGGGATGTTGGCATGGGAACCAAGGGAATAATCCAGACATAAACAAATTTGAAATGGGAACTGGGGACACCCTTGAGTGTAGTTAAGGTTTAAATCATCCTTTGAATTGGATTAGTGAGGCAAACAAGCGAATCAGTTCTAAGTTGGAGTCTGATGAGCGTTATAGACCAGTTAAGACAGTATTGTCCACAGCACCTGCTTGGCCCATTGTGACCCCGCTGATTAGGTGTTACTGTCCTTACAGAGAGACTGGTTAATTTTATAGTTGCAAATGAGATTCGCTGGTTATAAGGTGTTAAAGGGAGAAAAAGAAAACTAGAAACTCGTTTGTTTTTTTTCATCATAGAAACTATGAGCAGAAGAGGGTAGGGAAAAGTGTTGAAATGACATGCTGAAGTAATGAATTGAAGTTGGAGAGGTGAGAATGGAATTACGGATACCTGTTGTGGTGGTTTACCTCCAGCCAGCAGCTAAGCCCCATGCAGCCACTCAGTGGCTGGTATTGCGGAAAGAATTGAAAGGGTAAAAGTGCAAAAACTTTGGGTTGAGATAAATACAGTCTAAAAAGAAAAAAAAAAAAAGAAGGGGGAAGGGGGGCAAGAATAAAGAAAAACAAAACCGGGAAACAGAAATGATGCAAAAAAAGCAGACAACCAATGTCCAGCCAGTCCCCAGGCAAAGTCAGGTAAACTCCCCTCTTCCCCTGTGCCACGCTCCCCACCCCGCCCTGGTTTTTATTGCTGAGCATGACACCGTACGGTACGGCATGTACCTTTGGTCAGTTGGGGTCAGCTGTCCCGGCTGTGTTGCTGCCTAACTTCTTGTGCACCCCCAGCCTGCTCGCTGGTGGGATGGTGTGAGAAGCAGAAAAGACGCTGCGTGAGCACTGCTCAGCAATAACTAAAATATCTCTGTGTTATCCACACTGTTTTCATCCCCAGTCTAAAACACAGTGCTATACAAGCTACTATAAAGAAGATTAACTCTCTCCCAGATGAAACCAGTATACCTGTGTAACAAAGGTCTTAGACCTTTTCAGGCAACTTCTTTGGAACGATGATAGTCTGTACAAGTGTAGGTGAAATAGCGAATTATGTTGAAACTAACATACGTCGCTCATTTTACCTGCTTTGTGGAACAGTTGATGCATACCATTGTAAAATTGCAAAATAATGCGTCTCTTTGATCAGCTCTATCTTCTGTGTGCAAAAGCCACATATATTTCCATTAATTCTGTGGTAGAGCTCTATAAAGAGATCTTCGTATGGAGCTGTGTACAAAAGTAAGAGTTCAGAGGGGATTTATTTTGTTATTTCTGCTGCACTTTATTTAAGAGTACTAAATATACCCTAGTTAATTCCAGTTTAGGACACATCATCCTTTCAGTACCATAGAATTATCTGAGCTATCTTCCACAGTAATTCTGTGTTTACATCACAGATAATGCTGAGAGAGACTATGGAAGCTGTACTCCTTTTTTCCAGTCTTCCCGCCCTTTCCAGTGTCTTGCATCTTCTCTTGCTCTTCCTTGAACGGTGATGCTGAGATGATAAGCTTTTCCAGTTCGTGAATCCTCTCCTTTGTGGTCTTGTGTGTGTGTTTTGGAGAGGCGGAGAGAAAAATAAGGAAGCAGCCTATGTTTTCAAGCCTGTTTTCATCTGCTTTTCATCTCCTAATCTTCTGTTTTGCACGGATTCCTTTTTCCCATTTAAAATAATGTATCAGGTAGTGTTTTGGTTCATCTGTCTTTAACAGATTATTTATCTAGCATGAGAATTGTTAGTTACCTTTATTATAATCTGTTTTTCTGCTGATAATGCTTCTTGCGTTTTGTATCCTTCCTACTGGATGTGGTTGTTACATGACCATGAAATTCCCCTGTGATTAAGTTGTGTTTTGGAGTGGAGAGCAGCGGGAGCGATTAGACAGTAAAGGAAATCAAGTTTTCTCTGTTCTCAAAGCTAAAAGTAAAGCTTAAGTCTGCTGTCTACCTCATTCATAGTAACGGTATCATATCGTGTGCTTATCTGTCATTTAAAATATTTTAGTCTTTAAATAATTTATATTGGCTGCTGTAAGAACCTTTCTTTTTATTTAACAAAGGTTATAAAATCGGTAGTTTCACATTAATAGTCTGATGCAGTGCTGCTTGAAATGGGTAGTAACATTTAATTAGATTGACACTTGCATAAGCTCTTCCCTCGTAACTGTAGTATCCTTCGTTCACTTACAAAAATTTCCTTTTTCTGATGTGAATTGTTGTGACCTATTCTGAAGACAATCTCTTGTTGTATTTTAGGAAAGAATAGTGGTAATTTCTTAGAATTACAGCAGTGCAATGAGGGTTCTAAGCAACTCTGGATGTTGTTTTATTATTTTGGTAATCTTTGCGAGTACTGTTACAGTTTACAAAGGAGAGAATAAATTCAGAGATAATCTGATATAACATCAAGATGACAGCTAGCTGGATTTGTTACGTTATTTTAGTTCAGGAATAAAACGAGTGAGTGCAAAGCGGAACCACTCTTTCTGATCTTTCTTTTCCTGAATGTTATTTTACGTTTGTCTGTTTGCCAGGGACTGTCTTTGTTCGTTTAGTGCTTTCAGCTCAAGAAATTTCCTTATGCATATAGTTTAACCACTGGTTTGGAACCTGTAAATTTGACCGGGGTGTCTGAACACTCACCTGCTGTCACATCCACTTTAAGGAGCGCCGGCAGAATATATGTGTTTGGGGCATGTGCTGTCTTTTACTGGAAAAATACTGTTGTTCATGGAGAGAGGGAGAGGGGTGGGGAGCTGAGAACTGCTTGCTTGTACTTCCTTAAGCAATTTTCACGCTTACTCAGTACTCACAACTGTTTCTATTCTAAACAATGAACAAGTTCCACTATAATTTGCACTTTCCCTAGGGGGGGAGTAGTTAGCCTCAGGGCGTTAGTGTTCCAGTGGCATGGTGCAGGCTGAGAAGGGCAACCAGAATTGGACATGAAGTGGAGCTTCACATTCATGTTGCTTTATTTATAGCAATAGTCTGAAATAATTCTTTTTCTAGGTTTGTTTGTTGGGTTGTTGTTTTTTCCCCCCCCCTAGTCAAAGCATAGAATAACTTGTAAATGCACAAATCTTGGTGTTGTCTATAGAGTCGTTGACTCCTGTACCTAAGTGATCTTAAGTAAAACTGTTAAATAAACTATTGTGGTTTTTTCAGGTTATTAAAATCTGATGAAATTGTAAATTGAAATCTGCGTTTTAACAAGTTTATGTTGATTATTGTATCTTGAATTGAAAGAACATCCTTCTTCATATTAAATATCATAAAATGAGTTGTAATCTTGAATTATAATTTAAATATAAAACAGAAATGTTCATTAGCAAGATTTAAGTTCAAATTTTATAACTATAAGTGGTTTCTACATGTGTGTTAATCATTTTAAACAACTTAATGTATAAAAAAGAAGGATTTAAAGGAGTTGTAGTCACTGAAACAAATTTGAGTTCAGTAAGACATGATTTCTGCTTCCGTGTTGGATGTCTGCCCCCCCCCTTTTTAATCCTACTACTCTAGCACCTTGTGTCATTTTATGGGAAAAATTTGTTAATATTTCATTGCCTTTATTAATGGGATTACTATGTGAGCAGAGCATTAGGATTCCCTTAGTTTCTGTAGTCTACTGTGTTTTATTCTGTGTTCAAAATAGTTGAGTATTGGGCAAGAATCTGCTCGGTTTTGTCGCTTTAGTTGGAAACTTTGAACTCAGAAGATGTTCTTCAGTTGTCTCTGTTGGTTGTTGGTGGTGTTTGTTGGACAGACTTTAGAGCATCTCAGGGAGGAGAGTTGCTGGGTGTGGATGCTAAGGTGGGAGGTTAAATAGTAAAAGGTATGAAGATGCTGGAAGGGAAGAAGAGTTTCTTCTCCCTTTCAGTCAGGACTTCAGGACTTGAAAACAGTCAGTTTTCAAGCGAAGCGAGTAAATGAATCAAGGGTCATAATTTGATAGGAAGGAACTATAAGACTTATTCTTGTTGTTATTGTTACTTATTGAGGAATATTGAACATCTGGAATATGGAATTACTTTCATGTTTTGTCTAGTCCTGGGTAACACAGATTTGAACCACTTCCAGACTGTCTGGTTCTTGGATGAACCACCAACCTCTGGGTTTTACTGGGGGTAAACAGGAGCATCAGTCATATCAGAAATAAGACTTCGATTTTAGGTTGACGTGCACTCCTAATGTTCACTTTTCTTGATGTCTATTAGTAAACATTTGATACTGGTGATTTGTGATAAAATATCAAACTTGGTAACCTGTGTTATGTAATTGAGTCAATATGACTGTGAAATGGGAAATGAGGGATAGGACACAGACGAAGTGTGCTTTTGCTGCATGGGAGCTTAGTTAGAAATACTCTTTTTTTTGTCAGAATCAATTCGTGCCACTAGTTTAAAGTTTATACACAAAAATCAAAGTAATTGTTGTTTTTAATTGATCGTGGTTTTGCATGTTTGAGCAGGACTTGATCTTGGAATTTATTTCCCAAGGTGATTTCTTAAAACATATATATATATTTTCATACTTATCCTGTACATTTTATTTCAAGAATGTATTTCTGCAACATTGGAAATCTTAGTCTTTATGGAATTTAAGTGTGCTAAATAACTAGACAATACAGACCAAAGTACTCTTGGAATTGAAGGTGTTCCCTAAAATTAGTTTCAGTAATTTAAAATTACTTTTAAAATGTATTGTGAAAAATTACTTAGAATATCTTGCCACAGCATCAAACTATTAGTCCTTCTGTTTTAATATATTTTGAAATAGTATGAAATAGAGGTGCTACAGACTGGTTTTTTCCTTCCTCTCTAGTCATTACTGTGGTGTCTAGTACTGTTTAAAACAAAAGATAATTATTAGTCACCAAGGTTTCATGTAAGAATCAGCATAGTGGTTTCCTTATTTTTCTGTATAATCCACGTTTAACAAGCAGTATATCCTTTATTGATTAAGAGTTTTAATACTATTTGTGTTTTCCTCATTATTTCTATATACATGAGCTGTGAAAAGAGCTTGCTAATGTCTTGGCAGAAACATTCTAGGGATGTGGTGTTTACCTGGCATGATTGGATATAAATTTAAGTATTAAGTTTTGAATATAGATTTGTAAAGTAATTTTGATACAGTTTGCAGCCAGTACAGGTAAAGAGTAGAAGGTCTTATGAAACTGCTTATAAACATGTATTTTCTGTTTTAAGCTAATGCTGGTTTCAAATGTTTGCCTAAATAGTTTTGCTTTCCAGTTGTTTTCAGTTATTTAATTTTATATCTGTGGTTATGATACCATTTCCATAACTATGCCTTTGTTTCATTTTACAGAGGAAATAAAGGCTGAAACAGAAAAGCAAAGGTATGTGATAGTTCATTGTATTGCGTGATAGTGTGCTTTTAACTTCTTAAAATGTGTATCATACTTATTCTGCATTGGGAGTATGGGCTCTCTCTGAGAAGTATTTTCAATGTATTTCGCAAGGTTGGTGGTATCTGGAAACGTGCTAAAAGTGCTGCCTTCTATGACTAGCTGTTATGGTGCAAGGCATGGGGCTTGGGAGTAGAGGCAGAAGATAGCTTAGCGGGAGAAGGCAGTTTGGCTGGGGAGGGTAGGAATGGGGCTCAAGATTAAAAAAGGTCTTTGTGGATGGCACAGAAAGAAGGTATTGGTGGAGGGACCCGAGCTTAAAAGACTGTTGAAGTGGGTTCAGGGATTTATTTGCCTGTGACGCAAATGAAAGACTTGAACCAAGGGGAGGAGGTTGGGGTGAGAGAGTGGGAATGGGTAGAGAAAACTAGTGTAATTTGAAAAGACAGTGTCTGGAAAGTACCTTGTTAGGGAATAGGTGTAGATATCTGGAGGCAAGTGCTCTACAAGTGAAGGTAGAAGCCAAAACTGACATTCAGCACTCTTTTGCTATCAACAAGTAAATTTTTAAGTATTGGTAAACTGGAATCCATTATTAGTATATAATTACATGTTCCACGGGATCTTCTTCCTCATTTAGTGTACGTTGCTAACCATGAGTCAGGGCTGTGTGGTAAAGACTGTTTATCCCACTTGGTGAAAGAATCGGATCGGTGGGTGAAACTGATGATGAAAGTGTTCTTATGGCTTAAACAGCTGAGTGCTGCTTGGGGACCTGCATTCTGCCCTGTAACTGAATTTCTGTTACAGAATGATTTAGGCAAATCATTTAAACCACAGCTGTCAAAATTGGATGCTAATGACTTCTGCTTCATCTCCTGGGTATTTGAGCTGAAATCTACAGGTTTAGGTTTGGAAAAGGTACGCGCTTCTAGCTGGAAAGGAAGCCAGAAGATGGCTTTGTTTCAGAAGATGTAAAGGACAATATAATGTCAACTGTGCTGAAAAATTTAGTCTCACAGTTTATCAAATTGGGCACATAAAAAAATAGTAAATGCGTCTGACTGAGTCACTCTGCTTCAGTTTCCACCAGCAAAATAAAGTCAGTATCATCAGCTCATAGTAAGGTTGTAAAAATACATTTCATATTTGTGTAGTGTTCAGAAAATGCTGTACCAAGCACCACAAGACAGTCTCAGACAGAAAGTAATAGTGTGGTTTTATAACAGGTTTTACTTAGAGCAGTGTAAATAAAGCAGAAGTCCACATTGTGAAGCACCATAAGGAAAAAATGCTTAACATTAGATATTCAGTGAGGGATATTTGTTCTGGGCACTGAATAAGGGAAAGGAATACCTGATCCTGTAGTTAAATACCATGCTAAAACTAACGAGTGTGCTGAATTATAATGATTTGTACAAGCATGGCTCAGACATCGCTGAACTTCATATGCTTAAATTCTGTCCTATTAATATTCTGATATTTTGGGGGGTATAATGTGTATGTCTTACCTGCCTATGTGCATTCTCTAAATAGATTTTGTTTTCTTCACTGCTGTCTTTATTTTGACAGTAGCCTTTTGCTGGTGTGAAGGCATTGCTGGACTTGGAAACTGTGAATGGATTTGCCCTATTCTTACTGTAGAGTCAAATTTTTTAGACGTAGTAGAAAATACTGTTTTTTCTAGGCCTTAGAATAGAGAAACCTCTTAGTTTATCCAGTTATTTTCAGCTTCTAACTTCTGTAATTGAGATTTTAATATGCTGAAAAGGGACTTCCAATAATAATTATTCTTTAAATTTTTCTAGTCCCTGTTCAAGGAAACTGATCTCACGGTTAAGCTGGAATGCATCAAAAAATAGATCACTTCCACCTCCCAGAAATTTTGCATGGAAAACTACTTCTTTTGTTTCATTGTTTGTTTGCTCAACGGAACTGGTGTTTGCTGGTGGGGCAGAGGGGAATGGAATAGAAAAGGACAGGCTGATTTATGTAACCATTACACAGCAAATGCTGCCAAAATAATTTTAAGAATTCATTGTTTGATACATACGTCTGTTTCTATGGCTGATGCATAAATAACAGCATAATTCATAATTTTTGTGATTGATAGATCCCTTGGTAGAAGAAAGTTTTGTTAGGGACAGTTTCTGATTTCACAGTCTGCTGGAAAACAAAAACCAGCTGAATTAATTTCTTTGCTGACATTAAGAAGAAAAGACCTTTTGGGTTTCTCTTTCCCCTCTCCCTGCTATCCTCTTCCCTTTCATCATCACCAAGGTGATGAGCTTATTGAGTTATCTTTCCAGAAACAAGTGGAGCATCATCTTCCATATTTATTGTTTTGGGCATTTTTCAATAGCTTTCAATTAAGAGAAGCTTCATGCTTCTGCAGTTGCTTCTGTGGCATGGGTTCTTCATTTTTGTAATTTTAACGTGGCCTGCTTGTTTCTGAAAAATTCTGGTTTTATTTCCAGAGCACTCTTTTAACCTAATTTTAATGGTTTCAATAGACATAATCACTAGATGAAGAACAGTCTTGTCATAAGACATGGGTCAAGAGATACCGCCCTTCCACTCCTCAGAGAAAGCTTTTATAGACATTTCAGAGAGGTTTAAGAACATAGAAGAATCATGTACTCCTCTGCAACTTATCTGATTTGGGGTTTGTCCAAAAGAGCTCTGTTTCCAGCAAAACAATATTGGGCAATAAAGTTATGCATCCAACAGAAAAACAAACCTTTGCTCTTCTTCAGAAAAAAATAAAATAAATTATAAGGATAAATCCTTAAACCTTCAAAAGAAAAATTATTTAGTAGAAAGTAGAGTCTTAACACTAATTAACCACCACTAAGACTTAGAATTTAGGTGCCCTTTTAAAGCAGCCTAAACAAGGAAGGCTGTTTGAATGTGGTACAAAACATCTTCTCAAGGACAATCCACCTTGCTCCTTGAAAAGCTGAACTTGATAATTTATCATATTGGTCAGTTTAAGGCTCTCTCCATGATCCTTGGCACTGCATTCATTCTTTGGATCTATAGTAGACTGTTAGCAATTAATTCTTCTTTTTAAGCAACATGAAAAACCTGTATTTTCTACCACCTGCATTCCTTGAAGCATCTGATTTAATTTGCAACAAATGCATAGGGCCTGGATTTGAAATAAGTTGTTCTGTAAAGATTTATTTTAATTACTGCAATAAATTTGTATTATTTCACTACAGAATACAAAATCATACTCTTTTTTTTTTTTTTATGCCATTTATACCACTGTGTAAATCAGTGTAGTTTACCTTTTATGTAAAGAATGCTTTATATAAAGGTCATGAGGTATTCTCTGAAATGAAAAATCCGAACATCTTGCTTTGAGTCATAGGCAAACTGCATTGATGCACACAAATTACTGAAAAATTACCCATTCTTTATTGTCCTGTGTAGCTAAGTATTAATGAGTGTGCCTCTTCTAAAGGTGCTTTAAGCAGTAAGAATTCACCGGCTAATAATTTTCTCAAATTTTGTACAGTTAGTCATTTTGGATACATTGCCCAAGTGAGTTACATTGGTAACCACAGAACTCTTAAATTGTGTGGTGTCATCTGAAGCACAGATAGATAGAGCAAAGTTTGGGGTTTTTTTTGTTTTGGGTTTTTTTTTGTTTGTGTGTTTTTTCCCTGAGTAGGTCCAGGATTGAAGTTCAGATAGGATTTAATCTCCAAAATTGAAGTATTTTCTCTAAAGTACTGAACCAAATTCATATCGTAATACAGGGCTTGAGCTGTTCTTAGATGTCAGGGTCATGAAAATTTTTAGCAAGTTGTATTTTTGTCTTTTCCTATTTTCAGAGGAAACAAGTCTTCATGCCTTCAAACCGGCAGGGGCCACTGAATATCTACTTAGTGTGCAAATGGGTCAATTTGCCTCATCCATAAAGGAAACAGATGAAGTATAAAAGCTGTTAAGAATATTTATACCACCACATTACTGTTGTGTTAACTTCATACAAGTTACTCTTTCTTAATGTTAATTTTCTGGATGTTTTATTTCATTCATGAACATTGTGGTGGTGATAACTAGCTGTGTGATCCCTTACAGCACTCTAATACAATCATTCTGTTTAGTCCCCCTCATGGAGAAGCAAAGCCTGGTTCAAGCACTCTTCCACCTGTGAAATCAAAGACAAGCTTCATTGAAGCAGACAAATACTTCCTACCGTTTGAATTGGCGTGCCAGTCAAAGTGCCCCAGGATTGTCAGTACATCTCTAGATTGTTTACAGGTCTGTATGAAGATGAGCTTTAACCGTCAATTCTGTCTTTAACTATCACATTCTGTTGGTTTGGAGGGGAAGTACAGTTGTATGTAAGAAATAATGTCATTGTTTTGCTGTTACTGCATATGTATTGCCACAGTTACATATTTGGGTCAGTTTTATTATGTTAGTGTACAACTACCTATTTTCATGTGTATATCTATGTGTTGAACTAACACAGCAGGTGTAGCATTATCAAATTCTTTTTATGCTATTTATAATTGCAGTAAAACATTTTCAATTTGAGATGCCTAGTCTGTCAAAACTTGTAGGCTCCTGTAATGTTTTCGAAACAAATTCTACAGCATGGAATTTAGCCATTTGCTTCTACTGAACAGTGAACTCAATTAATACATTTACATTCACAGGCACGTGCATGCCTGACATGCTGTTGCACTATGATGCCTTGCTACTCCATGTATTTTTTAAGTAGGTGGGCCATGGAGATTTACGAATACTCTCATGCCTGAAGTGTTTGAAAGAGGATTTTGTTAATTTTGTAATAAATTCTATTTCAAAGTATTGAAGACCGAGAGAGAGAGGGATAATAGAACACTTAAAATCGGAAAACTAGCAAGCAGGTTAAATAGAAAGCATTCGCAGCTGGTTTGTCTGGTGTTAAAAGCATTCGTGTGCTGACTACATATGAAGAATTGTGTGATGTGAGTTTTTAGAGTCCTGTTTGTTTTAAAACATCAAGTGATGAACAAAAGCTTTAATGTTAAGCTTGCTGACAACTTTGTATTGCAGTTGCTGAGTGAAAACTGAATAAATCTTGAGGACATTTAAAAAAAACCCTTCATGTCCTATGAGACTTGGGGTAAAATGTACTGGTTTAATTGTTCTGTGCAAGTTAGAGCTATCAAGTGAATTTAATTATTATAACAAAAGTCTGACTTATTTTTTAAGCTTTTTAATGTGTTTTTTTTTTTCTCCTCTCCAGAAACTTATAGCATATGGGCACTTGACAGGGAATGCTCCAGACAGTACAGCTCCAGGCAAAAAATTAATTGATAGAATTATCGAGACAATATGTGGCTGTTTTCAAGGCCCTCAAACAGATGAAGGGGTTCAACTACAAATAATAAAGGTAATGTGATTAATACTTCCAGTATTTATGGTGGTGACAGCAGGAAGAGGTTCATGGCCTCAGAGTTCAAAAGCAGAAGTGTTTAATTTGTAGATGTACTGGTAATTTTAAAATATTTTCTTGATCCTGTTTGTTTGAGATGGAAGCTCCCTGCCTTATGCTCCTTCCCCTACTGTCTCCCATTGCATCTTGAGTGAATTCATGGTTGTGACCTGAAGTCCTGTGCACAGACCACTGGGTGAAATTTCATTCACAGCAGACCTGTGGAGCTCTCTAATTGTGAGAAACTATTATCAAATATTCCTGCACTCCCAGTGGGGAAGGTGGTAATTAAGCAGCAGATTTTTAAAAACATTTTGGAATTATTTTATGAAATGCAATTAGACCTGACAGTCAGGCGTTACCATGGTAGCTTTGTGCTGCTCTGTCATAGACTTTTGCTTGAAAGAGGTCTAGGGTTTCTTTCCATAGCTTATGTAAACATGTCATGAAGAGTTTGTACAAATAAGTGTTTCTGGGTAACTTCAGCATTTTTCTGATTGCACTCATTAGTTACGGGTATTTATTACGGGGAAATTATTATGCCACCTAAGAGAAGTTAGCCACCTAGTGGAAATACCATACCATACTCCTGTAAGACTAGTCTTTTAATGATTGTGATGATGAGCAATAGTGAAGAATACAATTATAGTTAGTTATGAGGAATGAAGTGTTTGTTACCTCCTATTCTTGTATATACATGTCATGAAGTGTTGACATTTCTTACAGATTGTGTTTATTTGTTTTACTGCAAAGAAGGTACTTTGTTCTACTCCTTTTCATAGCTCAAATCTTCCTTTTTCTTGACACTCCACTTCTCCAGCAGATAGTTGTTAACAAATGTTGGTTTATGCTGCCGTTGTCTAGATTTGTTGTGTTGTTTTGCCCAAGCGTTTAAGACATTTTTCATGTTGCAAAGGGAAATTTTTGTTGATTTAGACTTTCAGTGGATGCAACAGTTGTATCTCCCTCTCACTGTAATACTTTCTCTCCGAATGCTTTCCTATTCTGATCCTCTCAGCCCTTGGTCAGGATGTTAACAAGTTAACCTCTTGCCTGAAAGGGGGTATCCGAGCTGAAATTCCTTCTGTCCAAGAAAACAGTTGAGAAAGTAAATTTTTCAACAATTGTAAAATGTGTTAAGTGTGTAAGTTCATTTAGTGCCTCCTTCTTTTGTCTGTTTAGACTTAGCTAATTGCCGTGTTATAATGCCTGGGAATGTGGAGAGTACTGTTTTGAATTTGACTCCGTGTTTGTCCAATACACTGAACACTACAAAAAGCATCAAAATTAGAAATCATCTTAGCAAAGACGAGAATTTTTGACTTCTTGTGCAGGAATAATGAAACTGCCGAGTCTCTTAAGCTTCGTAACTTCAGTTCTGGGCTGAGTGTGGACCCTGCTTCTCCCGTATGATTTGAAGGATGGATCATGTGTCTTTTCAGGCTCTTCTGTGGTCCTGGTGATTAGTACATTCTCTGAAAAATTTTAGTTCCATCAGGGAGATAGAAGGCAGGGGACCTGGGTCTCCTGCTTTCTGTGTTGGCACTCCCAGACTGTTGTTCAGAACATGAGCAGTGTTCCCGCGGGGCAGCTGCGTCACCACCACCACGGTAAAGTCTGAGAACCTTTGATCACTCAGATACTTTCCTCCCTGGAGGGTTATCTCAGTTCTCCACGCTGAATGGACAGCCCTCACGTAGCGTGCTGCCCCCAGCCTAAGGTCTGGGAGCTGGTGTTGGGTAAGAGTTCACACGCAGTGCTGTTTGCTAGTTAGTTACTAGTTGGCTTTCCGGTAGTGGAGTCATTTTAAGCAGGTTCCCAACAACCAGTGCTGCTTAGGCATTCTGAAAATAGCTTCCTGCTGACTGCCAAGGAAATAATCTTGCTGAGACTGAGGAGTGTGATTTGTCTCTTTTTAGGTATCTAAGCTTAGAGGTGTGTCTGGTGGTAATTCTAACAGGGTGGCCGATTTAACTTTTCTCCGCCTTTTTCTGCTTGCATGTTCTCATCTCTGTAATCCCCTTGTTCTTCATCTGGAGGCTCCGTGATGAACCAGATGGGGAAATTGCCCTTTTCCTTCCTTCCTCTTGTAGTTTAGTTTTATTCGGTATAATTTTGATGGGACGCCATGCAAATTTTTTTCAGTTGTTACAGTGGGGATTGCTGGGGCAGAAAGTCAGTCAGTCATTACGCTACTGCTGCCATTAAAAATTGTTTATTCAAATTACTTTTGAAACAGTCTCTGTTGATTGAACCGTTTTGCCTTCAGGCTTGCTCTGCTAGGGCTACTGTGGCATTTGTGGTCTGTGTGTGCAAACTTCCTGTTGACACCTGCATAGTTTTAGTTGAAGTTCTGTTTACATTTCTGTTTGGCCTTTTTGCCCCTGAATAGGGATGGGACCATGAGATTAACTGTTTATCCTCATCTGTGTTTGGCAAAGAAAAATCTTTGTGTGTGCTTGATAGGTGTAGTTGAATGTGACTGCTTCCTGAGTCTTCCATGTGCAATAGACTGTTGATAGGTCGACTCCTGTATGTGTCTTCTTACAACTAGTCATGCTGTCAGTATGACTGGTGGCCATGGAAGAAGGAAAGTTGAATCAAACACTGCTTGCACAAGTCACCTTTTGAAACTAACTAAAAATAGAGGACGACTCATTGTTGATTACAGAATGGGAAGACTGTAAAAGCTAATTAGTTCTGAGGAATAAGGAGAATTATGCTAGGTTTGAAAGAATGTTAACAAAACTTGTATGAAAACAGATTCCAAATTGAGAAGATTCTTAGAAAAAACTTCTTCAATTCCATATCCTGTTGCGTTTCAGTAGTGTCGAATGCTATCTTAGTAACTTAATTATCTACGATATCATGTAGTAGTGTGGTTGTTCTTTCCTATAAAAAGATTGTAGAAAGCTGAATTCCTCCTGCTGAGATGAAAAGGAGCTGTGGATTATGGAATGATTTGAGAATTGAAATAACAATGCAGGAGGTTTTATTTCTGAATATTTGTATTTTCAGGCTTTCATCTTAAGTTAATGGCTGGGAATGGTTACTTAACCTGAAAGTGCTATCCTATCATTTGGAATTTTATTTTTTTAGAGAAGGATTACATTTTCAGAGTTGGACATGAAATACTTCTGTTTTGCAAAATACACATCTGTTTAATTCCATATTAGATTCCAATTCATTTTGAACATCTATCTTTCCAGTGATAAAACTAAATACAGCTTTATATTCTTATATAATTTATATTCTTTATATTCCCCTCCATAGGAGAAACTGGAGCATAGTTTTGTTCTTTCTGCAGTCTCCACAGTCATAGTCCTTCAGTGTGTTTCACGGCATTTTCAAGACCACATGCTTATGAATATGGATTATTTTTTCTTAAAATTGATTTAAGTAGAAAAAAATACTAGTTTTAAGCAAATAGTAAGTGTTAATTCATGATCCATTATTACTGAAATCTGGTGTAGAATCTAGGATATGACATGTTGATTTAAAACACTGTCTTGACTGTGAAATCATGCTGCAAGGAAGCACAATATTTTTTTCTATTTTTCATACCCTTACAGTGTATTTCCATAGCTATTCAAAGTTGGTAAACTAAGTTAGGTAAACAAGTCTTTTAAAGCTGTGGTAAATATATAACATAAGTTGCTAACTTGGAAATGGTAAAAAGCAGGAGATAACCTTATCACTCAAAAAGAAAATGTTGCTTGGAGAAGTGTTTTACTGCATTGTGTATGATTTATTGTGGCTGTCACTCGTTGAAAAATGATTTATTGGTGAAAGTTATTTGATGTGTATTTTGTTTTGTGGTTTAAGGACTTAAGTCTCCTGCACTTTTCCAAAAGTCAGTCCATAGTAACACATTATTTTCTTGTAAGTTAATGTGGGGACTTGGAGTTGACTTTTTTTAAAAAAAATGTTATTAAAAATAACCCTATAGTTCTTCTCAAAGAAAATGGAATTATGTGGTTCCAGTAGCTAATACACTAGAGAGAGGGGTTAGGGCCACTGTCTCAAGTAGTCAAGAGTTCCCAGGCAACTGAGTTACAAGTATTTTACTCAAAGTAAGCCTGTGTTGAACAGATCACGGCTGTACTGTCATAAATCTTCCAAAGTTAAGATGATCGGAGTTGACTGAGAAAAAAATTACCCTGTGTTGAAAACTCGGCTTCCTAGCAAGTGTATACGTAGGTGCATCCGCCTCTTGTGTGTTCTTAAATCGTTTTCCTGGTTGTAGTTACTTTCTTTCACCGTAACCATTCTGTTCTTGCAGAATATTCAGTGTGAGAGGAGTGAAAAATTTACAGGTACAGATAGATGCTGCATGTTTTTAGTAGAGAATTAATGTTAATTTAGTTCATTTTTTAAACTACATTTGTTTTGCCTCACAAATCGCGATGCTTCCTGTACTGTTCTAATACATTCTTTTTACATAATAGGGAATAATAAAGGGAAAAATAAATAAGCAAACATGCTCCAGGCTAAAAGAAAAAAATAGTATGGATGTCATACAGAGATTTGATAATCTGTAACTCAATAACCGATCCTGAAGATTTTTCTCCTTTTGCAAACCCATCTGGTGGTTGTTTATAAAAATGAGTAAGGTTTATTTATAGTAACTAGGTAGAGGCACAGAACAATAGGGTCTCTCTCAAATACAGAACAATAGGTGTGGGCGACTAAGGAAAGCCTAAGGAAACAGTCTCACAGTCAGGATGATAGCCAGTAGTTTCAGGGCAAGGAAAGCTTGTTGGCTGTTGGTGTTTTTGCAGGCTTTGTGACAAGGAAAACTTGAGTGGAAGGACCCGAAGTGTAATGAGGTAGTGCTAACAGTGTTTTTACAAAGGTTTCCTTCTGTGCCTAAAGAACAGCAAAGGGGAGGTGTACAGTGAAGTAATCATCTCTCCTTAGCTCACACTGGATGAAAACAGATGAGCTAAGCGTGACCAGAGGGAGTGGGAAGTCAACTGCAAAAAGCCTTGAGCAGCAAATCTTTGCCATGATAGAAAAGAGCAACCTAATGCTGTGACTCCGTAGTTGGTAGAGCCATTGCTGTAGCTCGCTGTTCTGACCTCTGTAGAGAGGCACTTTCCTGTCCTGGCTTTGCTCCCAGATGTTGTCCTATCCCATCCTTTGTCCTGGCGTGCATTTAATACTCTGAATCAAATAACTTTTAAAACAAACAAACAAACCCCCAAACACCGTAAAACCACATGTGGGTTTTTTTTGTTCTGTTTTGTTTTAATTGTATTAATGTGTTGCTGTTAAGATAGCACAGGTGACTTCATGCCCCAGAGCTGTTGCAAAGTAAGCAGTAGGAGTATGGCTGGGAGGATGGCAGAGCTTTTGTTGTTCCATCTCTCAAGGACGTGCATTGCTGTGTAGCAGTTTTGGGATTTTGTGTAATCCTGTTTAACTGGGGACTGTGGCTGAGGTGGTTGCCTTCGACTTAGATCTCTGTCTCCCCTGTCTTCCTCCTTGCATTAGACCTAGTAGCTGTTTGGCCTCAGAGTAAGGTCGGGGAGTAATCTGACAAAAACTGATAAAGTGAGAAAGGGAAGGATTAGTTTTCTAACATCTGAGTTGACGAGGGTTTCAGAGGAGCAGGACTGCTGCTCCTCATCGTAACCTGTGGTTTCTTGGGGTTAGCTGTCACTCCAGTTGTGGTAATGATGAACTCTGTTCTGGAAAAGAATGAAGTGATGTTGTTTAGGGCATGCTGTCAAATTGAGCCCTAAATGGAAGCTGCCAAGAGGGAAGGATGTTGTCAGAAAGTAATTGTAAAATACTTCCTGTCTCATGTTCATCCTCATACTTCTGCTGGATTGTGATAGTAGAGTAAGAGAAATGGCATTGAGACATGAAGTAAGCATGACTAATAGGCCAAGGATGGCTCCAAATTGGAAGGAACGTGGAAGATATTAGCAAAAGATCACAGTTAAAAATGTTTATCAAATGCATTATCAGTTTACAAACATGTGTATTAGTGGGTAGAGTTTGTTGTCTCTAGTGCCTGAGAAGAAAAGAAACCCAAAGAAGTGACTGTCAGCACCTCTGTAGCCAAGTTGAACTCTTTAAAGTTAGGTAACTGCAAGGAGATGCCCTGCTGGAAAGACTGTTTTCTCAGTCTGCATAGAAGATGTAATTAGTCAGTGAATTTGGATTAGTATGTTAAGGAGGTATGTCAGGGGGGGTGTGTAAACATTTCTTCGCCTCCACACCCCCTTGTCAGGTGGTGTGAAAAGAACCAAGCTCTATTAGTCATAACAAGTATACTGAAGAGACTTGGGAAATTCAGGCTGTTACGCCAATTAAAACAAAAGAGCACATAACCCATTTATAGCCTTGTCACCTTTTTCTCCTAGCAGGCATTTTCTCCTATTACTAAAAGTTGGGGGGAAAAAAAGAAGACTTCACTGAACTGAGATGGAAGTTAAAATTGGACTTGCAAATATCAAATTCTTAGTCACGGGAATTTAACAAGGAGACAGTGTGTGACACAAAGGACTAACTTTATGAATGATATAGCTAGAATAAAAGAGATGGAGACTTCATACCCCTGCCAGTTTTTGTTAGTGTCCTAAATGGTAGGCAGTAAGAGACCCTATCTTCCAAGTGAGAAATTGTAGGTGGTTCTTAAACTGACATATTGTAAGTGTGTGTGTCTCAGTGTTATCTTTTGGAATTGGGTGAAAGAAATCTTAAATAAATCTAAATACTTACTGTATTGGGCCCAAACAGTAGTGCTTTGGAAAATATTTTTTTTCTTTTAATTTTTAATAAAAATGCTTCTAGTGGGTATTTAAGCAGTACTACTTTGTGGTGTGAGATGCTATTTAGTGGTTATGCAGATAAGAATATATACTTTCCAGTAAGAAATGTCAGTACAGTCATCCATAAATGTACCTCCCTATGTCCACTGGTGAGAGAACTGAGGCACCACAGGTAGAATAAGAAGGGACCTTAAGCATACTGCTTATCTAGGAATAGAATTCAAGTCTCTTTAGCAACAGCTCAGTAGGGTGGGTCTTTGATTTTCTTTTTCTTGTTAAGCTGTACAGTAATTTTTAAAGGGTTTGAGTGAGCAATAGATAGTCTTTCTCCACTTGTTTGTGCCACGTGTGGACAGAGGTGCTGACAATATCAGTAAGAGAAATGAGGCATGGTTTGATGAGTGAATTACACACACTTAAAATAACTTTTGTTTGTAACTGTGATAAACTTACAAAACTGTGATCTTTTCCAGTGCTTATGGCTCTTTCTTACTTACTGTAAACGTCTCATTAAATCATGAACTCTATCAAAGTCTTTAATGCATAAAATTCCCTGATTTCTTCTGTTGGAATACAGTGTTCAGAATAAACACGTTTGTTCTATTGTGGACCAAGCTCTTCCCCTTTCTTTCCACTCTCCAACATGCACCTCTGACAGTGTCTTCACATCCTGTACTCAGTTTTCATCTGCTGTTTCTGCTCTTTAATCCTGCCTGCCTCTGTCTCACATAAAAGACCATGTGTTCCTTACTTCTCTGTTACCTGATCTTTTAGAGGCTTATTAGCTTTTTTTTTTTTGTAAAAAAAGAGAAGCAAATACTAACTCAAATTGTAGGAATTCACTTCTTTCTTTCCAAGACGGCAACACAATATTCTAGCATTATCTACTCAAAGAGTGTTTAGAAAGGGTAGCTGTCCCACTTAAACTGCCTAATCTCATACTCAGTCGCTCTTCTTCCCATTTACGTTCATTTGTAAAACAACTTTTGGACCCTTTGGATTGCTTTCCAGATTTCAACAGGTAGCCTGTTGTTCATGTTTTGTGTCTAGAAAATTCTAGTATGACTTTTATTAACTACCTGTCTGATAACTCCATTGGTTACTTCTTGCTCCTAGGTATGTTGATTAAAAACACTCTGAATTTAATATAACTGATATGTATGTCTGATGTTCTGATATGGCTACAAGAGAACATGGGAGAACTTAATTAAACTGCTGTTCAAGATATGTACTTAGTTATATCTTAAATGTATAAATTTTGATATTCATTTGCAAACTGTTTGATTGGCAAGAAAAGTTTTGACTGGAAAACATACATATATATGTGTGTTTATTTGTTTAGGCTTTGCTCACTGCAGTAACATCTCAACACATAGAAATCCACGAAGGAACAGTGCTACAAGCTGTAAGAACATGTTACAATATCTATCTAGCAAGCAAAAATCTCATAAATCAAACCACAGCCAAGGCCACTCTAACACAAATGCTGAATGTCATTTTTGCACGTATGGAAAATCAAGCCGTGAGTATCTCAGTATCTTTATATAGAAACTAGCTCTGAAAAGCAAACCAGATTGAGAGATTGGTTTTGTCATTATTATTAAAGCTTTTTGGCTTTCCTAACTTTTGAAAAAAAATAATAAATCAGATATCTTACATTGTTGTTTTTCTGTTTTGCACTCTGAAATAGGCGTGAAATGTATTTTTGGGGATGTTATATAGGATTTAAACTTCTTGTACTGGTCCTCTTTATTTAATGGATGTATTCAGCTTCAGTTTCTACTGTCAGGAGATGCCACACTACCTACATAAGAGTGCATATGGAGTACATTAGTGTTTGTGAAATGCTCCAATGTTGGAAGTCATCCATGATTAAAACCCAAAAAAACCCCACCCAAACCAAAAAAACCTCTGCAGTCATGTAATCGTTTACATTTTTTAGCATCCTCATGTGTGGTAGTCACTAACAGATACTTAAATGTCACTGAAATTGCTATTGTGAGTTGTCAGCAGGGACCCCAGCATATGCTCTGTGCCTTCGACTCCTGATAGTAAAGATCAATAAGGCAAAGTAATTGTCCTAATTCCTATTTAAAAAAAACAAAACAAAAAACAAAAAAACCCCAAAAAAACCCAAACAACAAGCAAACAAGGAAGCAGATGCCCAGATTTGAGAACTGGTTGAATTCCTAGCTACCTCTAGAAGTAATTCTGCCGTATTATTACAAACTCTTTAAGTTTTCTCTAAGAACATGTAGTACTTTCTTACTTTCCTCTCAGAAGCAACTGCATTGGTATGTGGTATCATCACAGTCAAAGATTCAGGAGACATCATATTTATGATAAGTCATGGCAAAAGCCATACAGTACTTGAGTGCTTTGTGAAATCTGTGCAGTTGATAAGCAGTTCTGCTTGTTTTGCATACTCAGGGCAGTTATTTTAATTTAATAGCTAACAAATGCTAGAAGGAATTATTTGAGCTGTAGTTTGAAAGGTAGTGTCTACTCAGGGCTCTGTAGCACCCCAGAAGAAGCAGCATAGAAAGCTTTAAGGGGAAGAGTAAAGGGCTGAGATCAGAGCAGCCAAGATAAAAGTACAAAAAGTTACAGAACTTTTGGTAAACACTAGGCTCTGTGGGAATAGAAAGCTAGTCCTTAGAGCATCGCCTCAAAGAACACCCTGCTTTGGTTTGACTTCAATGTCTGTTACCTTAATCCATTAGACAAGTTACAGAAATTCTTCCCTTTCCGGAGATTCCAGATCAAGGAACCATGAAACTAAAATGTCTTTATCTTAAGTATGATGATTTCTTCCTGAGTATCTGTCTTCTGTAGTGTTTTGGAAATGCTGCTCTTTTCAATTTTAACTCCTGTTTTTGGTTTCCCCCCTGGGTGTTTAGTCAGTTTTGTTTTGTTTTGTTTTGTTTTGTTTTATTTTATTTTATTTTATTTTATTTTATTTTATTTTATTTTATTTTATTTTATTTTATTTTATTTTATTTTCATTGTATTTTATTTTATTTTCATTGTATTTTATTTTATTTTCATTGTATTTTATTTTATTTTCATTGTATTTTATTTTATTTTCATTGTATTTTTATTGTATTATTATTGTATTTTTTATTTATTTTATTTTATTTTATTAGTCTTTCCCTTACTGCCACGTGTTTGTAGGATGACAGAAGGCTTGTAAGTTCTCCAATGTTTTTCTCTTAGTGAGAGCTTTCAAAAAGGAAAATAAATCTGCCTTGATGTTTCTCCATGCAGTCCTTGTATATCGTCACGTCTACTGGCTGGACTTCCTTATGGGGCAGGCAGACAACTTTTGGTCTATACCATGTGTAGTTTAGTCATGCCCCTCTTCCAGAGTGAAGGTATGGTTAAGTGTGATGTGTGTAGCTGGGAAGAAGCCCTCTTGCAAGGGTTTATCCCGTGATACTAAAGTTATTTATAATAATGCAAAGGATGCGTTTTCTTAATCTGTTACAGCTTTATGAAGGCCCTGTATAAGCAGAGACAATAGAGATCTCATGTTTATAAAAATAATGTATACCATATGTATACAGCTCATTGTTTTATTTTTATAGTGAAATTCTTGTGTGATTGGAATGTTTTTGTAGCTTCAGGAAGCCAAACAGATGGAAAAGGAAAGACACAGACAGCAGCATCATCTACAGCAGTCTCCAGTAAGCCACCATGAGCCTGAGTCACCTCAATTGAGACATATTCCAACACAGACTGATCAGCTGTCCAAAGAACATGAGAGAGAGCTCGATCACAGCACAAACGATGTGGACAAGAACCTTCAAGAAGATATAGAGGCAGAAAATGGATCTGATATTTCTAGTGCTGAAAATGAACAGACAGAAGCCGACCAAGCCACAGCAGCAGAAAGTAATCAGTGTGTATTTCTGTTTCATGGAGGGAGGGAAAAGGTCTGTAAAAAGAAAGGCTTGAGGATTGCCTCCCTGCCCCCCCCCGCCAAATCTGGAGTCAGGCATATATTTTCAAATAGGTGACTAATGCAGAATGCCTTTTGTCCTTGTTACCACTGTTAAACTTTATCATGAGTATCCTAGTCACTCTAACAAAGATTCCTCATTGCATCTATGTAATATTGTGACAGTTTTTGAAAATACTGTCTCAAAACTGGTAAGTCTTCTGTGTTTAATGTACATGAAAATACAAAAATTATGTCTTTTGTTGGCATAGGCCCATGGATTAATTACCATTTACAGGTTAAACACTGGAATGCTTATGTTCTGCGAATACTATTTTCAAAGCATCCAAACACAGATTATTTTTTTTAATGTATACTCTCCTATTAATAGATTTGTAATTGAATTTTTAAATACGAAATGCAAGTAAAATAGCTACTTAATTTCCGAGTTTTTCACTAATATTTGTTTGGGTTTGTTTTTCTTTTTAAAGATCTTTCTAAAGCTGATGGAGGAACATATGATGGTGAAAGCAATGAGTGTGAAGAGAAGGCGCAAGAAATTGTTGAAAGTATTGTGCAGGAAATGGTGAACATAGTAGTTGGAGGTATTAATATCTGTCTAGCCAACAGTGACTGAATCTTGACACTAAGAATTATTTTGACACTTTCAAATATTTAACTAAAATAAGTCGTTATTTTAATAACACTTGCATGCTGAAGAAAACACTTTCAGTTGCCTGTGTATTACTTAACAGTGAAATGGACAAGATTTCATGCATTAATTTACACTATCTATGTTGGAGACTAATGTTCTTCTTGAAATACAAATTCTTATTCCTTTTTTTTTCTGTTTAGTTTCCACATAAACTCTTCACAAATGGGCCTGTCTCTGTAGTAGCAATGTAGCGCTACATTTTTCAGTTTGTTGGAAAGGGTATATCAAATCAGTGGCTTCCCCCCGCCCTCAGTATTGCTTGGAAACTTGGTAGAATGGTGAACCTGACAATGTAAAGTTATAAGTAATTTTTTTATTGTAATTTTCACTAGTGGGAATTAAGAATATTTGGATTTTTTTAGTTGTAAATTCTGCATTAAGCTCCTCCTTATGATACTTTTCTTATGATTGTTTTAGTATTTAAATGTTAGATTTAAAAGCCCTTTTTATTTTGCATTCTTATGTAACATTTGTTTATAATTATGACATCTTTTCTGATAGATGTGGAAGGGACTGCTGAAAGTGCAGGTGGTGATGGCACAATTGTAACATTAGAGGATGGCAGTGACAGTGAAAACATTCAGGCAAATGGAATTCCAGGGACTCCAATTTCTGTTGCTTACACACCATCTTTACCTGATGACAGATTATCTGTCTCTTCCAACGATACTCAGGTACAAGCAGTTATAAATCAGGAAATACTGAAAAAGGTCATGTTTTAAATGTTGCCCAACACTTGTGCAAAGAGTGTTTAATATAATTCCATAAAACACGTTACTCAGATGAATTTCAAGTATTAAATCATGTTCTAAACATTATTCTATTTTAATGTGCTGTTGAAATTACTTTTTTGTAAGTAAATTTTGCATGTGATGCCTTTTTTATCTTAGCACATTTTTAGCTGCCCCGTAGAGTACACTGTTACAAGATTAGAGAACTTAGTTCCCTGTTTTTTGAAGTGCTCTTGAGAAACTGTAAAACTAGCATTAAATATATATAGTGAAAAATGTAGCCAATTACAGACATACCTGTATAATTCCAGTGCGCTCTTTTCAAATGATAAATAGAAATTTGAAGCCTGTAGCATGACATTGCTGCAGTGGTTTCAGATTAAAAGTTTCATGCCTGAGAGGATTTGATTTTCATTAACAAAAGGATGTGAAAATATACTCCATCTGTTGTATCGGATATCAGCATGTGTGCACTATCAACTGAAGTGTACTAAGCAATTTGGTTTGGGAATAACAGATTTTAAGCTTAAAAAGCTACAGTCACATATGCCATGCAAATAGAAGATTAACATTAAACATGTTGCTTATATAAGAAACAATACAGAATTGTGAGAAGTTAGTAATAGGGGTGATGATTGTACCATAGATATTTTACTGAATATATCTTGCCACAGATATGTAACTGCTCACATTCTGTTAAAATGTCAAAGTTTTTGGTTGTTTAATTTTTTAAACTAGTTATCTACTGAAAATGTCTGAAAGCAATTCACCGCAGGTTACCTTACTTAAACTTGACATACCTAATTTCATGACAGTCATTAATTAATTCTGACTTTTACTGAAATGGCAATTATTTTAGTGAGTTTGTCCATTTTAACTGGACTGCAGAATATTTTGTTTTGTTTTAGTTTAGTCTTGAGACCGTAAAGCTATAGTGAATTGGTTATATTTGTATAATATGTTAACTTCTTGTTGCTAGGAGGTGGGGATTTCCCTACACACCCTGCTAATGCAAAATGGAATACTGAAATATGTTAACTTCTTTAGGAATCTGGAAATTCTTCAGGACCTACCCCTGGTGCTAAGTTTTCCCACATTTTACAAAAGGATGCCTTCCTTGTATTCAGGTCACTGTGTAAACTCTCCATGAAGCCCCTGTCAGATGGACCGCCAGATCCAAAGTAAGCAGAATTAAGAATTCTCATAATGAATCTTTCCTATTTGAAAATAAAACCAAATTATTTCAATATTTTTAAGAGTCCTCAGTTATTAAGAAAATAACAGTATGGTTAATAAGAAAATAACAGTATGGTTAATAAGAAAATAACAGAAAATAGGTAAAAAGAACCTAGAAGCTTTGAAAAGGTACTTTTATGTTTTGTATGTTAAATGAAAGCAACTCCTTCTAAACATCTACCTGTTTAGAATTTTCTTAACAATGCTTATGCTTCCCGTAGGTACATCCTGTTCTTCCCAGTTGCTCTTTATAGTGCTTTTCAAGAGGGTTTATGAAGAAGGTCTTCAGGAATTTTTGGTCTCAGCTAATGTTGCTCTGCTTTTAAGTAATACCTATGTTTGTAACCATTGCTATTTATGCCCCACAACTTCTTACACCTTTTTTGTATTGGATATCCAGTACGCATACCTGACTCTAATTCACCTTAATATAACTTTGAGCTGGTACTGGTTATGAGAAATTAATGATATGGTGTTTCATTCTTTTGCTCAGGTTGGACACTTTTGACAGCCTCCTTAATCTAAACACAAATGTTTTTAAAACAAAGTTTGTCTTTGGCTGTTTTGGAAATCTTGTCCTGTGACTGAAGATACCATGTTTTCAATTTGACTCAGAGAATTGTTCATTGTAAACCAAAAGAGATATTCTCCTTTATAGATGGGTGCCAGTATTAGTTGTGAGTGTTGGCAAAGAGCTTTGCTTCTCCGATCTTGGATAGAATGTATATATACGGCTTGTTTTGCACTTTAGGAACAATCAGTAATAATTTTCTAAGAGGGATGCTGTTTTGTTCCTAAGATATTAAAACTAGTATGACTTCTGGTGACAGTCAAAGGCCTAGTATTCTTCAAAATCAGACCTGTTCCAAGGTCTAACTTTTAAAGCAGGTAACTTTAAGACAGTTTAGTTTAATTGCTGATATGTGTCGTGGTTTTAATAAGCTGAAAAAAAATAAGATTTAGTAGAAAGGGCTTTGAACCATTTTCAAATTGTTATCTAGCGATGCAGTATGGAAAGTCAGGACATTAAAGAATGACGATGGAGGCATGAGGTTTTTCCTCACTGTTCTTGAGAATTTGTCTTCCAGGAAATGCCATGGAAATCCTGTAGGTTTAGGCAGTTCTCTGAGACTGAGACCGTCCATTTATTGAGAGCTTTAATGGATTAACTCCCTGTGGAAGAGCAGCAATAGCTATTGAGGCACTTGGAGCATTTCATCTGAATCCATGGAGTCCTCGACGTTCGTATTGGAACTGATTAAGCTCTTCATATAGAACAAAATGGAGGAAACGGCATTTAGGGTGACAAGAATTAGCTGCAACGGCTTTCGAAGACGTCCTGTGTTTGGAGAAGTGCCTAGAATTTATTGGTGGTTCTGAGGCACTAATGGCTTTTTGAACTATTACAAACATGCTGTAATTGGGAGAGGAGGCGTAGGATATCTACAGCATTTTTTAAAAGTCTTGTCTGCCTCTTTAAAAATCATCTTTCCAGTAAAATTAGCTGTGAAGTCTTCAATGAGAATATTTTTAAATTTTAGGTAACTGGACATGGAGCTTTAGCCTGAGATCAAGGTTGTGCTTCCTGGGAACCTGCCTAATGTCTTTATCTCCCTTTTCCCTGGAATAAAATAAGATGGGAGAGAAATGTCTTGAAGGTTCACTTACTAGATTTTAGTCCTTAAACTTGTTTTAAATTAAGTGGGCTTTACACATCATACAGAATTGGTAAGGCCAGCAAGTTAGGACTTCAGTTATGAGCTGACACTTGCTGGAAGTAGGCAAGATTTAATATTTTATTTATAATAGAAATTAACTTCATAAATTCATACATTTCAAAGCAAAGTATGGTGTGGGCATGTGCTGTCCGCACACTTGATAGAACATGATGCAAAAGTCAAGCCTTTTGCATCAAAGGAGATTGTTATGTTGGGTTCCATGCAGCTGTGCAGTGTCCGGAGTCAGGCATTTTCTTGAAGAGCTGGAGAGCTGTTCTGGGGCATTTACTTTGACCTGCAGCCCATTAGGAGGAACGGGAGGAAAAAATTCCTCACTCAGTTTGACTGGCTATGTTTTGCTTCTCAAAAGTGCCTTCAGGGAAAAAGTCTAAGCTTGGAATTATATTCTATGAGTTTGAAATGTTTGCAGATTGATTCGCCCTCCATCCTGCTTTGTTTGCCAGCATGCAGAAATCATTGAGTTTATTTGCAGCATACTTGTTATTAATTTGCATTTTTGGTTTTGGCTAGACTGGAATTACTTTTTCTCATTAAGCTCATATTTTTTGCAGTGTAGAGCAAATGTCCAGCTACTGTGTGTGTCAAGTGTTGACTTGAAGCGCTCCTTACCGTGCGTGGGCTGTACCGTATGAAAAATTTCTTGTCATTGTTCTGTATGTTTCATAACTGTCCTGTCAGTGGGTGGTCGTTCAATGAAAACTGTGGACTGTCTTCTTGGAAAGCCATTGGTGTCTATACCTGCTCTTCAGAAGAGCTATAGCCTTTTTCGGAGATAATCACAAGTGGGAAGGAGCATCAGGAGTCTGAGGAGAGAATGCCTTCACCCAGAATGCTATTTAAATTGCACTGTATTTGCATAGATGCAGATTACCTTTACACTTGTGTGTGTGTAGGTTTTTTGGCAGTTTTTTATTTTGTTTTTAAACATAAATAATAGCACTGTTCTGACGTGAGTTCTACCTTACTTCACTCGGTAAGAAGCATGATGTTACTGTGGAGCACTTGACAATACTGCAGTTGCCTGACTTTGCTATTGCCATGCTTAAAATAGGCATGTTATGTATCTTAGCTGCTCTTGGAGTGGGATGGGGCCAGTGACTGATAAACAATATAAAATACTGTATTTGAATAAAGAGATTTCAGTGTTGCGAGGAAGTAGGTGAGGCAGTACAGCTGTAGTCTTTATGGTCCTTCATCTTTCTTTCCATGCTGGTGGAAACTGAGGAGGAATTTCCACCTTTTGGTAGTCAGGGTTCTGTAGACGGGCTGGATATTTTAGATGGGATCTTCCGAAAAAATCCATTGAAAGGAAGGAATGCTCCCTTTATCCTCTGGCCAAGATGGGCAGCATTGCCTACTGTTGCTGCTGTTCTGTAGTGCTGTGCTGCAGAACAGAGAGTGGCTCAATAGTAATGGAAAGAAACAGTAACTTTTGGAAAAGATTATTCTTGGCCATCTTCTTGGCTGAAGAGTGACCGCTTCAACAAAAAAGATCAACATCTTTTTGTGACTCTTTCTAGACCAGGTTGTGTCAAATTTGAGTTTATTTCATGAACATTCCACATAAAAACTCATTGTGGTGTGTATTGACTTTTCAAGAGAATGTTTTATTTATGACTTGCACTGAGCTGATATTCTGAATTTTTTATTCTAGATCTCATGAACTGCGATCAAAGATTCTTTCATTGCAATTGCTTCTGTCCATTCTGCAAAATGCAGGACCTGTCTTCAGGACAAATGAGATGTTTATTAATGCTATTAAGCAGTACCTTTGTGTTGCACTGTCAAAAAATGGGGTCTCGTCAGTTCCAGAAGTTTTTGAACTTTCACTTTCCATATTTCTTACCCTCCTCTCAAACTTTAAGACTCATCTAAAGATGCAGATTGAGGTACGTTACATGAATTTCTAATCTAAGGGGTGGGAGGGTGTTAAGTAAACATTTTTTTTTATATTTGTGTGTAGCTTCGTCTTGCTTAGATAAATTTGTTTTCCTTTCTGAACCTCAGCTTTTGCATAAGGCTTGCCAGATCTTCCCATGCGTAGAAGCTGTTTTTCACCCAGTGGCAATGGACTTGCTTGCAACAATGCCCTTGAAACTCCCTTTGAATAAAATAGCAGCATTTCCTTTGGAATACTTCAAGATTAAATAAGATGTGCTCTGTAACATCAGAAGTAATGTGACACTTGTGGTAGTTTTAAGTTGTTTGGTGAAGTGGAAAGTGATGGGAAAATTTTTGTAGGGCTGTTGAAAAAAAAATTTCCATCGTATTTTTACTAGAACATGAAATTAAGTATCTAATAAAGAAGCAGGCCATTTCATCGTTTAATAATAGACATTAAAATAAACTAAGAAATTTCTCAGTGCAAAACATGCTTTGTTTTACTCTGTGATTGAGGTGAGTTTTTACAATCATAACTTATTATGCCCATACTCAGTACTATTACTGTGTGAGTTAGTTTCCTTTATTTAAAAGCAGAGGTTTCGGTTGGCTGTGGCATGGTATTATTGCAGAATGATGCCAAAACTCAGAAATGAGTAGGTTTATGGATAATCTTGGTCAACCAATGTTCAATAATGTGATTAGGAAGATTTAGCTCTGCACTACATAGTACAAATCAAGAAAATGGGTACACATATATGTAATACATGGTTTTGCAAAGGAATTTTAGAATAAAAAACCATGACTTGAAATGCATTGTGGATTCTCTTTGAGATCACGTGAACAGATTTCTTTCTCTAGGGAAATCCCAGCTATTTGATTATTGTAGCCACTCCCCTTTGTATGTCAGGGCCTACATCAATATACGTCCTGAATAAGATAATATAATTTCCTCAGGTCTCAAAAGGTGTATGCACAGTTTAACTCCTTAGGCTGTAAGTAGAGATAAGTCCACATTCTTAGCAATAAGAGTTATCTGCGTCCTGACAGACTTTGCGAATTTTTTCACAGGATGGATGTATTCTAAGTCATAGAGGAAAGCAAGATATATGTAGAGGCTTTGTTTTTCACTCGTAATTCTTGTGCCATAGGGTATGAGCCGCTTCTTGGAACGATTCTGTCCATTTGAACCACATGGATACCCTCTTGTGTGTCTATGTGTTAAAGATCTTAATCCATGGTGAATAAAGTAGTAGTGCGCGCAGTGTGTCCCTACTGTTCATTTTGCTAATTTTGTCTTTTGGGAGTCGGTGGGAATACTGAAGCCTACATATTGCCCCTTAAGTGTGGAGGTTAAGTGTGTGACAGGATGCTGAGCAATGTTGATAATGTTGCTGTTACTAGGACCTTGAATTCAAAGATTTCTTCATCTATGGATGTCATTGTATAAGTAGATGTGTTGTGACAGCTTTGGAGAAGGAACCTCACTTTGCCAGTACCATATGAGGAGGGTGTTGTGCTCTGATCACTTACCAGGTTATTTTGATGCCTTTTCAGGGGAGAAACAATAGGATTTCCAGTATTTCTTTGAGCATAGCTTGGCTAGAAATACAGGTTTGGTGACTGATTGACTGTGCCTTGAAAATAAGGTGCTTTTTGAAGACTTTCAAGACAAACTGTGTGTGCGGTAGCGCATGTGCGGTGTTCAGAACATCAGACAGACTGGGCCGAGCTGCTCGTCAGTCACACAGCCTGCTTCCCAGGCAGCATTGGACTCACTATGCGTTCGCAGAGCTTACAAGTCAGAGCGTAGGTGGTAAATGCATAGCAATCCAGCTTCCCTGACAGAAATTTGATGAGCTTCCATCAGTGACATCCTTTCCCCAAATTCCAAACAGAAAATGAAGACATAGCTGAGGAAAACGGGATATAGGATTTCCTACACTATTGTAGCAGCTTCTAGAATATGCTAAATTAGGATATCACCGCATAGCAGGGCTGCATTTCCTTCTCACAAATATGAAAGTCAAAAGCTTGATGCTGCCAAAGTATCCACCGAGGGACAGCAATTTCTCAAAACTTATTCTTTTTCCTGGTTGTGAGCTAAGAATTCCACTTCTTTCAGCTGCTGATCCTAAAGGTTATTTACAAGATGTGGGCAGACGAGTAGATAACTTCATATTCAGTTTGTGTCTTGGAGCTGTAAGGAGAGCCATATGCTCTGATTTATAATATGCAAAATCTATATATTTTGGGATTGAGGCAGCATTCTTCATCTGTGTAAGAAATTTTTGGTATATTTTAAAATAATAGTTTCTGATTCTGTTGAAAGTGACCTGACCTTGGTCCTTTGACTTAAACGTTCAGCTAACACTGCCCTCTGACAGTTAAAATAGTTTGAGTCGTACCTTAATTGTGTTGTAAGTGTATTTCTAAGTGGGTCAATGAATATATTTGATGCAAATCAAGTACTAGATATCAGGGGACTTGGGGTGTCATTTACCTGTACTTACCATTACCACCCTTTCATAACTGTGAATAAACTATCTTAAAACTTATTTTCAGTTGACCAAACTAAATAATTAGCTCTTTTCTGTTTTACTTTTCCGATATGCTAGGAATAGCGTCTCAACTCTGCGATGTGAATTGCAGTAAGTAACATAGCGATAGATAGCATTTTAAAAATCTGAAATGTAAATAATCAGTACGGTTTTGAGAAGCTGTTCATTCTGAGATGTACTTGTCCAAAGTTGACATCAGAAGCAAGAAGCCACCTCTGTCTTGGAAACATAGCGATCTAAAGTGTCTTCGTAGTATGTAGACCTTCCAGCTAATTTCTCTCCTAGCTTAGATTTGGGTTTAATTTTTAGACTTGAAACTTCTTTCTCTGCTCCATCAGTGACTACTTTTTTTTAAATTCTCTACCAGAAAAAAAAAAAAAAAAATTCCTGATTCCAGAGGGTATATAACATTACTTTCTTTCAGTAAAAAAATCAGAAAACAACAAATATGTAACTAAGGATTGCTCATAGCATGACCTTTATTAAAATTTTATGTTTTCCTCTGTTTGGATTACATAAAGTTGTGGCTAAAATCAGTCTAGTACTCTTGAGTGTATTTAAGCGCTTGAAAGTCTTTGATCTGTTATGTGTTGAACTCCTTATGTTTCGTAGGGAGGCTTTCCTTATAAAGACTAGTAACTGGAATTGTGCTGTGTGCCTCTTTTTCTCTAAAGAAGCCCATAAAATGTTAGTGCATTTTGCTTGAGGAAATAGCTTACCATCAAAGTTGCTTAAAAATAAATGTTGCTGTTTTTCCCGAAGTGTGTGACTTCAAGCAAAGTTAGTCTTATGCTATCTCTACCTGGCTAATAGCATAAAAATCTCTGTAAAAAATCTGTGGTATAAGGGAATATCTAATATTAGAACTAAGGGTAGTTATATATTTGGATATTTGTGTGCTGCTGTCAGGGAAGAGGAGCTTGATGGCTTGAAGCTATCATCAGCGTTCTAGAAAAAATATACGTTGGTGGATTTTGGTAGCCACAACTGGCTATGAAGAGGTGAGCTCTCAGAAGTGCAGGACGGTGATGTAATGCTGCGTAGGATGGTGATGTGATGCAATGTAGCAGTTCACATTTTGAGTTCATACGCTGTTAGAGCAGTTGTTCTAACAACTTCCCCTGCTTAGGGAAGAAATGAGAAAAAGCCTGCCCTGGCTGCTAAGCACGCTCAGCTGAAATAACCTGCCTATAATACTAATTGACAGGGGATAAAATAGTCTCTGTTCCAAACAAAAGCATCTGTATTAAAGCAATTTCAGGGAAAACTAATTTCTCTTTTAGGGAAGAGTAACTTTCCTATTAATGGACCTGCTGCATTTTTTATGCAATGCCTGACCGGTACCCTTCTTCCAATAATCTAATACCGTAGAGTGATTCTTTTGTGTCAAGATGTTTCCCTTCTAATGAAAGTCTGATACTTTAAATTGGCATAAGTGGCTGTTCATTATGTTTGTGCCATAATATCATCATCTCATAGAGAAAATCTTTTGTGGTGAGGTAATACCTTTCCTTTCAAAATCCCAAATGAACTCTAACAGCAGCTTAGACTTCTTGTTAGGCTAAACTGTCCTTCAGGACTTCACATCATTCCCGCTTCTTCTGTTTCTGAGTGATCGGAATATAAACCAAATTTTTCAGCTGGACAAAACTCCACAAGTACATAAGTAATAATTTGAGTTCCTAATTGAATGTATCAAGCAAAAGTCTGCATTTCCTCCCTTTTTTTTTTAATTGTCTCCTGTACCTCTAAAGTGCTGCTTTCAGAATTATGTCAGAATATTGGCCATCAAAGTTACTGACTCTGTTTGTAATAGATGTTATTTTTTTTCTTCCTGGAATATTTGTTAGGTTTTCTTCAAAGAAATTTTCCTGTATATCTTGGAAACTTCTACTAGCTCATTTGATCATAAATGGATGGTTATACAAACGCTGACAAGGATATGTGCAGGTATTAAGGACTGTTTAGTTCTAGTTTTTACATTTTTATGCTAAAGAACAAAACTGTACTTGCCTTCCATTGAATAGATGAGTTTTTCTTCCAAGTTTAACAATGTCACTTTGTTTATAGATGCCCAGAGCGTAGTGGACATCTACGTGAACTATGATTGTGATTTAAATGCAGCAAATATATTTGAAAGGCTGGTTAATGACCTGTCAAAGATTGCTCAAGGAAGGGGTAGCCAAGAACTTGGCATGTCCAATGTTCAGGTAAAAATTCCACCAAACTTTATGAAGCTTCATGTTTTTTGGCATGATAGGTTAAGACTAAACTCTCCATTCCACTAATGTATTGCTTTTGAAATCTTTTCTAGGAATTAAGTTTGAGAAAAAAAGGATTGGAATGCTTAGTATCGATCTTGAAGTGCATGGTGGAGTGGAGTAAGGATCAATATGTAAATCCCAATTCTCAGACGACACTTGGTAAGACACGAGATGTGTTCCTTCTGGCTTTAGTAAAGAGGTGCTGCAGGAGCTTAGTGCATTTTTCCACTATTTTGATACTGTTAGTGTCCAGATTGGTAAAACCTCTTGCATTGAAAAAAGAGAAAGAGAGAGAATAAACTTTTTTTTCTTTGGTAGAAATATTAAGTTTGGATTGGTGACATTTGAATGAATTGTAGAAGTTGTTGTTTCTTAATTGTATGAATTCCTAGAAAGCTGCTACACTGAAAATTACTAATCCAGTTATTTTCTGTATTTCTAATTTTAAAAGGATCACAAAACTTACTTTGAAGCTCCCCTAATTACATCTAACTTCATGTTACTGGAGAAGCAAGCTGGATAGAGAGCTTTTTTTTTTTTTACTTATATTAATATGTAGCTATAGGACTTTCAATGCTGTAAGCTGTGAAGTAACTAAATAATTACTTGTTTTAATCTTGTTTCCATCTGACCTGAGATGAAAGGTACTAAGGTGGTGCCAGAATTTTCAAATTAAGCATTTAAAGTTGGTAAGTGAAGTAATAACCTTTTTAGAGGTGGTTAGCACAGCTGGCTTTGTGAACTGGGAGCACCAACTCCTTGCCACGTCTGGTCATAAACACTCTTAGACATCCTGTTTCAAAAACATAGAATAGTGTGCTTCACTTCAGGTCAAAAGTGGACTTGAAAATGAAAGATCTGTAATTGGGTTTCTAAGGTGTCGTTGTTTTGGTTTTTTTCCAAGTGCCTACAAATTATAGTTTTAATTTAAGGCTTAAATTTCAGGTATGTGATGGACTGAAAGAATCCTCCCTGATATGTTGTAGTGATTTGTGTGTGTGTGTTATTTTCCCAACCAAAACAAAAGCAGAATATTTATATAAAAATAAATAGGTCATTGAAGATACCCTAGTGAGTTTCAGAAGCCTTTAGAGAGGATTTGAAGAATAACCTGTGATTTTAATTTCTTTTCACTGTATGTATTTTGTATGTATGTAACCCTTTCCAATTTATAGGCCAGGAAAAACCCACAGAACAAGAGAGCAATGAAACCAAACACCCTGAGACAATTAACAGATATGGAAGCTTAAATTCCTTGGATTCTACCGCTTCATCAGGAATTGGCAGTTACAGCACACAGATGTCTGGCACTGACAACCCAGAGCAGTTTGAGGTCCTAAAGCAACAAAAGGAAATAATAGAACAAGGAATTGACTTGTGAGTGCCCTTTTATCACCCACGGGAGGGTGGATTCTTTTGGAGCTATGAAGATTCCTGGGTTTTTCTTCCTTCTCCTCATAGATACTCATCTTGTGTTAGGAAAAAAACTCTGGATGTAACAGCACTTCCTCTGGTGAAAGAGTGCTGAATGGTGTCCCCTTTGGAGCCTGTCAACAGTGTTTTGTGTTAACCTAATTCCTCACAGCTAGAAGATGAGTACTCTGAATGTTTGTTCTTTTTTCTCCAGACCTGCTTGTTTAAAAATAAGATTTTTGTATTTGGATAAAAAGAACATTGAACTCATGTGATCAGTTGAATACGACCCGTTTTCATGTACAGGTTACTTGATGAAAGGGCCTATATGCTTAAGCTGATGCTTCCTTCAGATTAATTGACTTGTCATAATTAGAACTGGAGGATGGTATAATTTCTCAGTGCAGTCTGACATGAATCTTCTGTGTGATTTTGGGCTTGTCACCTTACCTCCTCAGTGAGGTCCCTTTATGCAAAAACAAACGTTTTCTGTAGTATAGTTCTCAGACCCTGAGAACGTAGTCCTTCAGGCTTTCAGATTCTTTCAGTGACCTAATTCCTTGTCTTGTATATTTCCATTCTTACAGGCAATTCGGGGATTTCTTGATTGTTTCATACAGATTAAAACAAAAAGCAGCAGAGCACAATTGTTGCTTTCCAAGCCAAGACTTCGCTGTTTCTGTGGAATGTTGGGTTTTTTTCTTCACGAGCGCCAGAGTAAATGATAGTGTTTAGTTCTCTTTACTGGGAGCTGCTCAGATGCCATGCTGGCAGTTATGTAGCAAAGAGGAAAAGGAGGATGTTTACAGAGGAAAAAAACATAAAACCATCCAATGATGAAGGGAATAGCACATTCCTATCTAATGCACAGTTTGATAAAGGAAAAATATTGAATACATAGATTTTTCAATACCTCATCCAAAATTATTACATCTTTTTTCTTAAGCTGGTAAGGCTTTGTGCACGGGTAAAAGGGTTAACGCTCATTCCATCCTGATCTTGATTGTACAGATTCAATAAGAAACCAAAGAGGGGGATCCAGTACCTGCAAGAACAAGGAATGCTTGGCACTACCCCTGAAGATATTGCTCAGTTCTTGCATCAAGAGGAAAGATTAGATTCAGTAAGAAAACTGTTTTCCTGATTGTTATTTTTGCTCATGCTCATGTTCTTATATTAATTGCAAATCATGTGATAGTGTCTTAAAGTGTATAGCATTATCGTACAATGAAGAAAAGGAAACTTCTCTCTCTTTTTTAAAATTTGTAAGCTCAAGGAATTTGGAGTATGCATTAGAGCTATACCCTGTACTGTATGCATCCTGCAGTTCAGCGAAATGTAAAGGAAAAGGCTGGCCTACTTGAGGTGACTCCAAACTTGTACTTAGTTGCTCGTGTAGCTAGAAGCAACTTCCTAAACTGTATGTACTTTAGTCCAATAAGGGACTGCCAGAAATAACTGTCCTTTAGAGACAGCTAAAAAATGACCTGCTGCAACGATTTTTTGCTGCCTCCCAAAGGAAAGTTATTTAATCTAGGTTAGTTCTTTGATTTTATTTACAGCTAGCAGCTGTTGCTGGACTTGGAAGGGTCCTGCAATATCTGGCTGAGGAGGGTGGGAATATCTCACGTTGGTATTGTCATGAAAAACTTAGCTTTCTGAAATGGCAATCTGCACCATTGTGCTTAGTAGCCGCCCCTGTTGTTTTCTGAGGAAAGTCTTGCCATATGCCCATGCTTGCAGCTGTGACTGAGGTTGTGCATTTCAGTATTGGAACTTATAATCAGCCATCAAAACAAACTTTTAACCTCAGTTTACATATACAGGCATCTGGATGCACAGTATTTTTCACTGTACTATGTTGCGTTGACAGTGGTCAACTTGGATGTATCTGAGTAACAGCTATTTATATTTGAGCATCAATTGCATCTTTTTGGGATCTGTACTCTAGTGGGAATAAAGTAGAGTTTAGTAGGCTGTAGTAAGTTCCTAACTACAAAAATCGTTACAGGACAGAACAATCATTGGTAATATTAACTTTGTTTTGTGCACATGTGGAATTCATCTAATAGAAAAAATAGTATGTGAGAAAAAACAGAGAAGGAGGAAAGTAGGCAGATATGAGCATGTAAGAGCATTATGGCGGAATATATGGCCAAAATCCGTTGCTTTAGAGAGTAGAGGAGAAGCAGGAATACGTCTTAGTTAACCGCATACAGGCCTCTCTTTTTGTGAGACACATGGGCAGTATGACTCTGTTGTTCTTATGTACTGTTTTTTTTCCAGTGTAAATGCACTAGTTTGTCTTTCCTATTCTTATTTTAGACTCAGGTTGGGGAGTTCCTGGGAGACAATGATAAATTTAACAAAGAAGTCATGTATGCATATGTAGACCAACACGACTTTTCAGGAAAGGATTTTGTTTCAGCTCTGCGCATGTTTCTAGAGGGATTTCGTCTTCCAGGAGAGGCTCAAAAAATTGATCGCCTAATGGAGAAATTTGCTGCTAGATATTTAGAATGTAACCAAGGGTAAGCCATACTTCAGAACTTTGGAAAGCTGAATAATAAGTAAAAAGTCCTAATCTGTTAAATTTGCTGGTTTTTTTTCTCCTTTTCCCCTTCAGGCAAACTCTTTTTGCTAGTGCAGATACTGCATATGTTTTAGCTTACTCAATTATCATGTTGACAACAGATCTTCACAGTCCACAGGTATGTCACTAGAAAAATATTTGTGTAATCCGTAGACATTTAACTTTCAGGCTTTGTGACAATGTATTTGTAAAAGCTTGACGTTCAGTTTAACACCAATATGTGTGTAAGAAATATGGTAGTTTAAGTTTGTGCGTCTTTTAAGTAACAGTATTGTTTTTCATGGGTATGGAGGTTTTTAAGCTGTTTTGGCTAGGCCTTTCTGTAAGGTGTCATTTCCCTACTCTGTGTTGAATAGGAATTATGTGGATTTGCTTTCATATTATGGCACTCACGATAGTGATCTAACCTACAGTTAAAGCTAGAACTTCTGTAATTACTTACCCATTGATTTTTAACACAAATCTGCTCCTGATTTCAGTCTGTTTGAAAAAACAATGCAGCTTTATTTTGATAAATACTGCTCACTTCTGCAATGCATAATATTCAAAGTTGCAGTGATTAGCCATCATCATTTATTTAAGCAAAATCTGGAAAGAGTATTGAACTCTTACAAGATTGTGACTATGTTTAAAATAGATAGCTTGGTCTCTCTGACAAGATAAAACACTTATACGTAATGTCTTCTGAATCAGCAGGTTTGACCTGATGGTAACTGTTCACCTGTTTGGCTGTTTTATAAGCAGCATTGTAACTGCTATGAACTTGCCTCATTTGTTCATACTAATACCTTCTGTCTGGGTTTCAGGTTAAGAATAAAATGACAAAAGAACAGTATATTAAAATGAATAGAGGTATCAATGACAGTAAAGATCTCCCTGAAGAATATTTGTCTGCTATCTATAATGAAATAGCTGGCAAGAAGATTTCAATGAAAGAAACAAAAGAATTAACAATACCCACAAAATCCAGTAAACAAAGTAAGTAGTTGCAATACTAGCTTTCTTCAAAGTGTTGACCCCTCAGTTTCATGAAGTTATGTCCTTTTTTAAAATGAGAGATGAATGAAGCAAGCACCACTTAATTCAAAATGTGTCCTAACTTCTAATTTCATATCCCTTTCCTTTATCTTTTCCTCTCTCAAATGCCGAAAATATTTTTTTTTGTGTTTTGCACAATGTGAAAATTCAGATGTTATTCATTCTAGCTTTTCTACAGAGAACTTTAAGAAACACTTTTTCCCCACATGGTCGAATTTGTATACTTTTAAGTCCTAGGTTAGCCTTATGACCAGATTGCTTACAGGAAATTTGCATCTGAAAAAAGAATCTCTCATTTTCAATATTTGTTCAATTAAGATAATGTTTTTATGGTCGTTTTAAAGAAGCTGATTATTACATTCTACTTGGGTTTCACTTTGTTGATGAGATGGAGGTTCCATTACTGAAATAAAAGGGCGGATTAAGGTAGTTCTCCCTCAGAAAAAGGATGTCCACTTATTTTTATTGTTATTTTCTGTGCTGATGGATTGCTATGAAACTTCTGTTCACTTTGAATTTAGTTTAGTGGATGTGATATTTATGCTGTCGGTTGAGGTGATGGAGATGGATGTTTGTGGTGCAAATCTTAAAATTCTTTAAAGGTTTAAAATGAGGTTCATTTCGTACATAAGTTTGCCTTAAGTTAAATGTTATCTATATTGTAAAAGAAATATCTTGCTGGTGTGGTAATTCCAGAAAGTAAAGATAATACAAAAAATGTATCTGAGCATGGCACTTAATGAAAAATTTAAAATTATTATATTCCTGAAGACACCACTGCTAAAGATGCACAAATAAGAGGAAAAAATGTGTTTACAGGTGTCGCTAGTGAAAAGCAGAGAAGACTTCTATATAATTTGGAAATGGAACAAATGGCTAAAACAGCTAAAGCTCTCATGGAGGCAGTGAGCCACGTTCAGGCACCTTTTACTAGTGCAACACATCTGGAGCACGTGAGACCGATGTTTAAGGTGAGACACATGTTTAGATGTTTACCTAGAATATCACGTAGTTTTTTAATACAAAATACTGACTGACACGGTTTGTTGAAAACAAAGTGTGTTGAAAACACAGTACTCGAGGTGGGGCCTCACCAGTGTCGGTACAGGAGGATGATCCCTTCCCCAGTCCTGCTGGCCACACTATTTCTGATACGGGCCAGGATGCTGTTGGCTTTCTTGGCCACCTGGGCACACTGAAGATCTAGCTGTAAGATTGCTGTCCGTGAGGCAAACTCTGAGTTCTTTATCACCAAATTAATAAAAGTAGGATAGTACTCAGTACAGAATAACACTAAATGAAGCTCTTGTTTAAAATCTACATTAAGGGTTTTGAGGTGTCACTTAGCAGAGGTGTACTGTACATAATTTCTCTTTGTTGACTTCTTTCGGGCTGAAATCAAATAACTTGCGTGCAGGGATCTGAAAAATTCATAGGCTATTTTTTCTTAAGATTCCAGCCCTATTACTTGATAACATTCCTAGCCTTTAGTATCTGAAAAGTACCTTTGCAAAATCGATTTTCAAAGGAGCAAAATATGAAGCGTCACAGTAAGTTAACACCCTAAATGTCTTTTGTGAAGGTGCTAAGAATTAGAAATCTTCTTACTTGAGGATGTTCATGAACTAGTTAAAGTATTGAGGACAATGTAATATGTTGAACAGAGAGCTGTCTTCTCAAAAAAGTGAGAACTGGTGAAGTTAAATATTTGATTTCACATTTTTTTAGACATTTTGATTTTTTTATTTGGCAAAACTTTATGAATTTCTGGGTATATCTTTCACCCATTGATAACAACATAAAATTTTTCATTATAACTGTACTTACAAATAGATTTGCTAAATGATTAAAACAGAAGAAGAATTCAGCTTATGCAACCACCTAAGCAGCCCAAAATTGATTGTCTACTTCAGAGACTTAATTTCCACCTCTGACAACAAAACAGTCTGTTATAAATAACAGCATAAATCTAGTTATAAAGTATAGTAAACAGATCTCTGGATAGTCCTTAAAGTATTTCAGTTTTGAGATTTTTAAGATTAGTTTTGGTTCCAATGGGAATGAAAAATTAGAAGGGAGACAAGAAACATACACTTCTGGGAACGTAGAATCATAGCAGAGTTGGAAGGGACCTTTAAAGGTCACGCAGTAGGGTAAGTCTTGGATCTAGGAATTCGTCTGATGCCTTTAATACTGTCCCAGAGTTATGGTTGGGTGTGTGCAAGCGTTAAATGCTTTTCTGAGGTAGTGCTTTTGGAATTGCTGACTTAAATGAAACCAAAGCTCTGTGGTGCATCATTTTATTATGCAATTAAGTGTGAAATCCGTTGCGCCCATTGACTCTGTATTTCATCTGGGGTGACTTCAGGTAAAATTATTTCTAAAATCATTCTGAGTACCCTGGGGTTTCCTCTCCGTATCCATGTGTAGTTATGACATCTTCTGATTGGTTTTTCTGTCTGTGGGAGAAGGAGCCTTGGCCACAAGGACAGGACCATGTGGACTCTCCTGCAACAACTTTCAGTCCGGTGTATTATACTGTCAGTCCCACCTAAGGCAAGGGGAATGGGAAACATCAACAGTGAATGAGATACAAAAAGATGGATGGCTGAGGGCTACAAAATTAAGAGCAGAGAGATCAAGGAAAGAGTTGTGTCCTGCCTCTTACTGTTGTTGTCTTACTGAAATTTTAGCGGAGTTAATACGAGTTTCCTGCCCTATTTTACCCTACCTTTTTCCTTTTTTCCTTCTGGCGTTACCAGGACAAACTTATTTAACTACATACTTTTCATCATAAAGGAATCTATTATACACTGCATTGGTTCTTGCAATAATTATTGACTCTATCTTTATTTCTCACTGCAAAGATAAAGGTTATCCCGGGAATACTAAAACTCCAATAGACATCTAACTGACATAGCTTTGGGGTTTGTTTTTTTCCACCTGTCTGAAGATGGTTGGTTGTGTTGGTTGCTGAGGGAGAGGGAGGGAGAGTGCTTCTGAGGGGAGCGTCAATCTGTGTTACTTCTGTGTGTCATATCTGTTCTATTCCGTTTTCTTTTTTGGCAAAAGGCAACTTCAGAGTTAATGATGTGAGTTAGGGATGGAATTTACACTTTAGCAAGATGTTGAAACTATAACATTCCCTTCAAGTACTAGCAGTTGCTAATGTAACTTCTATTTTGCATACATTCCAGTTGGCATGGACACCTTTTCTAGCTGCATTCAGTGTGGGTCTACAGGACTGTGATGACACAGAAGTTGCCTCTCTTTGCTTGGAGGGTATACGATGTGCAATCAGGATTGCTTGCATTTTCAACATTCAGGTAAAAAATTTAAGACTGAGACAATACTTTGATTTATTTACCAGCAAAATGTTAATGAGATTCTAAGAGTCCTTGTGGCTGAAGCTATGCACTGGAATACCTAGAGGATGCCTGCTTCTGCAATTACTACTTCATCTGATATTTGACTGGAAGTGTTTTAAATAAAGTGGCCTGTATTTTTCCTGATGTTTTGTTGTAAGTGCTGCCATGCCTATGTACTTAATTTTTGTTTCCCCACCAGTTGACTACTTTAACGTCAATGTACTTTCTAGCTTTGTTACAAAGTTGTTTAGCTTCGTTACGATGTTTTATAAAATGAGTCTTTTTATCCTGTTTCATAAGTTGAAATAGTATGTCTGTGAACTGTGTTTTAAATATTATTCTCAACCTCAGAGAGATTATACTAATCTGAGACATCTATAATTGGTTACCATTTTAACAGTTATGTCACTGGAAATGTCATTCCTGATGTAATGCATGAATGTATCCTGCATTAAGCACAATGCCAAGAATTCCAGACTCTCTGGCTCCAGAGGGTAATTCTGATTAAACTTGGGTGCTTTTTTGCATTTATTTTTTTGAATTAATTTTGAAATCATCAGTAGTGAATGTACTATTATGTTATTGTAGACTTATTAGTTAATAAATGGACGACTGGTCTGCCATAAGTCCATTGAAGATAGCTGAAGAGAGGGGCAAGCAACATTCATGTGTTTGCATTATTTCACATATACATTGAAAACATGTTAAAAAAAAACACACACAAAAAAACCCCCAACACTCAAAAAAACCAACAACCTTCCAAGACTGACTTTAAGTAAAAACTGTTGAACTATGATAGTGAATGCTTTACTTCCCTCCCCCCTTGCACTTGTATTTAGCAAATTAGATAACTTTATCACTAATGTGGAAAGGCGCATTGGGATATCTGATACGGCTGCTTAAAAAAGCACGTTTGAGATCACGTAAGGTTTCCTTCCTCTGTATTTCCATTTCATTTTCCCCTACACGTCTTCCCCCCTGAACCGAACATTATTAAATTTGATTAACAAAGCCTTCCCTGGAGCCTGCAGCTGTTCAATGAAATTCACATTCCCGTTATTTTTGTTCCTAAGCTGGAAAAGTGGAACTGGTACAAATGGCAGTTTCAGCAGCTGCAGAGGTTAGCTCCCAGTACTGCAGTGGTCTGCCTTGGGTGGGGTGGGCAAGGACACATTTGCTCTAAGATCCCCGTGCTCCAACAATGTACCAGAATCAGTTGTACCCTTCCATTGGCTTGGGACAAACTTGATGTAACAGGGGGTGTTTCAGAAACAATTCCCACTTGCTGAAACTTAAAAACTTGGTTTTGTGTTTTCAGTATAAATGATATTCCTTCTTGGCTTCCTATGGGAATTCTGTTTTGTTGATACCATTAAAAACAGTACTGTTTTTTGGATGATTTCAGTACATTACAGGATGATTCCATTGCACAAGGTCCTGATTAGGTGGCAGTGTTGTCTGACTTCAGATGCCAAATAGCTGTGGTGGTTTGAAGGAGACTGGCAAATCTGTGCTTGAGCTGACGTAGGGATCTTTTCTGTGGGAAGCAGGTTTTTCCTCTTGTGGTTACCTGGTGCTGGCAACTTTTCTATTTCATTGAATAAAGGTACAGAAGTTAAGATTGGTGTCTAAGAACACTTAACATTAGTTTACACACCTTGACAGATAACAGAGGGAGCTGGAGGCTTTTAGTTTTAAAAAAAATCGCAAAGTACACAATATATTTTAAGCTATGCATGTTCACCTCTTAAAACCTCAACTAAAGATTCTGGTTTTAATTATTTATGCTTTTAATCTTAGACTGTCACACACAGTTTGGCTTTTGTCTTTAGGCATCTGGGACAAGATATGCATCAAAAGGATGTACTTAATTTGCTTATGTCATCTCGTTTTACTTTCTGGTTGATGGACGCATTGTTTAGTTGTTTTTCTCCTACTTCGATGCCTTAGAAAAAGGGTCCCCAAGGGGGAATATCTGTATGGAACAGAGAGGGAAAGTGGCAGTGAGAACATTTTCCTTTTACAGAAGATAAATAGTTTGTAGACTGTAAAGCTTCTTTGCTTAGTACTCTTTCCATGAAATTTCCATTTTTCTGTGCTTATACATCATTTGCTGTGCCTTCCAGCGTACCCTGTAGTAGTAGTTGGGTTTGGACATGGCAGCCATGCTATGTGGCTCTGTGGGAATCTCTCCCTCCTGTGATTGCCCACTGTTGCGGCATTCATGTTTTCTCCATGAAGCAGACGTTCTTCCTGGGATGTTTTGGAATTTTTTTATTATTATTTTTTTTTATGTGCTCAATGATTTTTTCTTTAATTATTTCAAAATAGTCTTAAACATCCACACAGTTAAATATATTTCATAGTTGTCACTTGTTTCTCTGATGTACAACCATTTCACTTTATGGCCTTTAGATATTATGTAACAGGAGAGTAAAATGCACTTGTGAGCTCACCTGTTAATCACGTTTTTACTGCCGTAATTGGCTCATATGAGATCTGAGGAGTTTCCTTTGGTGTTTATAGATACCCTATACATAAAAATCAAGTACCTACATGTGGAACATTCTTTTTTGTGAGATTGATTTAATCTGCCTAGATTATAGGTCCCTTGCTGTTTACCCACCCATGACAGTCTTGCCTCGCAAGCTTCTGAGGTGCTCGAAACAGCATAGATTAAATCAAATACGTTCTGAGGAGTTTTGTGGAATTGGCAAAACGTGCCTTTTAGATATATTATTTAGATTCTGTTGCCAAAAAAATCCTACGATTTGAGAGAGTCTGCTAAGGCAACATTTTCAGAGCAGGTCCGGGTATAGTACAAGAGTATTAAAAGCTTACCCAAGGAGCCACATTTCTTCTGAAACAGCATCCTGTTTCCCAAAAAAGCACCCCAGAAATCCAAAAAGACCAAACCCAGAAACCTAAGAGCAACCTGTGTTGTCAGACATTACCCTTCGTGTTCCTGAATAGAGGGAGCCTGATTCTATCCCACAGTTTACTACAGAAGAACATGAGATACTTTATGTAGAATGCTTTGGAAATTCAGTTCTAAGTAAAGTAAATGGATATAGTTGCTGAAATCACACAGGTTGTACTAAGAACAAGAAACTGAGAAAGTACTTACAAGATAATTTCTTTTTTCTCCCATTTGTAGCTTGAAAGAGATGCCTATGTCCAAGCGTTAGCAAGATTTACATTACTTACCGTGAGTTCTGGTATTACTGAAATGAAGCAGAAGAATATTGACACAATTAAAACTCTCATCACGGTGGCTCATACAGATGGAAACTACTTAGGAAATTCCTGGCATGAGGTACAAGAGTCATGTGTACTTAAACTGTAAGAAAGCGCATGTACTGATTTCTAACACAGCAGTGTACTCGTTTGTGCATAAATACAGTGGGTTTTTTAGATAAGTGCCAAGTATATACTTTTGTACATACATTATGTAGAATTGCACATTATGCAGCCCGTTAAAGTAGCAAAACATGTCCAAGTGAGAAATAAAATTGTGAGACTAATCCAATAGTATTTAAATTAATATTAATTTTAGACAGAAGAACAGAAACACTTGTTTAACCTTGAGTGTTTAGAATTTTTTTTCTTCTAAAGATATGCCTAAATATTTTTTTTTTTTTTAACTATTTCAAACTGCTTTTTGTTGATAAACGACTTCTTTATTCTCTGGAATAGATTCTGAAATGCATCAGTCAACTTGAACTGGCACAGTTAATAGGAACTGGAGTAAAACCTCGCTACATCTCAGGGACAGTGCGTGGCAGGGAAGGTTCTTTTACTGGAACAAAAGATCAGGCACCCGATGAATTTGTGGGGCTGGGACTGGGTAAGTAATGCAGATACGAAGTGTTTCATTTAACTGGCTTTGTTCAGACAGATACTAAAGTTTGTCCTTTGTTTTCATTATTGTTGACTGTGAGGTTTGGAGACGAGACCATGAAGTAGTCCTTGTAAAACTGTCTTAGGCTTTGAATAGACCTGTTCCTATTTCTGGAATATTTGGTTTGCTCTGTTAAGTGTTTTTGCTAGGGTGGGGAGTGGGAAATGTACAAAAATGATACATGATTAATTTCTGGTAAAATATAGCTGCCGAATTAAGAATGGGTTGCTGATGGTATCACCAGATTTAATAATATTTCAACATTAGTCCAAGTATTTTACCAAACAGGCAAGTTAGTATGTGCAGGTTAAGCATTCTGTTATGAAATTTTGAGAGAAATATGCAGTATGCAAACCAAGTGGGAGATGAGTTTAGCTTGAGTTCTGCAATTCTGTTTCCTCTTTTGGTTACTTTGGTACTACATGCCTTTTTTAGGTTCGCCTGAGACCCAAAATTTATTCCATGAATGAGGTGTTGTTTCCTGTCCTCCTAGAAATGTATATCAGTCTTACCTTCAATTATCTTAAAAAGGTTGATTTTTTTTTAATAGGAACACAGTTGAAGACATACAGGTGTAGTGTATTGGGAAACTATGTAAGCATCAAGGAAGTATATGTAACTCCACTTGACTGTTAGGAAGTTTCAATTTTATTATGATGCTCAGTATCTCCTGGTTTTTGAACAACTTCACCCCACAGCCGTGCAAAAGCTTTGTGTTCCCTCAATTTTTCATGCTTTTTTTTGGGGGGCTGGGGGTAGTGAATTATTTTACTAGTTTCCCTGATTGTGGCCCTCAACTAGTTATAATCGTCTGGCTTTGTTCTCAGACAGTTTTTCTTATTCTGCAGTCAGTCCTTTTCTTTCCATTGTGCCCTCCTTTGCCCTGCCTCTCTGTACTCGCCTCACCTTGCCAAGAGCTGCTGAAGGGAAACCTTATGCCTGGAAATTTATGTGTCTGCCAACTTCTCATATACCGAGCTTCTTCCTGCCCTTCTAATATGCATCCTCCAGTTTAGTGTTCCCCAATGGCCTATTCAACTTCACTGTTTCCAAATGCTGGCAGTTTCTCTATGCCAAAGTGACTGGCCTTTAAAATTTTTCAGTCCTAATAGCTCAAGAATGTAAACTGTAGTCAGGTGTCTCTAAATCATACTTGCTAGTCGTTGGTGTAAATCCAGCTCATAAAGACTTTTTTCCCCTCTGTCAACTACATTTCTAAGGAAAATAGTCTGTGCCCAAATGCATAAAATGTTTCTGTCTGAATTGTATTTCTGGAATGCTTGTTACTGTGTGCATATGGAAACTTAAACATTTTCTTTTTTTCTTTTTTAATAATCTTCAGTCTTGTAGGAAAATGCCTAACTCAAAGGAACTTGGTTTTCATGCACTTGAGGGCTGTTAGAACATAGTCATTTTCTCAACTGTTTTGAGACCACCACTACGACTTTCAGGCAACCTTCCTATAAATGTGAATTCCTCTGAAGAACCCATAGTGTTTATGTCCATATATACAGACAAGTATTTTACAGGAAAGCAGTTGTGTAATTAGAGGACGTCAAGTTGCAGTCTGGTGACACAGAAGCTTCATCTTTCAGACCTCCTTGTAAAATCAGCTGAGCATAAGCATCAGCATTCACTCTTGCTGAAATGAGAAGTGTGTGGTTTTTGAAAAAAAAAAAAAAAACAAACAACAAAACCAAACCCCAAAACCCCTTTGCTCATTTACTGCCTGATCAAGGATTCAGGTGTGCGCTTTTCAGGCATCTACATTTGAATGGCTTCATCACTCTCGCACCGTCTTCCCGCTGTGGCCCTATTCTGTTTCATTTGAAAATTCAAGGCATCACAAGCATGTGGGTTGTAAAAGTAAACAAATAATCATCTGTTCCTTTGCTGCTTTGGTAGGAATGTTGTCTTACTTGAAGTTGTAACTGTGAAGTTCAGCTTTCTTCTACTCTAGCTTCTGTTCACAAAGTTGGAAGACAAAACTTGCTGCTGTGAGCGGGTCGTAGCCGAAGTGTATTGCTTAGGTAACCAGAAATCCTCTTTGGACAATGGGAATCTGCGGAATCAGTTTCTCATAAAGCAGAATTCTATAGGTGACTCTGTTTCATGGCAAAAGAGCTTATAACTGTTGGAATAGAAATCTGCTGTCCTTTTAGGTTTTCCAGCATTGATTATAAATCCTGTGATAATAAGGCATTCTCATGTAAACTGGCAGAGGTGGTTAGGGTTACCTGACTTCTTGGAAATAACCCTTCAAATTCACTTCACACAGCTGCTCTTAGCTTGCACGTTACTGAGATTCAGGCTAATTGATACTGGCGGCCTGTGTGCTTACAAGAGAAGTCTTGATCAAACCCAACAGTATTATAAGTTGCTGAAATACTACTATAAGGTTATGTTTGTATGCATGTACATACAGAAAGGTTACTTCATAATTGCCCTAGAAAAATACTTAGATGGGTCAGTTTATCTAGATTTGATAGCCACTCATCTCCAGCCAAGCGTGGAGCACAGCAAGCCTCAGAGGCAGACTTCTGGGAGGCAATCTGAAACACGAGAACTTGTCGTCTCTGCAGAGCTCTGAGAACAGAGTTGCTGGCCTTCTTTCAGTCTTCTGTTCTCACCTATCTTTCCGATAGGCTGCCTAAGAAAAAAAACCCTTAAATACAGGTTAGGTGGAATTATTGAGAATGGTTGCAAGATTCCTGCTTTTTTTTTTTTTTTTTTTGATGAGGGATAGAGGGGAGATTAGAGATTGCAAGAAATTTTGGAAATTTGTTTACTGTGAAGTTAGCATTTTCTTGACATGAGCCTTGCTCCCTTGTGGGTTACAGTTTCTAGCCTCCAAAATAAATAGTGCTATTTTTATTTACAGATTTTTCTCACTATTGTTAGGTGATAATTTTGCTATACTTGAGAAGTAGCTTTATGATGGAGTTCTGGTGGGAGCTCTCAATGACAGAATGATGAAAAAGAAAACCTATCAGAACGGGTTTGCTCGCTTGCTGCTAATAAATTGTGGAAAGTTCTCGTCTGTGCAGTATTCTCTATCATATGGTGTGTATTTTCAGTAACAGAGTTACCAAAGATCCATTGAAAGATGGAGGGAACGAGGTGGTTCTTGCGCTTTTGATTTTTTTTTTACCACTTGTATCTATTCAAACAGTTGTTCGAAATGTGGACAGTTTTCTGGGACTCATAGTTTATATGTGGATAGAGAATCTAGAGCATTAGGACTTAGACCAACATGCAAGTGTTCGCTGAGATGCCCAGCTCATGCAAGGGAAATTAATAATGTACTTCTCTTTTTGTGAATTAAAAATATATTTAGTTATACTGGTAGCAGCACGATTTCTCTTCCTTTTTCTTCCCAGCACTTTCTGTGTTCTCTTACGTGTTTTTCAAATTTTGTTTACTGTAGTTGGCGGCAATGTGGATTGGAAGCAGATAGCAAGTATTCAGGAATCCATTGGTGAAACTAGCTCCCAAAGTGTTGTCGTTGCTGTAGACAGGTATTGTATTAAATTTGCTGTTGCCACTTCAAGCTTTTTAAGAAATATTTGAATATCCTGTGCTAACAAGAGGACGTTATTAGTTTACCCCGATTTGGAAAAAAACTACATAAATATTACCATATTAAAGTGCTTTTTGGTTTGGTGGGTGTTTTCCTCTTTTATGGAGCAGAAATATTTTTGCAAGAGGGAACAGAACAAAGATTTGGCAAGAAGTCGTTTTACTGATTTAAAATTATTACAGGAGAGTTGCAGAACAAAGGCTGCTGTACTGTCCGGTGAATCTTGATTTGCTATATATAGTAACGTATAGCAAATCTCATTTTGCCTTCGTACAGGGAGCATTATTGACAGACCCTTTTTCTCCTAAATGTAATTACCAACTCCCTGATTTCCTCTCGGTTATGTAGATGTTGTCTGAAATGACCAAAATTATTATTCCAGTCTTCCTTTCTATGAATCATATTTATCATAACTGGATTTGATTAGGCATAATACGTATCATAAACATTCCCTGTTTATATTGTAAAGTACTGATCGGACTGGAGTGCCTGGTGGATCTTGCTGTCTCCGCATTTAAGAAACGAGAAAACATCATTTTCTTAACAGTTGTTAAAATTTACAGTCACAAAGAGGGTATCATTCGGAAGGCTTACAAGCATTTCTGTGATTGACTATAGGCAGCAAGATTGATGTTGGTTCAATGAAAGTTGCCTTGCAGTAAAATCCCATCAAGCGAACTGGAGGCTCAATGTCAAACATATAATAGCTGTTTAGGTTTGCAGATTTTGTAACACTTCATGATGGGAAGTGTTTCAAGTATCTGTGTGTCACGCCAAGTGGAAATTGTGCACTCCGGAGAAGTTTGACTTCTGTATTTGGACCAGGGCTAAATAGTTTACAAACTGCTGACATTATTAATCAGTCACTGACAGCGAGTGGATAGCATTAGAAACAGTGCTCACCTCCCAGTCTCCACACATCCTTATGGGAGTTATTTTTAAATATTAGAAATAACTGAAATATTGCTGATTTTATTTTCAAAGCTCAGTATTTTTCCACAATTACTAATTGTTTTTTAATAAATAAAAGTGTCTATATATTTTTTTAAAAATCTTGAATATATGTTTAGTAAATGCTTTTGTATGAAATTGTAACAATATCTTAAACTGCACTTTACAGGATATTTACGGGATCTACAAGGTTGGATGGAAATGCTATTGGTAGGTTTTACTTTTGTTTCCCGCCTTTCCCCCCCTGTAAACTACAAAGCAACTTTGTCTTAAACTTTGAAAAAATCTTGCATTAAAATCTGTGGTCATTTAACAGTGGATTTTGTTCGCTGGCTTTGTGCTGTATCTATGGATGAACTGCTGTCTGCTACCCACCCTCGAATGTTTAGTCTGCAGAAGATAGTAGAAATTTCTTACTACAACATGGGCCGGATAAGGCTACAGTGGTCCAGAATCTGGGAAGTTATTGGAGATCATTTTAATAAGGTATCCCTGTTAATGATTATACGGCATACTCCTTGCATTATTGATACCGATCAATTTTATGTAGAGATTTGTTGGAAAGCCACGTGCTCATCTGAATTGTACTGTTTTTTTCTGTCCTTCTGTATCAGTAGCTTAAAACACAACAAAAATTGTAAAGCTGGAAAGGCCTGCAAAAAGGCAGAGGGACACAATATAATAAATGTAAAAGCAGGAGTACATGTTAAGTTATTTATCATTACCTGGGTCTAGAACTGTATGCCTCTAGTTATGTGTTTTAATTTTTGGGCGTGTTCTATGAATCTTGGATAAGAGTGTTTTCTGTTCCAGTCTAAATGGACTATTTATACAGTGAATGTTTGACATGAGTTTTTAATACAGATTGTTGAAGTCTTTCTAGACAGCTTGCTTCATTTTAGAAAGTTTCAAATGCTAGAATACATAATGTAGAAAATAGCTGGCATTGGTTATGGATTCTTAAACTTCATTAACTATGTGGTTTATGGAATTGGCTACTGATTAATATTGTTAATTTTCCTGTACTGCTTAGTTCTCCATTACCAAATGTAAAGGCAGCTTGGGCTGAATCCATAAGAATTCTGATGCAAGCTTACTATTCATTTCTGTTCTACTTTATCAGGTTGGCTGCAATCCCAATGAAGATGTAGCTATTTTTGCAGTCGACTCCTTAAGGCAATTATCAATGAAGTTCTTAGAAAAAGGAGAACTTGCTAATTTCCGATTCCAGAAGGACTTCCTACGACCGTTTGAACATATCATGAAGAGAAACAGGTAATAACATGCAATTACCTGAATCGCCTGGGATCATAAGCACCACCTTTTGCAATTAATGTTACAAATTGCTTTTGTAAAATTAGTTGCTGGAGAATTATACTATTGTAACTGATTATGTAATTTAGTTCAAACAATTATTGTTTATTGTCTTAATTTAGGTCTCCTACTATTCGAGACATGGTTGTACGGTGTATTGCACAGATGGTAAATTCCCAGGCTGCTAACATTCGTTCTGGTTGGAAAAACATTTTTTCAGTATTTCATCTGGCAGCCTCAGATCAGGATGAAAGTATAGTGGAACTCGCATTCCAGACCACGGGACACATTGTCAGTGAGTATTGGTGATATTCAGACATTGTGATGGTGTATGTGTTTTACACTTTTCAGACAATCCTCTGGGAAAATACTTACGAAAATAATTCAATAAGATTGTAGCTATCTGTCTTCCTTTCTGCCTTTTTTAAAAAAAAAAATCTGTTTGTAGCATTCTACAGTAAAGCAAGCTGAGCCTTAGATAATTTTACTGAATGTGTACATTTTCATTTAAGTGAAGAATTATTTATTTTTTTCCCCACAGAAAAAAAAAAGTGCAGTCATTTTACTATTATGTTGTTTGCTTATCTTTTTCCTTATTTCTGAATTGTGCTTGCCTGTGTCCCTGGTGAGGAGAAAGTGCTGAGCTAGGTGGCACTATGGTTTTTGGTTGTTTTTTTCTTCTTCCCATTCTAATCTAGATCTCAGGCTTTAAGTGCCATAAGGGATCTTTTTATTCTGTCTCAACCTCTGCAAGTTCCTAAAACTTTTTCAGCATTGATGAAGAATGTTTTGTGTTTTTTTTTTTCTCAAAAGTGACTGTTTAAAATCAAGGCAACAGGACCATATTGCTGAGGGAAGTCCTTTCGTAGATGTAACTCCATGCTTTATGTAGCCCTCTTGAGCTCTGATCACACAGACTGTTTTTAAGCAGTAAGCCTATTTCTCTGTTCTTGCTGAGAACTGTTAAGTTTCCCTTCTTTAGACTACGTGCTACCTTGATTTATTTTAGACAGTTATTTGCTGTCAAAATAGAATGCCCTCTAGGTGATCCTTTTTTTTTTTTGGTTGAGCCGTTCATCTTTTAGTTTTTATTGCTACTCAAGCATTTGACAGCACCAATCAATGAACCAGTCTCTCATGACTTCTGTTACGATCAGTTCATATTAGAATTAATAGATTTTAAAGCATGACACTTTTTTTTTCTTCTGTTCACACTTTTCTCCCAGCAATTGTGTTTGAAAAACACTTCCCAGCAACCATAGATTCTTTCCAGGATGCGGTAAAGTGCTTGTCTGAATTTGCCTGCAATGCAGCATTTCCAGATACCAGTATGGAAGCGATCCGCCTCATTCGCCACTGTGCAAAATACGTATCTGATAGACCTCAGGTATAGTCTGTATTAACTAAATTATAAGTGCTTTTTCTTTATAAAGAAAAAAATACTCACACTAACTTTATTGGCATCCCTTCAAGTTTCAGAGATCAATGAGAAACGTACTTTATTCAGAAGCAATAGGAGTATAAAATGCTACAAGCTTTGAAAGTATCAGCAATTGTTTTTTTTCTTTTATTCCCCGCCACCCATCCCCATCCACCAAGTTCAGCTGGTGGCTAGCTTTCCTGAGAGCTGCTGGAAATCAACGTATCTCAGGATCTGCTCTCTACTGAGAAACATTGTAAAGAATGGATAATGGCATGAGCAAAAATGCTTGACATTCTCAAAACGTTATGACAGATCCTCACTGTCAGTGCTGTCCCTATGAAAAGAAAGTAAGAGACTCAGGCTGAACTGCAAGCAAAAACTGATGCTTGAATGTATCACCTTTTTTAATTTTTAGTTTGTTTTTCATAATGTATTAAGTATTACTTTGAAAAACACTTCACCTTCTCAGTGTTGTTATTTTGATTGCCAGCTCAGGCAATCAGGTTATAATACTAGTACAGCAGAATTGTTATTTACAGTCCAAATTGTGTTTTATTTTGAAGAACCAAACTCTTAACGACTCTGTATAAACCCTGTGTTTTCTTCTAAAGGCATTCAAGGAATACACAAGTGATGATATGAATGTAGCTCCAGAAGACAGAGTGTGGGTACGAGGATGGTTCCCAATTCTGTTTGAGTTGTCCTGTATCATCAATAGATGCAAATTAGATGTAAGAACCAGGTAACAATCAGTATTTGTAATTCAAATTTTAAAAGGCTTACTTTACACTTTTAAAACATGAACAACTTTGTTAGTAAACATAGCTGTCTTAAAATGGCTTACGTATTTAATTTAGGTGATATCACTGTGGGAGCATCAGACTTTTTAGAAACACCTTTTAAATATGTGCTGGAACGTAGAAATTAAGTCTCTGTTCTTTACATATGAAACTTTTATCTTCCGTTGTAATAAATAATGAAGTTAATGTGGTTGTGATTGCATTATGTTAAATAGATAAGTATTACATTTCCTTAAAGTTAAATATTCAAACAGTGCCTGTTTAGGATGAATAGCCGTGAAATCACAATAATAAGAACTATTCCAGTAGTTCATTTGAAAATAAATTAAAGCTTACGTAAATTAAAATATGGTGACTGTTTTACCTTTATTATAGGGCCTGTAAATTATTTAAAACAGCTCAGCTCAACTTAATCAGATGTGACGGAGGCAGTTTATGCACAGAACACAGTAAAATGTAAAAGTTGACTTTCCTGACATAAAACAAGCAAGCATTATTTTAACGTGGAAGGTCAGCTCTAAATGGTCAATATGCATTAAATCCCTCCCCCTTTTTTTAAATTACATTGGATTAATACCCAAATCTGTATTTTTCCAGTGGCAATACTGATCTTCTCTCTTGATTAGCAAATATAAATGTATGATGTTTGATTCCATGATATGTGCCCCTGTTACTCCATTTCAGTGATTTGTTATAGTTGACCGGGGTAAGCCTTGTGTCACATTTCCATTTTGCTCTGTTTAAAACAAATGTAAAAAGTTCCATGCATGGAGTAGGTTTTGTTTTAGTGGACTCCAACAGCAAAATGCTGTTGGAATCTTTTTTTGGTTTTAATTAAAACTCATGACCCCGATCCTCCCTGCCTTCCTGTGTCTTGCCTATCATACTTTGAGGATTTTAAAACTGGTTTTATACCATCGTTCATTAACTGGTTGCAGATTGCAGAAACAGTTGAAAAAGCAAAGCTGTGCTATGGTTTCATGATAATCCTGCTTATTTTCCTTGAATGTTACTTTTCCCTTGAACAGTTCATTTTGTTGCAGTTCTGATGCTAAATATGAGAGGTTGTATGCAAATAATTTCAAATTTACACATCTACATGGGACCTGTGCATCTGGACTCCCTTTATAGCTGGTGGGGATCAATACTCGTTTCTAGACCTCCATATTTCTTACCTGGAAATACTTGTTCCTTTGTTTTTGTGGTCCTTTGTAATGTAGTTATTTTCCTATTTTACTTCAAAATTACTACAGTTCTCAAAAGTATTTTCTGGCTATTGCCTGTGACTTTTAAGTGCTTTTTAAACAAGCTGATTTTATCCTTAATTTTGGTGTACTAGTGTGACGGATCCACATCAGATCAATGTGTAACGTTCTTAACAGTATTTTGAGTTTGTTATTGCTGTTGCAGTTGGACAGATTTGGTCTAGCGCATGTCTCTTTGTAACTCTTAATATGTGTTGTCCTTTCTTCATTTCAGGGGCTTAACAGTAATGTTTGAAATAATGAAGACATACGGCCATACTTACGAAAAACACTGGTGGCAAGATTTGTTTCGGATTGTCTTCAGGATATTTGACAACATGAAACTGCCAGAACAGCAGACTGAGGTGAAAAAGTGGGGGAAGATAGTTTACATGGGATCTATAGTTACAGTAGAAAACCTGATTACTAATGTAGCTTATCAAGTAATGTAAGGCAAACCTCAATACTTGCATGGTTGACCTGTAGTTCTAGTAGACTTATTTTGTTTTATTAGCGTTCTGTTGGAGATACTGTCACTTCCCTCACTTTTTTTTTTTTTTTTTTTTTTTTTTTTAAAAACCATGTGTGTAAAAGGCCTAGTAGTTTATGCTACAAACACTAGAAAGGTTTTGACCTGCCAAACCAAGACCAGGTACTGTCCTGACAAGGAAGTGAAGCAGAAATGGACTTACTAATGTAAATTATGTGTAAATTATTAATATTAGAAGTTTGATCAAAATTGTCAACTCTTTGGGAGGCTCTCTCTGACTATTTTTGAAGGACGTGTCTCACTTTCTAAATTTTTATTGCCTGGAAAGGAAAATATTTAGAAGAAAACCAGAAAACTTAGCTTGGTGTTAAACTATTGAGTTACATTTAGGGTTAGATATTAATTTCAAACTCAGTATCTCATGATGGTAAGTGCTTGTCAGGCCTATAATCTGGTCTCCAAGAGTAGTTGTTTATCTATTTCTGTAGTTTTTTAAACCTGCTAGTTAGCAAAACAAAAGTTGGGGCTCCAAGTTTTGGGGGTTTTGAGATACAGAGAGGAATTGCATGTCACTATAAAACAATTCAGATTGAGTAAATACATATATCCGTCTGCCTGCAGGGATGTGTATCCTGAAAGTTTCACCTTAAATAAAATTGTAACTTTTTTTTTTTCCCCCTCCTAGAAAGCTGAATGGATGACAACTACTTGTAACCATGCACTTTATGCAATATGTGATGTATTCACACAGTATTTAGAAGTACTTAGTGATGTTCTTTTGGATGATATATTTGCACAGCTGTACTGGTGTGTGCAGCAAGGTAGGACTGTACCAATTTCTGTTAAACAATGTTAACATTTTACTGTGAATGTGAATAAACAAATGCACTGTGTGTCTTTTGCAGACAATGAACAACTGGCACGGTCTGGTACAAACTGTTTGGAGAATGTTGTCATCCTAAATGGTGAAAAGTTTACCCTAGAAATCTGGGATAAAACATGTACTTGCATGCTGGATATTTTCAAAACTACAATCCCTCATGCGTAAGACAACTGTTAATATTTATACTTTGTAAAATAGTTTAGGTATACGACACTGATTTCAAACTGTTAGGTATCTTAGTAGGTGGGGTGAACAAAAAGCTGTTACATGTGGACTAAAATGAAGCAGAGTTCCTTGGAACATAATGATAAAGTAGGTGCTAGATATACTAGTTTCGTGTTGTAAATGATAAACTGCTAAAAAACTAGAAATACCATAAATATGAGGGTTTTTTTCCCCTACCCTGCCAACACTGAAGTGAAACACTACTTGTTTTCAAATATGATAGTCTTAATTTGAATGGCTGTATTATTACTTGTCCTATGTCTGTCAGCTACTTCATAGCATTTGCTTCTGGGTGTCACCTAGTTTAGGAGTGAAGAAAACTGAAGCAAGAGGGAACCTTCTGCACATCAGTTTTTCCTTAATTTTAGAGTTATGTATCAGATAGCACTGTGCGAGAGATTCATTCATGCTTAAAAGATAAGTTAATCCATCTGTCAGTGCCTCACCTACTTTTCTATGTGCGTAGGTGTGAATTAATTGCATCCAAAAAATAATACTAAAATAAAGCTGAAACATCTAGCTAGCAAGATAATTTTTTAGCAATTTGGTTACTGCCAAAAATAAAGTTTGAAATCAAATCTCTGGATGTAAAAGTCCAGTTGAATTAGCCCTAATTTACTGCGTCCCGAAAGATTTTGAAGTGAATGCTCGTTAGCAGAATATTTGCTATTTCCTCATGGGATCAAAACATAGGTTTCTGGGTATTCTTATGGTTGAATATTAGAAACCCTTCTAGAGGAGCCGTTTGGATATCTTGATATTTAGACATGTTCTGTTGTTGCCTTTAGCTATATCTGATTTGAAATGTGTGCATTATTCCCTTTGATGTTCATGGCACTTCTGCTTTTCAAATAGGTTATTTTTCCCAGGAGAGTATCTGACTCCTTCCATAGATTTCCATTCTTTACTTCCCATCTCCTTTTTTAATCTTTCTGTGCCTTCTTTGAGAACTTCATTATATTATTCCTTCTTATGTTTCTGGGAGGTTCACAACTTTCGCGGGATAAAGCAAATCTTACTTGGATTTTATACGTGAGTAATCCCTTGAGCATATGTAATCAGTCGTCTTTCGCACAGTGAAAGTACGTCTGCTCTTTTCCAAACAATTGTTGGGTGACACAAAACTGCTCAAAACAGTCTCTTCACTTTGGCCATATTTGATTAAAACTGAAGCTTTTTAGATGGGTAAGAAAAAAATTATAAAAATATACAGGTATTCGTTCATATTTTTAAAGGAGACTTTTTACTCATTTTCTTTCCTTCTCTTTCTGACCCCTAGGAGGATGCTTCTTTCTCCTTCTGTACTGCTCCTCCTTTTTTTTCCTCTCTTTTTATGGGATCTGGTTCTTTTTCTGTGACTCCTGATTTAACTGGCATTTCATATTTGTATTTCTGAGTCCCTCTATTGGCAATATTTTTGCAGTAGAGCTTTTTCTGCCCTCCCAGCCTTAATGCGTGGGGTTCTTTTGACAACACAGTTTTAATACCCAGCTCGTTGTGAAGGCTGACCCAGTACTTAAAGAAGGGGGCAAATGCACCTTTTACATTTGTTTTCCCATGTCTGGAAATAACACCCCAGTTAATGTTGAAATGAAGACAGAGACAAATCACACAGTGGTATATATGAAAGTTTTGTGGGCAAGTGCTTTATTGCTAATTGTCTTGAAATAGTCAGATGCCATGAATCTCTGGAATGTAAAGTGTCTTCTGGCAGAGGTTTTTATTAATCTGATCAGGTAGGATTACATCCGTTCTTTTTTAGCATTCATATAAAACATCTTCCAGGTATTGTGTAACTTATTTCTTCAATTTAATAGTTGCAGCATTGGCTGCAGGAGTTCTTAGTTGCAGTCCAAGCCTCTGCTGATTCTTGGCAAGTTACCTTTTTGCAGAGAGAGGTGATCATATTATTTCCTTGCTTGGAAAACTTAGTACTGAACAGTGCCAGCTCTCTCAGCCTTTCTTCACAGGAGAGGTCCTCCAGTCCCTTAATGATCTTCATGGCCTTTTGCTGGGCTCTCTCCAATACATCCATGTCTCTCTCATACTGGGGAGCACAGGACTGGACACAGTGCTGAGTAGAGGGGCAGGATCACCTCCTTCCACCTGCTGGCAACTCTCCTAATGCAGCCCAGGGTACCATTTGCTTTCTTGGCAGCAAGGGCACATTACATGTCCAACCAGGTGTCCACCAGGACCCCCAGGGTCAAATTTTCTGCCAAGCTGCTTTCCAGCTGGGTGGTCCCCAGCATGTGTTGGTGCATGGGCTTGTTCCTCTCTAGGTGAAGAATTTGCACTTCTCCTTGTTGAACTGCACGAGGTTCCAGTCAGCCCGTTTCAGGTGGCAGCATGACCCTCTGGTGTGTCAGCCACTCCTCCCAGTTTTGTGTCATCAGCAAACTTGCTGTGGGTCCGCTCTGCCCCATCATCTAGATCATTAATGAAAATGGTGAGCAGAATTGGACCCAGTATTGACCCCTGGGGTACAGTTGTTGCTGGCTCCACTAGACTTTATGCCCTGATCACCCGTCTCTTGGCTTGGCTGTTCAACCAGTTTTCAGTGCACCTCACTGTTTGTTTATCCAGCGCATACTTCATTAGCTCATTTTAATAGTTCCTTTGATTCTTCTTTTTATTTACTTTCTATTCTGTTTATAATTTTTTTTAATTGAAATTTTCTGAAGCTTCATGAGAGCAAATCTTGCCTCGCTGGTGCTGAGAAAGCCAGGGTGAATGCTGTCTTGTCCTCAGGAAATTCAAGAGTTAGAATTGGTTCCTTGCACAGATTATGATGATCTGGCCTCTACTGGCTTATAATGGCTCATTATTCCAATACCTCCTTTGGCAGATGGTAGTTTAAGACTTTACAGCCCAAAATAAATTACACTGTATTTAACAACACAATGATCTACAATTTGTGTCCTGGTAGCTTTCAAGAATCAATTCAATTCTCTGCTCTACTTTATTTGTTGTCTCATTACATGCCTCAAGATTTTATCTTTCTTATCTCTGATGTGTCTTTTTAGTTGCATAAAGATCAGTGATAGGTTAATTTAGGATCCTTAACACAATGGGAAAGATCTCACTTAGGATACGCAGACACAAATGTCCATTGAGCGTTGCCTCACACAGATGGAGGCTAAACAGTTTGAAATCTTAACAGGGACAAATAACTTTAATCTTACTTTGTAGCAATAGGATTGATAGAAAAAGAGATGATGGGACCACTTAGGTTGTTTAATCCAGTTTCCCTCAATTCTCGGCAGGCACAGACAGCCCCAATAAGTTACAATTAATGTAGAAATTTTTTAGTGCTTAAGGCGAAGATCCTCAAGACAGCAACGTGCTATAGGAAAACGGCAGGGAAGAGATCAGAAGTATTGTCAGTGACTTGGTACCTCGTAACAGCAGTGAATCCTAAGGGGAAGTGTTCAATCCGAAGTAGAAATAGAACCACAATGCTGGATCATATCCCAAACGTAGAATGCAAAACATCTACAGACGTTCGTGCTGATCTGTCCTGGGGCAAATTCATTCATCATTGCAGGTAAAGCTTAAGGCAGCGTGAGAGAACAAGGCCCCACTAATGGCATTAGAGCACTGCCTAAAGCCAAATGAAATATTTCTGAGAAAAATTAATCCACCTCCACATAATCCAGTTGTCCATCCATGGCTGAAGTTCAAAAACCACAATGCTGAAATTTTTCAGTATGTGTGAAAAAATAAAATGTATACTTAAAACTGAAATTAGTTTATTAATTTGTGGGAGTATCTATATCAGACTCTTTTTATGTTTGGCTTCCATTAATTTAAATTAAACAATATTTCCACCATATTGAAGTGGACTTCTTAGAATATCAGTCCTGATTTGTATTTCAAACTTATTAAATTTGGTACTGTTTTTTGTTTTCAAGGCTGCTGACTTGGCGACCAGTCAGTGGGGACTTTGGCTCTGGATCTCCCTCTGATGCAAAAGAAAAACTGGTAAGCAATATTTTGAAAGCTTGCCAGGGTTTGTTTCAAATGTGTTGTGATGTAGACTAAGTGAAAAGTATACCTAGTTGAAACCCAGTTTTCAATTTTGATTTACGTGAAGTTTTTTCCAGCTAAAGTGCTATTTAATGCTTAAAGATGACAAGGAATTAATTGAGAAAGAAAAGTATGTATGTGTTTGCAGCAAAGTTGGCTTCCAGAAGTTGGCTGTAGGTCGTTACCTGTGTACGGTTTAGGTAATGTCCTGTGTCTGGTAGGTCTCTGTAATACTCTATTTAGAGCTTGAGTACTTTTCTGGTCTGGGGTGTGGTTTTTGTTTCATTTTGTTCAATATTCTCTTTGATATACTGGCACGGTGAGAAAATGCTGGAGGTGGAAAGATCGCCAGTTAGATTGACACTTTTTTCCCTTTAAATTTTCTCTGGTAGTAAAAACTTAAACATCAGTGTTTATGGTATTTATTTTAGAAAATATATGTAACCATCAGATCTCTTAGTACTGATTGAATAAACTGATGTAAAATTTGGATTTGCCTACAAGTGGCAGCCCTGTAGCTACTTTACTACTGATGAGAATTAGTTTTGCTTTTTGGACATTCTCACAAGATTGCTGCATGAAGTTCTTTATAGATTAATGAAGCATTTGATAAAAATTGTTCAAGGATATGGTCCTATGGTTCTACTAAGAGAGGCCAACTCCCTCCATTTATCTTTACGGAGTGTTAACATAATTTACTTACATCAGAGTGTAAGTGTTCTCAAAAATCATTTTTGTCTTCAGTGTAGAAAGACACTTTATAACTTCAAAATTAACAGAACTTGTATAAAAGCGTTAAAGGAGATGTATTTTGGATCCTTTCTTTTAGCAGGATAGAATTTTTGCAGGCTTTAGATATTTCCATATAATTTTTCTTCAGGCAGTTCAAATATAATGAAGTGTTCTACTATCTATAGCCATAATACCTATTTAAAGTATCTTTATACTTAATAGAGATGAAAACCTTGGTTATTTACTGGTATGAGAAGTCGATACGTTCTTTATAGGAACTGTATGTGTAGATTTAAACCTTGCTAACAACACAACGGAGGGAATTAATGTGCAGTCTCCAGTGGCACTTACGGAACAAATGCCAATAGAAATGCTGGGTTATTGAAAGGGACAGTAATCACTCCATATAACTGCTTTGCAGTTAATGATAACGTATTTTGTTATTAATTACATTACTCTTTTAACAAATGCTTTCTGAAATGAAACCAGTCGGTATTACCATTGATTTTAATACTTTACATTCAGCTAATGAAGGAAGATATTTATTAACAATATCTTAAAACCAAAACCCCAACAATTCATCTTGCAAAGTCATTGGGTTCTAGCTCACAAAATAACACGATACAACGTGGAGAATCAGAATGCATTGCAGAAGTCTGGCAAAAGGATTTGGAATTAGAGGATTTTATTGATAGGCATATATTCTTCTCCTCCATCATTTTACCGTGGTAAATTCCTGTAGCACCTACAAACCTGTTAGTAGGAGCTTATAATTCAGAACATTCAAGGGAGTAAAGGTAAGTAAAGATTGAAGTTTGATACCTCATGTTGTTTAGACTTGTCATTTGAGCTGTGTGTTCACATTTTCACCTGTTATAAAAGGAATACAAATTCTCATGGAAACTGTTAGCGGTTTTTATTGTAGATCAAGGTAGATACTGCATTTCCCATACATTTCCCATAAACTTCATACACTTAATCTGGTAAAAGTCAAACTAACTATTGGCTGACGTACTAAATGCTTGGATGGCATACAGAAAACCTATGTGCAAAATACTACTCATTGACTTTGCTGCATTATTAAGAATTTGTTGCTTGTTAAATTTTCAATTCTTTCTTATTAGGTCATCTTTTTAGTACATCTTTCTAGAATGCTAATAGCAAATATGACTAAAGTGAGTGAAAAAGTGCAGTGCTGAAACAGCAAATGTTTTAAGCTACGAAGAGCACAGCACTATTGATGATTAGCTCGCAGAAGTTTTCTGTAAGTTAATTATTCTATTTTTTTGCTTTCTTTTCAGGATACAATCTCGCAGAAGTCAGTGGATATTCATGATTCTGTTCAGCCTAGATCTTCAGATGGACGTCCATATCAACCCAGCGCAGGGTCCACAGTAGGTGAAGAAATGAGTAAAACCAGGCCAACAGCAAGTGCGTGTTTTGTAGTGATTTGGCATTTTCTATCTGTTAAGAGTCATATTTAGCAGATGTTTGATGTCTTTAGTTATAGCCCCAGCTATAACTTCAGAAACAAGATGTGAAGACAATTAAATTGGTTAAATCTGTTGGACTCTTGTGGGTCCACATTTTTGACCTGTGTTCAGCTGCTAACTTGCAGTCTTTTTACGCTAAACAAAATATTAAAAATATTACTCTCTTTGTAATGCTATGTAAATTAGTAATTTATTTTTTTTTCTTAAGACGAAAGTTCTTTCTGTGCAGAATGCAACTGATGCAATAGCTGGAAAAACAAAGTGTATTCAGATTGATTTGAAGGAAGTATATCAAACCCTTAAGATACTTGTGGGAAGTTACGTGCTGGTGCTTAAAAACGCTCATGTCTGGTGGTATTAGTACTTGCCACAAGTACAAACAAGCATCAGTGATGATCAGTGCCATCTTAAGCCTCCTCTGCCTGTGGACAGGCTCAGCCTCTCGTTCTTGTCACTGCACTGATGCTAACAACAAGGTCACTAATTTTGGTGATTTTTAGGTAACATTGAATATTTTTCCAATACGTGGCAGGTGACTTTAAAGTTAGGAAATAGTGGGTTTTTTTTAAAACCTGCTAATTGTTAACACGGTGATCAGTCCTGGTTTCAGAAGAATAATTCAGATGGGTGGATTCCAGGATTGGTTTATGTATGTGCTTGAAGTTAAGCTGTTTTTCAGCTTGCCCCCAAAATAGCTCAAAAAAGACAAAAAAATGTGCAGTTCTTGAGTTAACACTCTATTTTCTTTTTATTTCCTTTAAAGAATTTCCAGAACAGAAATTGTTTGCTGCTCTTTTGATCAAATGCGTTGTACAACTGGAACTGATTCAGACTATCGACAACATCGTGTTCTTCCCAGCAACTAGCAAAAAAGAGGATGCAGAGAATCTGGCAGCAGCACAAGTAAGTAGAACTCATGGGTAACTCTCTGTTTAACAGCATTTTTCTCTAGTGGTTGAAGTTTCATAAACTCCTGTAACATCATCTAATTTACAATTTTTACAAGCGCTTGAGAACTTCTAGCACACCGTTGAGATGTTTTACATCTTGCATTAAATTGCATTTGCTGTGCTGGGGCAGCACACCACTGTGGAGATTAAAACGTGTATTGTTCAAAGGGATTTACAAACTGGGATGTGGATGCAACTTTTAATACAGTTTTAAATTTAAATACAGATGAAAACAGGGCAGGATTGAGTTATCACTGGAGCTTGCTGAAGAAAATTGTGAATTTTTACTTGAAATCTCTTTTTTCTTTTTTCTGTTTTTGTTTTGTGTTTTTTTTTTTTTTTTTTTTTTTTAATAGAGGGATGCAGTAGACTTCGATGTCCATGTGGATACACAAGATCAAGGGATGTATCGTTTCCTAACATCACAGCAGCTTTTCAAACTTCTCGATTGTCTGCTGGAATCTCACAGATTTGCTAAAGCATTTAATTCAAACAATGAACAAAGAACTGCCCTCTGGAAAGCAGGTGAGTCAGTCACCTTGGAGAAGTATTTTGCGAGAATGTATTACTCTGCTTTGAATTGACCCAAAAATAGGTCAAAAGTACTTTGGTGGTGAATGTAAAATTGAATATCAGGCTGTAACTTCATAACCCTAGAATCACTAAGGGGGCAAGACCTCATCTGTGCGGGTGCAAATATCTTTTTCAATTTTCTAAAATTTAAGGTTTCACTGGGTTACGGCAGCCAAGCTGACCCCTGGCTGTAGGTGTGAGTCCCATGATTGGCACAAAACCCCAGAACTTGTCTGGGGGGGTTGTTCTACCTACCAGTGTTTAAGTGAAATATATGTCATTTGCTGAAACAGATGGAAAATGGACTCTCTGTAGCATTGTGTTTAATCTGTTCCTCGCACCGGAGGTAGCTGTATTAATATTTTTAATGGTGAATGCATACTGGGAATATGCAGCAAGCCGTTTTGTGCATTGATGGATGCATACGCAGAACCACTTCACCTTGAGCGCGGCAGTATTAATATTTATGAGTATGCTTTTTGCTAGTGTGGACCTCCACAGGCAAACTGAGCTTATACAGTAACAGCTTTGGAAACAGTAGAATTGTAGACATTTTTATCAAAAACAAGCAATAAAACGATATACACTGTAGATATTTGATTGTGACAAAATGGTCCATTGTTCAGGTGCCCTTTTATCGTACACCCAGGTTTCACATCCATTGGGAAGCTTATATAAAAATGGATGCCAAACACAATTACGGTATATATACATAGGTTAATTTTTAGCAGTATTCCTTTGTACTAAATGTCGTGACAAATTAATTACATGAGGTGGTTCTTCTAACTGTCTACGTGCAGAAGATGCTTAGGAGGAGAAGTGGGGGACTGTAAGGAAAAATGTCAGATGAAGCAAAAAACCTAAATGGACGCTTGGAATTTGGTCTAGGTTTCAAAGGCAAATCAAAGCCCAATCTTCTGAAGCAGGAGACCAGCAGTCTTGCCTGTGGGTTGCGCATTCTGTTCCGTATGTACATGGATGAAAGCCGTACCAGTGCGTGGGAGGAAGTCCAGCAAAGACTACTAAAGTAAGGTCCACGTGGCTGAACCTGTTGATGTTATTTCTGATGTTAAAGAATTTTTGTTTTTATTGAAAAGGATAGACCTCCTCTGCTCGCAGTAAACTTCCTCGAGCTAACACAGTATGGTGGTGGTCAGAGCTAATAGGAAGAGGTTTTGATGTTGTGTGGAGAGCGCAGTGCCTCCAGCTACTACTAATGCTGCCTCTGCTTTTTGTTCTCATTACATGTTTTGAAGGAGAGAACAAAATTTTGTCGCCTTTTTTTTTAATTTAGCATGTGGGTAGGTGGGGGATTGTCATTGCTCCTCTTTAAAAGGTAAAGCAACGATCCCCTAAACCCTGCTTTTTTCTTTCAGTAACCTCAGGTGTTTTAGGGAGCCGATGCTGTTTGTTCTCCTCTGCAGAAATGAGCGCTGGGCTCGGGGAGCCTGTGGGCACTCAGGAGCTTTTGGCGTTTTGGTTATTCGTTACTGGGAATACTAAGGTTCACCTGAATGTTTTTAGTTTATAAAGTTGTTTGAGCAACAGGAGGCTTAAAACTATGTCAGTAACACAGTGAAAGTGTTTTAATGTTTATAGACCAGTAAGCGGAGCTGAAAACTACCTGGTGACATCAGTGTGAAATTAATTTTTAAAGTCTGCGTATCACTTTGTCACATGCATTTTAATACCTCTCAAAGAGCACTTGATACACCGTAAATATATGCACGAACAGCGCAATCATCTTTTGTCGGGGTGGTTGATACTGAAGTCCTAGACTTTGGTTTTGAGTTGAGCAAAATCACTGCTTTCTGTTACTAATGGGGCTTACAGTAGCTTTCATAAAACAACGCTGTTCTACACCAGGGCTCTACGCTGGTATAGTTGCAAAGCCAAAGCTCCCTCTCCGCAGCAGAGCTCAAAATAAACCGTTAAGTTACTAGTTTTTGTGTCTTTTCTCTCTAGTGTCTGCAGTGAGGCTCTGAGTTATTTCCTCACTCTTACATCAGAAAGTCATCGGGAAGCCTGGACTAATTTATTACTCTTATTTTTGACTAAAGTCCTGAAGATAAGTGATGAGAGGGTAAGTAGCTGTTTGGAATGGTATTTAAGACGTTTACAGATAAGAAGTAGTTGCAGCCCGGTTCTTCACACGTAGTTACATACTTGATTTAAAAGCTCCTGCTGCTCTGTAGATGCTCTTTGTTAAGGGAACGTACCTTGAAACTGCACGTGACGGATGCTGACAGTAGTAATGCAGAGTGAGGGCCCAGTGAATGATAAAATAAAATGCGTCTGAGAAAATTTAAAAGATGCTAAAATCCTGTAGAAGTGTGTGTGGAGTTGCTTTTACCCCTCTCCTGCTGAGGAAGAGGATTAGTGGCTGATGCTTTATTCAAAGAAATGATTCCCGGTTCTGCTTCCAGCGCTACACGTACATCACCGTGGCCTTCTCCAAAGCAGCTCTGCAGCAGATAAATCCATATTTACATCTCTCTCTATTTCTAACAAAACTTGGCTGAAAGACGAAGTGAAAGGGGCCAGCTACAGCAAAACACTTAACCGATAATAGGAAAATTCTTCCTCTTGAAAAAATAAGCATTAGCAAGGAGCTGTGTGTAGGGAGCATCTGTCAGAGTACACCACAGCGTGCTCAGCCTTCTTCGAGCACTGCCAGCTTCGGCTATAAAGGTGTTTCTGCTTGTCACTTTGGGCGTTTCTCACCTTGACTTGGGAGAGTATTTAAAATTCTTGACTTGCAACGCGCTGCCTAATAGAATCGTTTCTTCTGTTTGTTTTCTCCTCAGTTCAAGGCTCATGCCTCATTCTACTATCCTCTCTTGTGCGAAATCATGCAGTTTGACCTTATTCCTGAACTTCGAGCTGTTCTGCGAAGGTTTTTCCTGCGGATTGGTGTGGTTTTCCAAATATCCCAACCACCAGAACAAGAGTCCGGAATAAGCAAGCAGTAGCAGATAGTGACTGAGTATTGCTCCGTTTAAAACTTTCTATTCCTCAGCTGAATAAAAGGACCAGGTAGCTGAGCTGGCTATCCATAAAAATGGTTTCTTTGTACGGCAGTGTGTATCCAGGGGTTAACGGTACAGACGCTCTCAACTGTAATTAAGGCTTGCAACACTCCAGTCCCTTTATTTCCGGATGGATTATCTCTCTCGGTTTCTCTTACCCGGCTGGTGCTGAGCACGGAGCCGGTTTTTAGCACAGTCCTCTCGTCAGCGTGGGCTGCAGTACCCTTTCCTGTCCTAGACAGCAGTTTAGCAACAGATGTTTATGGCGGGTGTGAAAGTAACCTGGACCCAAAGAACTATATATGTAAAGGTTTGAGCTTCTGCAAGAAGTACAACTCAGGAGAGCTGTATTTTGAAGGATAAAATGTTTATAGTGAAAAGAAAATGGAGATTATTGTTCACGGTAAAAGATATTTAGCAACTATGTCTGATATTCTTATTCTAAGATTTTTTGCACACTCAGGCTGTCTGAGACATTGGTAATCATCCTTCTGTGAAAAATGTACAGAGATGCAGGTCTGTAATATAAACTCTTTAACACTATACAGTTCTTCCTCAATTGTTTTATTTCTGTATTATTGATTTGCCGAAAACCCATAACACTTCATTGTTTACCAAATGCACTAGAGGTTTGGGTTTATTTTTTTTTTTGGGTTGTGATTATTTTTTTTCTTTTATCTTTTTTTTTTTTTTTGGTTTCGTTGTAGCCCAGAAGTTAGTGTTGCTGACTTGTCAAGAACGGAGGTAGAAATATCACGACTGACGTAACTACCTGTAATATACTTGTTTTAGGGCTTTTAAATATAACGAGCCATTGAAAATGATGATCCTTCAAGGACTGGAACTTGAATCACTGCAAACAAGTCTAGGTTGTGTCTGCTGTCACATGTTTTTTTGTTTGATGTAGATTTCACTCTTATGTACAGAATTTAATGTTGAATATATTCAAGTAACAAATCTGGCATGGTTTGGGGATGGTTAAATTTATTGGCAATGTATTCATACTGTGAATTGTGCTCCGATGGTTAAAAGACAAGATTGTCCAGCATTCTGTATTACAATGGATGTAGAAATTTTTTTCAGATGGACAAAATGTATATGGTACAGATATGTAAAGTTTTCTATGTAAAAAAAAAAAAATTCTGTACAACTTTCTGTACAATATTTGGTTCTCATCTGGCATATTCTAATCAGGTTATAAGTCAATAAAGTTTTTGAACTCTTTCATCAGTGCAATCAAAACCGGTCTAATCCACAGCTACTTGTTTTACAGTTTCCTTTGCCTCCCATGCTCTCCTTGCGCTGGGGGCAGAACGGGGGCTGCCCTTGGTTTGACTGGGAACTGTCTTCTCACTGATAGGCAAATACGGGGTGAAAAAGAATGGTAAGGTTTTTGGTTTTTTAAAAAAAGGTAAATAAATAAATAAATAAAACCAGAAAAGGAGGAAAAAACCTGCTTGTAGGTGGAGTTGTCAAATGAACCCTGTAGCACTGCACAGATGGAAACTCAAATACTGCGTTTTGCTTTCTGGGAATTAAAATATTAGTACAAAACAGACTTTCAAATAAGGGTGGAGGGAAGGGAAAGGCTGGGATTACCGTTCACCTGACTGCTGACGGGGAATGCGTCAGCCAGCTAAGCCTTCTCAACCTATTTGGGTTTGTAAGTAAAAGCGGGAATTGGATTGTTTTCCAGTGTTTTCTCACAAAACTCAGGAGTAGCAAAGGAGGGAAGTGTGAAGATGGAGAAGGTGGATGAGGGAGCCTCAGCTCAGGGTCAGTGAACATGCCTCCCCCGGGGAGCTGGGGGATGAGTGAAATGCAGCTGTTCGCAGCAGCCTCCCGAAATAAGGGTGAGCAGCTCAGGGAAGTAGCTATGGAAAAGGCAGTGAAGGGAATTGGAAGGCGTGACCGGGAACTACGAGTTTGCTCATAATGTTAATTGGGGTGGAGCAAAACCAAATGGCATTTCTCAAAGTCAGAAGGGGAAGAATTGAGGTTATTTTAATTAATTGTAATTGTACAACCTTTCCTCTTGGGCTATATATATATTTTTTTTTTTTTTTTCAGTTTGGGTAATGTTTGAATTTTAAACCACTGTACTAGGCCCGGCCTGAGGTCTGTCATGTCTGTTTGACCGTGATGAGTAGTAATTCTTAGTGTGATACGTCCCCTCCCTGTTGGTGTCCACCTCTCCCCCGTGCCTGTGGCAAACAGTGTTCCTGGTACCATGATCAAGGTGTTCCCGACACCATTACCCAGAGCACGGGTGTAACAGCCGTTCATGTATCTGTTACCCACGTGTCTGCCCAACTCCTTTTTTTAAATGTCCGGGTTCAAGATTCAGCATGCAGTTGGCAGCGAGTACAATAGATTATCTGAAATGTTTGGTATTTGGGGGTTGGTTTGTTGGGTTTTATTGCTTTAAACCTTACTGCTTCATTGTTCTGCTGTGTACTCCTATTTCGTAATGACTCTTTTACAGCATGACCATTTCATGCCGTACTTTATTTATTACTTGGGTGGAAAAGGCCTAATAGCTGTTTAGCCTTGGTTCATAGGACACGTAGTATCCTCATTACTCTTTTCTGTACCTCGCTTTAGTTCCTGTAACGGCAGAACTGCCCTCCCTGTGCTCTGCGTGTCACATTCAGCTTGCAGCACGAGAGGGTCTGCGGTGGGGTGATAACTGTATTATAAAACATTTTCACCTCAGCTGCTTAAAATTATTTTGGGATTCCTGCCTCTGGGAAGTGCGGAATGGAGCAGCCATCAGGCCTGTGCTACATGCCGTAGCCTAGGTCTTGCATTGCTGGAAGCCCCCTCTGCATCGCTTACTGGCCAGTGGTGGCGCACCCGAACTGAGGAACCTGAGAAGCCTTAGAGCTGATGAGCCAAAAGGCATGGTAAGAATGAGCCTGATGGGCCTCTGAGAAGGAAGAGGCTAAGCCCATGAGGAAGCAAAGCACAACCCAATGTTGAACACCCCTCTCTCAGCATCTCTTACCTGCTGTCAGCTGCTGCTGTGGCCCTCAAGCAGGTAGACAGAAGCTTGAAGAAAAAAAATGTTGTTTTTGCTTCATCGTTTGTTTTTCCCTGGTGGTCAAGCTTTGGGCTCTGGCTGGGAGTTCCTAACCAGGAGAAAGTCGCATCCTCACCCCCCCTTGCTTCATCTTGATGGTTCAGTTCACTGAACTCCTAAAATCTTGCATCCATCGACACGTCCTTCTTGCTAAAGCTCTGTGCTTTTATTCAGCAACTTTTCCATATGTTTCTCCTGCTTCTTTGAAAAGAACCATAATACTCGAGTTTGTTCAGGAATAAATGTAAGCTGAAGCAAATGATAAGTTTAAGAAAACTGAAGTCTGCTTTCACGCTTTAGTAACAAAATAATTTATTAACTCTTAAATCAATCACAACCATAAATTAAATATATGCAACGGTATCTGTATTTCCAGCACATAACAAGTTAGGGAACGTAAGAAATGTTGCTAATAGTATTTTTCCATGAAACTACTTGCTGAGCTTTCCTGCAGGATAGGGCCCATCACTGTATGAAAAGCAAATGCCCTTCTCCAAGTTATTTTCTCTTTCAGTAAAAGCTTAAAGTGCACTTCTGCTGTGGAGTCACTCTCTTTCCAGACAGTTTCAGAGTCTGTCTATAAAGAAAGTTAAAAATAAACTTTGATTTAATATCAAATTCACACACACACACACACACACTCTGGTTTTGTGGTAAGTCCAGCTCTGAGGCTGAAACTTAACTTGTGTAAAAAGTGCAAAAAATGCCAAGGTATTCCTCTGCTTCCTACATCTTACAATAAAAACCATCCCTGCTCTACATCTCCGTTACACCGCAGCTTCTGTTACTTCATTATTGCTATTTGGAGCGACACACACGGCTCCCGGCTATGTACAGGGAAGAGAAGGGTCCCTAGAGGAGAGCTGGGACGCGCGGCAGCGGGGGACAGCCCCTGCTCTGCCACAAGGCACGGCCGGCTGCCGCCAGGGCCCCCTCAGCCGTGGGCAGTTGAGAGCCCTTCCCAGCTCAGCGGCAGCGCGTTCTCGGGTGAAAGCTTTGCCGGGCTTGTCTGCTCAGCCAGGAGGCGTCGCAGCGTCTCTGAGGTGCCTGGGCGCAGCCAGGGCTCTGTCGCAACCGTGTCACCGGAACCGGGGCGTCTGCCATCAGCTGCAGGGCGCTTCAACAGGTCATCCACGTCTCCTAAGGAAGTGTCATCACCTGAGAAACAGAGCAACATACAGCTATTAAATGGGACAAAAGCTCATCACGTCTTAGTTACAGCACCTCTCCTATGAGGACAGGCTGAGAGAGTTGGTATTGTTCAGCCTGGAGAAGAGAAGGCTCCCGGGAGACCTTAGAGCAGCCTTCCAGTACCTAAAGGAGGCCTGTAGGAGAGATGGGGAGGGACTCTATTAGGGAGTGTGGTGATAGGATGAGGGGTAACAGTTTTAAACTGAAAGAGGGTAGATTTAGGTTGGATATCAGGAAGAAATGCTTTCCTGTGAGGGTGGCGAGGCACTGGAACAGGTTGCCCAGAGAAGCTGTGGATGCCCCATCCCTGGAAGTGTTCAAGGCCAGGCTGGATGGGGCTTTGAGCAGCCTGGTCTAGTGGGAGGTGTCCCTGCCCGTGGCAGGGGGGTTGGAACTAGATGGTCTTTAAGGTCCCTTCCAACCCAAACCATTCTGTGATTCTATGATCTTAGCACAGCATTTTGTTATATTGAAGAGGCTTATTTGTCTGCAATAAATGCATAAACAATGCGTTTAAATTACATTTGTTTCCACTTAACACACACTTTTGATGTTCTGGGGGAACTGAGCCCGTCTACAGCCAACAGCTAACCACTCCAAGGCCTTGACGGCTGATGCCAACAGCTCTCCCCCTGCCAGATCAAGAAGGAGACCACAGAGGCAACCTCGCGTGGAGCCTCCCACTACGGGGACAAATCAAATCTGTCAGTGCATATACACATAGAAAACAGATGTACAAATAAGGCCACCACATTACAGTGCCACGGCTAAACGCTGTTGTCTAGACAGTCCCTTACTCAGGTGGGAACTGCGGAAGGGGAGAATTATTTTAACACCCGTAAACTGTGCAAATGCAAGGAAGTCTGTACAGCACAGTCCAGCAGCGACGACGACCTTAACGCAAGCTCATTCTGAAATGCATACGGCATAAGTCAGCATCTTCCGCCTACCAAAAACAACCACACAAGAAAAAACACAAAAAAAGGCCCCAGTTTGGGGTCATTACCATTCTGAACTCTACTGCTATTTGTTCCATTTTCAAACTTACACCTACAACAGGACTTAAAATTGCGATGTTTTCCTCTTTAAAGTTGCCATGTAAATGAGGAGCAAGTTCCGATTTGTTGGGTTTGTTAAAGCTGGGTAGAAAAATGTTTGAACACTTTGGACATGCCCCACACATCCAAAAACACAGACGTTTTTGCAGAAACATGCTAATTCCAGTAAAACATAAACATTTTATATTCCTTAGTGATAAAATATTTGACTTGAGCAACTCCTGTCGTGTAATTTAAGTATTTGGATGATTTTTCCAAACTTCAGCTTTTTTATTCTGGAAGAAATGACTTTTTAAAATTTCATTTTGAAACCAAAGCTTCTCTGTGAAATGTTTCTTCTGTAACAGGAAAATCTACTTTCTATCCAGCTTTAGGTTGTTTACAGTTAGTTTTAGGGCTTTTGGCCTGTAGTTAAAACGATGCAAAAAGCAAAACAAAACTCTGAAGTTTCTTGTTCCTCCTTTGTGCTCTTCTCCCCCTGTATTTATTGAGACTTGAAAGCTGATGGTCCGAGCGCGGGGGTGAGAGCCCAAGCCCTGCAGGAGCAGCAGCCGGGTGCGCAGATGGGAAGGCAAGGACGGGAACCGCACAATCCCACAGACCGAAGGCTCAGTTTTCCTCTCAGTGCCTTAAGGCAGGATGCAGATTCTAAAGCAAAATGCCAAAATACTTTGTTTAGTACGAACTCGGCAGTGAATCCGCTAGTTCTGTCACATCGCACGGACGGTGATCTGCTCATCCTCCAGGCTGCCTCAGTCTTGTTAAAACAGAGCAACTCCTCTGTAACGTTATAGGTGTAAACAGGCCGCCCTCTCTCTCTAGAGCCAGCCGTCTCCTCTGCTTGATGCGGGGTTTAAAGCCGGCAGAGTCAACCTCTTGGTCTCCGAAATCCCGGGTCAGATGATGAACTCTCCTGCAGGTTGGAACCCACAGTTGTCACATGCACAAGTTCTGGCAGTGTTAACAACAGCACATGGCAGGGAAAACAATACCTAAAGAAAATGAATTTTCTTTCTGCTCCTTTTTCAAGAGATGATATTTAGAAACAATAAAAATAAGGGAAGGTGTTTGCTTAAAGAAAAACAAACCATAGCCTTTCAGACCAGAGGGCTGATTTCCCCAAGTTTAAATATTACCGCCTTCAAAGGCAAAGCCATTAGATCTTCCAGCAGTTAGAGGTAAGAACAACTTTCTTGTCAGAGATAAGCTCATCGTGCACATCACTATGTCAGACTCATTTGGTGCTGCCTTTAGAAAGCACAACCGACCAGCTACAGTATAAAACTTGCTTCATTATGCATTTTAACACTTCGTATGCTCCATATAATTCTTAATCGGGCCTCATATAAAGACTTTTTCTTTGGAATCGCCACTTGGTAATTCACAGTTTGTATCAGGAGGCTGGGGACACGTAGACCTCTTTCCTTCACATGAAATACTGATGTAGAAATCGAGTGGTGTCTGGGCTCCCGCTAAGCACTGCCGGCAGCGCATCCTGCCCCTAGATGAGAACAAACCCCTCCCGTCAGCCTGCACTTAGCAGGAATCAGTGCTGCTGCCCGCTGTACATCATCACAGGCTCCAGCACTCCTCTACTTAAAGGCACAGAGGGACACCTAGAACATCTCAAGCAATTTCCGCAACTTCCCTTACATACAGCAGGGTCTCGGCCACATCTGGTGTGCTCTGAGAATTCTCTCTTCTGTATCTGAGTCTGCTCTTGTTTACGCGGTTAGGAATGCGCATACAATGCTGCTGGCTTGCAGAAACTTCATTGCCCAAAGCACCCACCAAGTCTACATTGATGGGAATGGTTTTTTTTGGATGGGTGAAAACAGAGGAGGCGGCCTGGCTCCAATAGGCACTAATTTTCCAATTAAGGAAACAATTCTAGGGTAGCTTTAGGATTCCCACATCAGTCCCATAAAGGAAAGCAACCTACTGTGCCAACAGGATCCGCTCTTAAGACTTATCAAAGCCTGGAAACTGCCACCTCTTGGACATTCAAAAGGGAAGATAACCAGTTAGAGTTCCTTAGTTATATATTTGACAGAGTTGTTTTTCTCCCAGCAGCGTCTCTGAGGGCGGAGGAGAAATAACAGTCCTAGCTGTTAGGAAAGGAAGAGGATGCCACAAGGTTTCTATCAAACTGCAAGGGAAAAGGAATAAAACCACGTGTCTTCACTCATTTTTTTTGGTAATGTCATGAGTAGGAGGAGGGAGCAGGAGTGTGGGCAGCAGTGCTGCCCTAACAACCACAGCTGAGCAAAAGGATCTCTTGTTCCACTTTCCAAGAGAAAATTGCTGAGTGATGCTCCCCATGTGTTCCAAAGAAAAAGCTACAGACAAACACATAAATATATATATATATACACACACACAAAAAAAAATTATACACGTCTAAGGGCTGAAGCTCTGGAGACCATGACAGCAGAAGGCAAACAAAAAGTGTCGTTCACACAATATGAATTATAAGAGAGGTGAGACAAAAGAAGGGCAGAGAAGTAAAAGATGTTCACATAGCAAAAATGTTTGGGTGGAGTAAAATTAGTAAAGCATTTGTTTAGATTATTGAAGAAATGAATATGAATGGGATTTTTTTTCAGTGACTTAAAAATCACAGTGAGATGTTTAAAACAAATAAGAAAAGGATTAAATGCTTACAAGAGTACCCATAGCAACAAAATCAGAAAAACCGCCAGCATCTGTACTCTCATTAAGTTTATAAAAAGGATACTGATACTGTAATTGCCTAGACAGCATAGCAACCGCCTCCTAAAAAAAGGGAGAATTCAGACTCGTATGGAAGAATCCTTAGCACAGACTGTATTGCCTGGGTCACAGTCCATGTGAGAAATTAAAGGCCATTAATGGTTGCCATAATTGGTACCTCATACGCAAAGTAGATGGACGTCAGGCTGTCAGCATATGGAGAAGCTCTGAGATAACTCCCAGAGTCTGATGTATTATAAGGTCACAAGAGATAGATACATAATAAATTCAAATGTGTGTACAGTGAAAGAGGAATCAATATCACCCTCAAATACTGAATGATCACTTACAAACCAATAGAAAATCCAAATTAACTAGAAATTGAAGTACTACTTTATACACAATTTTTTGGCGTATCTTCATTATGGTTTGACCACAGACATCTGATTCCTAGGAATGCCAATAAACTCACACAGGCACCCTATCAACATTCATCAGTCAGGAGCTTCATTTCTTTCCACTCACAATTCCGCTATGCAGCTGGATATCCACATCCTACTGCCAGCAGTGACACAGCACAATGCTAGAAGTGGTACGGACAGGAGGAGTATGAGTGGCTGATCAGACAGGAATTAGAGCATCTTTTCCTATTACCCTCCTCTAAACTTACTCTAAAAAGCTGTGTTGAAGTCTGCTGGGGAACCTCTTGCACCAGCTACAGAACTCTATCAATAATTCCTACGCTTGAGCCAGTTGCTCACTGTTCAACTACAGGAAGTCTATTAATATTTGTTCCTTTAATTATTGTAATTACTTAGTATTAGTATTCACTACCTCACCTCTACTACACAGAGCATACCTAAGTAAGCCGATTTCTGCTGGAGCTCGGTCAGTCTGTGCCATCGTTCTTCATTCTTGCCTTTCAACTGATCAACGTCGAGGCTGAAGTTCGAGTGCAAAGAAAAGCTGTCAGGCTGCAGCAACGGTGTCTGGTCTGGTGGAACATCCTCCTGCAGAAAACCCAAAAATGCACAAATCCTTCAGTTAAATAGCACACTTTTAAAAGGGGCAAATAGCTATACGTGTACACCCTCCTTATCCATATCATCCAGCCACTAAGGGACCACAGGAGGTCTACCTTCGTATTTAAGGCAATCTGAATATGTATCATACATACTGCACGCTCCAACGCTTTCTGCTTGATTCGTCTCCTCTCCCTTGCAGAAGGTGGAAGCTGGGGTGGTAAATTAACTTCTTTTAAGGCAGGAAACGTTTCCCCATTGGCACCTGCAAAAATAGAGGTTAAATCATTTTCAAAGAAATCCCAATACAAGACAGTGTTGAAACCCGTTTATGTTTTGAAACAAGCCAGTATATTGTGCTTGACTTAATCACAGGAATCAGAGGAATGTATCCAATGAGGACACCTTGCGAGAAACTAGCGATATCCAGATGCAGACAAAAGAACAAGCCATCACAACAGCAACAATGGATAAACTTGAAGGAAAGGCAAGGAA